>NC_134574.1:128118541-128446541 GCF_050947875.1 Dermacentor variabilis | reverse complement strand
TGTGAAGGAATGTGTGCATCCTCAGTGTATATGTGTGCCTCGGTCTCAAGTAAACCATTTGCCAGAAATTTAGTGCTCGTTCACACTACCAGTCATGGAAGCATAGTCTGAATAAGCATATGTAGGTACATGTAAAGCAATGTTGTTTACTGTGACAATGACATAAGCACCGTGGAATCGACAGGGATCCGATTGCGGGGATTCAAAACATTGCCCTTTTCTGAAATTCGCGATGCTTTTATGGCAATATATATGCTGGAAGGAGGTCATGCAATCTAAACATTTGCGAAAAAATGGACCCCTGGCTTAAACCACAAGGAGCACTCAATCGTACTCGAATGTGTTCCAATAACAGCTCTGGAATTGACAGGAAGAAATGCAATGCACATTTCACTGAATGCACATTTGAATGATGCGAATGGTTATGACATATGTATAGCATTTGTAGTACAAATCTAGGCTGTATAAAATTACCTTCAGTCTGGGCGGGCTGTCATGCAGTGGGTTCCGCATGTGGAATACCCCGCAGTGCTGGTGGAGTTTCTGGCAGGTCTGCACGGAGAATATACAAAAGGATATATACATTTCTCCCACGGCTTTCATCAAAGATGAACATGCTTCTTCAAAAGCACATAAGCCAACAGCAGCAATGTAAAGCTAAAAACGTCCCTTTGAATGGCTGCATTGCTTGGGCCCCGCACAGCTTACCATGTCTTTCATCATCCCCTTCAAGTGGAATTTGGGCCATTTCAGAGCCTGCAGGACTTGCAGGCCCACCAGATGGGAGGAATTTAAACCTCGCTTCCACTAAAACAATAATGAGAACACGTGATTTATGTCTTTTATGAACTTGTGATTGACAAGTGTGCATTCCTTGCAGTGCAAAGTTGAACACCAGCATGAAAACATAGAGGCACTTACAGTTAAATATCTGTGACTGGAAGCAGCGTTGCAGTGGCAATGTTTGTTCAAGCAGTTTTCGATTTTGATTCTGGAGGCCGAGGGCTCTTTGCTTCCAATTTTTTTCTTTTATTGCTTGAAGCAACTCGCTCATAGAGCAAAGCGAGTCGCTTTCACACGACGAACTCGACGGAGTTCGTGTCCGTTTCGCGCCCTGCAGACAAGATAAATGTCAGCTTTGCAATACACAACAGCTAGCTACTAAATTCAAGTTGCACTTACCTTTCTTTGTGCAGCTTGGCTCGTTGGAACACATTCATTGCTGATTGACGCAGCCTTCACATTTGATTGAAAAATTTGCTCATACGCCATTGTCATCGCAGCGGAACGATGATGCTTTCGCCTCTACAGACAGAAAAAAAGAAAGCATGCACACTTACCTCGGGAAAAACTATTGGTGGAGCAGCACTAGTATCCAGCGGCTCATACATGTGTATGCAGGAGTACAATTTTAAGTTAGGCTAAATGAAATCTGCAAACAATGCATGCTGTACTTTGTTGATATACTTGGCTTATACTCCTGCGACAGTTGGCAAAATATAATTACCTTTCTTTCTTTCTTTTTCTCTTCATCTTCAGTTGTGTCATCGTCCACATAGAGTTTTGGTATGTGCGCCCTCTTTACCGTTTGCCGTTTCTCCAAGTTTCACCTAAAAGTTTCACCTAACATCCTAGCAGCCAAGAGTACATTTTGAAGAAGTTTGCGAAAGCAGCCGAAGTCCGATGGTGTAATATTTATTTAACCAGCAAGATGAGTGAATGTATTACACCCGCATAATATTACCATAACTCCATCAATCAACTTCCCATGCATCACAGTTTTAATGTTACCTTACTATTTTTATATGCACACATGTGCATATCTGCTTTACTGCCATATATTTTCGCATATCTTCATTTACACATGTATATTTCGAGATATAGCGTAGCTTTTTTAGTTTATTACCGGTCCTGCATTCCAGCTCCAAGAGCGATCGTCGCCGTTAAATGAATCAGTGCTAATTAAACAATGATCTATAATAAATTGCATGCTGTCTACATGCGAGTGTCAGATTTTGTAAGTAATGGGTTACGATCCCGAATTGGTTCTGTTCGCAAAGCACGGTCTCCAGATATGCGAATGTTGCGAGCGACTTCAAAATTTTAACAACTGGTAGAGAAATAGAAACACCTTCATAAACGAGAATGTTAGCCACTTACGGTCCAACATCAAGATCTGTCCACTGTAGGTTCTCGTGTTTTCTTCATTGATGTCGTCCCGCCACGTGACAGAATATAGCAGTCTATTATCAAAACTGTTTCATGATTTGGGTCGAATCCCTCGATGTCGCCAATGTGCACGATGTGAAGACGGTTGTCCTCTTCGTGGACAAAGCGTACGAGTGCGAACATGACGTACCTAGCGCTAATAGTAATTAAAATCAAATAAATGAGCCAAAGAGAAAGCGCGGCGGATACTAAACAAATTCGGAAGGCAAGAGACTATTAAAAAGAACAAAAGCTGAGCGAGATATATGAACTAAACGATGAGCGAACAAAAGACAAACGATCGAAAACACAACTAACCACTGACGACGAAAGGCACAAGAAAAATTGCAAAGGCCGATGGCAATAGTATGCAATAAGCGACAAATCGGCTTCCATGACGCTGATGATGTCCATATCACCTCCGCCGGCCAAATTACTTCGAGGCCATATTCGGTTCAGCTAATATTAATTATTTTTAAAAATTTTCACGCTATTCTACACATTCGCGCACAACGTTTGACACATGCTAATTTTATATAATAGTACTAAACAAAACTGCGGGCAAAAATTCTTTACTAAGCAATTGGGTGAAGGCTTTTAGGGTATACTGAAATAAGTAAATAAATAAGTACGGCTGGGTAATAGTATGTATTCATAATGAATGTGTAATATAGATAACTATTTGTGTTTCGGTTTTTTTTTGTCTGGCTAGATTTTTATTGTAGATATTGACCACTCACTGTACTGATTGCCGCCATCGTCATCGGCGTTATGTTGTGTGGGTTGTGTGTCGTGGTCGGTTGTCGTGTGGAGCCCTGTGGTCCTGGTGATTGTTGCGGTGTGTATCCGATCGTGGTTCGCCCTGAAGAACATTGAGGCTCGATGGCATGTGCCATAAGTGTGTTAAATTGAGCGACTGCAGTCATTATGCGCCGTATTTCCGAGCGTAAATCAGTTTGTAAACGCGTTACGTTGTGTTGCACTGTATAAAGCTACGTGTCGAAGATGAAGCGGAGGAAACGCTATCTTGATTGTGGTGGTAGTAACAGTGTCGCGGATCTCCCGAAGACGACCAGATTTCGTTTGATGGGAACTCGTTCATGAGACCCACATGTTACAGGCGCACAAAGTGCCTCTGCTGTATCACTGTCCACCGCTACGCCACTACAGCAGCCTGACTGTGACGCAACGCCCCTTCACACAAACAGCCAGGCAGCAGAATTAGGCGATGATGGCCAGAATGAAGCTGAACTGTTTTCCCAGTTTTCTGATATCAGGGAATGTTCAGCAGTGTCTGGTGACACTGCCAATAGAACAGATCAATTTTTCCCATCTAGTGACCCGAGCAATACTGGAACAGCTTCTGCGGAAGATGATGTGACCATGAAGACGCAGACAACAGTCTCCCGCCGCAAGACTTGCTTGCTTTAACAGTGAATTTTGCTATAGAGTTTGGGCTTCCCTGGAATGGCGTCGAAGCTCTCCAGAAGCTGATCGCCTACGTTCTTGACAGGAACGACGTTCCTGCAACCAAATACCTTTTTCAAGAAGTATGTTGGTGCAGGTGTCGAAGCCACGAAGTTTCACTTCTACTGCGCAGAATGCTTGACGTGGCTGGCTGAAACTTCAGAAGAACTTCAAGAAAGAAACAGCCTTGAGGGCTGCTGTGCAATCTGTCATAACCAGTACAGGGGCCGCAAAATGCTCCTCGATGGCCACTTTTTTTTGACGTTGCCACTCCAACAGCAAATCTCCTCTCTCCTTGCTGATACATCTGTGGCAGCTGCCCTTTCCAGCCAACTTGAAGACATTGCTCAGAACAGAGATAACAGCCAAATGACTGATTTCACTGACGGTCAGTTGTATAAAGACATTAAGGCGAAGACTTCACGTCACGACTTAACGCTACTGCTCAATGTAGATGGGGCACCGATTTTCAAATCATCCAAGTATTCAATTTGGCCTATTCAAGTTACCATAAATGAGTTGCCACCACATCTGTGTAGCAAGAATGTTCTGATACCAGCTTTGTGGTATGGACAGTCCCATGTTGACATGACTCTGTTCGTAAAATCATTCGTGGAGCAGATGAATCAGCTTGAAATGGTTGGAGTCACATGGAAAGCTGGGTCGCAAAGTATTCACTCCAAGGTAATTGAGCTCAGGCTGTGATAACTACTTAGCAGTATCTTAATCTCATCTCGTACTTTGTCATTACAGGTATACTGTGTAAGTTGTACTGCTGATGCACCGGCAAGAGGGCTCCTCCAGAACAGCATCCAGTTGCAGCTGCAGCTGCAGTAGCAGACACCAGCTGCAGCTGGTGTCTTCACCCAGGGGAGAGTGTAGATGGTGCGAACATTCTTGTGACTATCCTTTTTTTGTCTTTTTCCACTCTCTTCATCCAGCTTTTTAATCCTGCTCGTGCACTGTGGCAAACTTACATCTGTTCAATTTACATGCCTCTCTCTGTGGCATATGTATAGACTTCATTTAAGCGAAAGGTACTGTTGCAATTAGTACCTCTTATCAAACGTTCAATTTAATCCACTGCCATCAACCCAACCTTCAATTTAACAAAATTCATTTTGAAGGAACTTGGGTGTGATTTCATAGGTTCGTTCGATTCACCGGCACCAATGTGAACCAGTCCACAGCAAGGCTTGAGAAGGTCATAAATGGTGCAGCTGAATTACAGCAATGCAAGCAAAATGCTACACTTGAAAACAGAATGCTGAGGTGCAGATGTAGTGCAGGCTTTATGTATGTCTACATAATGTGAGGTGTCTGTGCAAGTTTGGTAGGCCTTAAACCACAGGTACATTGCAACTTCCGAGATGTTTGCTCTTAAATACAGCAGGACGGAGTATACATGTACATGACATACATTCGGTTAACGAATAAGCATTTTTTCACTGCAAAAGAACAAACACTCTGTCGAACATAAACATGGCATGCCTTCACTGGCAAACATATGGGTGATTCTTCTTCCTTGTAATTTTATTGCTTGGCTTTAGAGGGCAATAAATACACAAGAATACCACCTGCGCTGACAATTTACAGACATTATGTTGTTTAATCCGAAATAGTATTGCTAATCGATTGACACAAACAGTGGAATTGTGGGCTATGGTAAATACGCATACAAAACATCCTAGTATACATGTCTGACGTAAACAGCGCACCCCACATTGCATAGACACAGCAGATGCATGCGAGCAGGGTTTCAACGGGGCTTGTGCCCATGTGCTGCATTGTTTGCTTCGTATCTGCATGTCTATGCTAACGTGGTACTGTCAGTAGGAAAGTTGCAGAAAAATCGGGAACCAGCCCAGCACCTTTTTCTGGCATTGTTCAGAGGCTGCCATTGCGACACCGCTGAAACAAATGGCAGGGTGCAGCACCTCGTGGCTGGTTCAGGTGGCGCAGGCAAATTAGACAGACCTCATATAATGATGTATTGTAGTTTGATGTGTACTATACCATGTTTATTTAATTTTATAATCTTTTAATTTTGCAGTCCTCTAAACCTAGAGCATATTGTATTCAACATCCATGTTGTTTAGCAAAGTTTTAGAAGTACCTATATTTTTTACTAAAATCTTGCAATCTTTTCAATTGCAGTGAAAGGTTAAGTACTGCAGTCTGTTCTGTGGTAAGGTTAATTTATACTTTTATGTACATGCATGTAGGAACCATCAAGTACCCAGCAGACAACATTCCCAAAGAGCGAACGCATGACCTAACACTTCAACAAATGGCTGAAGCTGCATCATATGGGACATCAATCAGTGGTATCAAAGGGCCGTCTCCTCTCATCAACCTGAGACACTTCGATATAATTTGGGGATTTACTCCTGATTATATGCACTATGTGTTGCTTGGAGTGACTCGGCAGCTCACTGATCTGTGGCTAACAGATGTCAATGAGCCATATTATATTGGGGCACCACAGGTTTTTGAACTGCTGGACAACCGCCTCCAAAGTCTAAAGCCGCCACTCTGCTTTGTTCGCCTTCAGCGTTCTTTGGCTTTGAGAAAGTATTGGAAAGCTACAGAATGGGGGGGGGGGCAACAGTGGCTTTTGTACTTTGCACTTCCATTCCTTCAAGGAATTTTGCCATCAGAATATAGGAAACATTTCTCACTTTTTGTGAAAGGCATTTTCCTCTTGCTGAAGGACCGTGTGTCTTCAAGAGATGTCACGGAAAGCACACATTGCCTTGCGAGATTTGTTGTAGACACACAGTTTCTGTACAGCAAGAAGCAGATGACTTTTAATATGCATCAAATCATGCACTTGCTAAAGAGTGTAGTTCTTCAGGGACCACTTTGGGCACATTCGTGCTTTGCATTTGAAACAAACCTTGGTAAGCTGAAAGAGCTAGTGACATCAGGCAAAGGTGTTTCATTGCAAATTGTTGAACGTTTGCTGATGAGTAACAGCAGCGAAAAACTGAAAGCATTGGCCACTATGCAAACACAGAAATTCATGTCAAAAGGTAAGAAAGCCTCGTGCAAGAACGCAGTGCTGCAGTTAGGCAAACCACGAGAACTGCATGAACCAGTCCTTGGCTTTGTTAAGTCTAAGCTTCGTGACATTGTAAGTGATCCTATTGTTGAACACGACAGAGTTGAAGTCTGTGGGTATTTGTTCCACAGTGAACAGTAAAGCAGGCCACACAAGACAGATTCCACGGCTCTCATAACCTCTTCGGGTTTGTTTGTAAAGATTGAGCACATAGTGTCCTTTAAGGATACATAAGCTAACCTAAGGTATTTTGCAGTCTGCAGAAAATTTGTAGTAACTCCAGCACTCATGACTGCACATATCTTGAAAGCACACAGCTGCCCCAGAAGAGCCTTGTAGAAATACTGCCAGGGGCTTTGCCATGTATATATATAGACTTTAGGGACAAAACCTATTTTGTAAAAGTAGTGCGAAAGGCTTTGCATATAAGTCATTGATCACTTGTTTTTTCTAAATGCTACTGGCCTCCGTCTACCACCTTTTTCTATAATCTTCAGGATGCCTTAAATTTAATATATATAGTGTGTAACATAAGTGTGAAAGAAATTTTTTAATCATGCAGAGTTCGTATCAACACCAAAGACTTGGTCAGCTATGAAATTGCTTCTTACACATTAAAATAATATTGATAGGATGCTAATTATCAATAGCTTAACCTTGCAATTCCCAGCATATCACGTTTGCTATGCTTAACTTGATACTTCAATATTCAAATTTAAGCATTAAAAGCTTAGTGCATAGCCTATTTAGCATTTTCGATGTGCTGGAGTGAGTTTTCACTTGTAGATACTTCAATTATTAAGTAATTACTATAAAAACTCAGGTGTTGCTCAAATAACATCTTATTTTGCTCAAATGTACTCTCCATGGCCAGAAAGAAAGCTGCCCAAGTTGTTCTCGCTTTGTTTGGACATTACGAGGCTAATGAATCTTTGCTGTCTGTGATAAAGATGAATCAAAAGAAGTTTTGAAGTGTTGCAAGATTTATTTTGATGGCTTTTTTGACATCATTGACATCATGCGGACCTGATGGTACAAACACAAAACTGCATAAAAATACAAATAGACCCTTAGTTATCAACTGTTCAATCTCAAGAATGGTGGTTTAGGCAAGGCAATGTTCCATGATGTTCTTTTGACATTAATGCAACTCTAAGTGAAGGAAAAATAGGGAAAAAACTGGAGAACAGTTTATTACATGATACCTGTGAGTTGCTTTTATACTGAGTGTGCAAAACGAAAACTACTCATACAACAATTTCTGACAGACCAAGAAATACCAACTCCTTGCATAATAGAGGAGCAGCCGGCAAGCTCACATGTCATTCAAAATCATGCTATGACTTCTGCTTTTGTAATCTCGCTTGTAAGCGGATCGTAATTATTATAAACACTGGATCTGCTGAAGTTGTGGGTGTAGGCACAACTCTTGCATCATGCAAAAAATCTGTTTTTCTTGGTCTTTTGCCACATGTCACATGATCTGGTTTTATTCACTCAGTATAAAAGCACTCTACAAGTGACATGTAATAAAATGTTTAAAGTTTAGCACACCTCCTGTCTTCTTTTTCTTAATTTGCCTATTTTTCCTTCAATCGTTCTGAGTTCCAGTAGTGTAAAAAACACTTTGGCATATGGCAAGTTACCTGGAGAGTGAAAGGAATGTTGCACTATTCCACGCCATAAATGTCACGAAAACACTTAGCAGCTAACCATTGTCCCATCTAGTTGTTTCCATTGAAATTTGAGCTTTCAAGCTGTTTGATAAATAATCGTGTAGATTTTCTGCATTTAGTTTCTCGAGACTTCTCTCCTTTACTCCATCCCACCATGACCTTCGAAAGTATTTCTTGATGGCTTTGACATTGAGCTTACGCTCTTATGCTTTTGCAAAGCAGTCGTCAGAACTGTTTGCTTTAGAATGTGGGTAGTTAGATCATTGACCATTCAAACTTTTCATAGTATGTGGGCGCTAATAGTCATTACTTTTCCTTGTTAGCGGTCTCCACCCTGCCTTGAGGCTCTTCTTGTGACCTTGTTATTTTTGATGTGCATAAGACTTACCTGGCAACCTCACATCACCAATTAAACTTTGCTGATGATTGCATACCAGAAGAAGCAATATAAAAAACTGACCCTAATATAATTTCTAAATGATTATAAGTGAAAGATGGCCCTTAACACAGATAAATGCAAAATGTGTCTTTCATGTTGCAGCACATTGTCTCCTTGTTCTGTAGTATATAACAGTGCCCCATTCCTCTGTTATATCGTAAATGTCCTGCATTAAATCTAACACCCAGCCTCTCCTGGCATAGGCATGCCACATCTATTTTTGCCAACACTAATAGGATGTGCGGTTCCTTAAATTATTTCGTGGCACCTGTATCCATCAGCATTCAAGTCGAATCTGTATAAAGAATTTGTATGCTTGAAAACTGAAATTAAATGTATAAGTATGGGTGCCCCATTCTTTACATTATTGCTCTTGAAGCTGTGCAGAGTCACGCTGCATGATTATTCTCGTCTATAACTGTTCATCCCATGAAACATACATGGATTTCACAGTGCATTAATTGCATATGTCAGGTAGCTGCCATGCCTATATTTGCCATGCAGCAAGTGAAATGAATTCATTTCTGGAACATATAGACTGCAATTGCTTTGGATCATATATAGCAGCAGTCAACACTGTTTAGGTATTTAAGAATAAATTACTTAGGCTTCTGGAATGTGATGCGAACTAAAAGTTTTGTCCCTTTCTTTGTATCCTTACTTACGAGCTGCTTATGTATTTTGCCATAATATCCCTAGTGTGCATATTACATACATTTATACAATAATGAAGTAGAAAAGAAAGTTGTGTAATAACCTTGTTTATCATGTTTCAATGCCACTTAACATTTATCTCAAGGCATTTGAACGTTCATTTGGTGCTGTTTCCTTGTAATCCAATTAGTGTATGCTTTATTCAATATATTAACCTTGTAATTATGTGTTGTGTTAAGCTGACCGCAACATAGTCTATGCCATTCAGCTCATGAGGGTACAGAAAAAAATTAACAAATCTTGCATCGGACAAAAACCATTTGTTAGTATTTTCCACTGTTTTCCCGTCCGACTTCTTTTGCCTCATACTATTTGTAAACAAGTACATTTTGTGTGCCTGTACAACTACTGCATGCATCCCACTTGGATTTATATGTGATATTTTCATGGCCTACAAATAAAGCGGTTGCATCCAGTTTTGGCGTCTCCTAAGTGAATGAATATTCATTTCCATTTGAAAGCTCAGATGGCATGCCATGCTTTAATAAGTCCACCTGTGTTTATAACGACCAGTCATACACAGATAGGTTAAACCTTGCATATAGGTTTAAGTTCACTTTCAAAACTGAATTACCCAGTATAAGTAAGACTAGCTGCTCCTGTCTTTGCAAGCACTGCATGTTACTTCCTTTCAGTTTAGCTGGAACCAGTTGCTACTGATACAACTGGTCAATGTTCCAGTTGGAACGCCACTGGAACCAGTTGATCCCAGTAGAACTGGTGATGGTCCCAGTTGCAGTGCAACTGGAACCAGTTGATCCCAGTACAAGTGGTCAGATTTCCAGTTGGATCCCAACTGGGCCCAGTTGTTACCCAGTTGGTTTCCAACTGAAACCAGTTGGCGTGCAACTGGGACCAGTTGGTTTCCAGCTGAGACCAGTTGGTCCCAGCTGAAACCAGTTGGATCCCACTTGGAAATTTTCACCTGGGTTAATATTATTTCATATAAACGCGCTCCTTTAAAGAATGATGGCCCGAAACATAAATGCCAACACCACCCGAGAGGAATGCAAATGCTATATGAGCACGCGTTACGAACACAAGATTGTCATTGCGCCAGATGACGGGGAATATGTGGCGATACGCATTCCTCTCTGCCGCCATTGCATATGGCTGCTCATTAGCATAATTCGCGCGGCTCGTCGCACCACAAATTACGGCGGAAAATCTCTAGCAATGACAGCCCAGCGCAATGTCACGCAACGTCAAATCGACGTTTACGAAACGGCCCTTCCTGTGACGCTCCCCAAGGCATATTCCTTCAGCTAATCGGCAAGCTGACATGGCGCCCGTCTTGCATCGCCACCGCATCTTCGCGAAATTGCAGATGCATTGCACTGGCTTCTGTACGCAACCGCTCACTTTATTTTTGAAGCGCTAACGTTGTAGCTGCCAAGGACCAAGACAATGTACGTACTAGTCGATAAAATTTGCAGCACCACGTCACATTTCGTCATCTTGATGAATCCGCAAAATTGAATTTTGTAAAACTTCCCTTTCCCGACACAAATTTCAAGACACGTGCGCTCTAGACAGCCAATCGGAGAGTCAACATGGCGGACAATGGCGGCTGCTCTATTCTCGACCTCTGTGGAAGAAGAGAGGCGATCCGACGATGCCGCTAGGCGCGGCCACTTAGTGTGACTGACTTTAGGCCCCCAGAACAGGTGCTGCCCCTTGCGGCAGCGGCGTGCGTAACATTTTGGTTCGCTTTGCTGGCGCTTCTATGGGCGCGCTCGGCTGAGGCGCTTTATTTCGATGCATATGTGCCGTTCGCCTGCTCAAAACGACTCTATTTGGTTGGACGAACGTCCCTTTATATTTGTGCCAACATTCCGAGCTTTTATTCGGCTCGAGGCCGCATGAGTGATTTATTAATTGAGGACTCTAGCAGCAGTCATCTCGGCGTACGGCTGTATTAGGCTCTCATTTTGATATTTACGAGAAAGACAGGCACTCACTACAATTGCATAATTAATAAAATTCCAAAGCGAGCACGGTGTGACGCGCATTCAGAGGAGTGCCAGGGCACTAGATAAGCTTCAACAGCTGTCAACATGCACAGGTCATGCGTTGCTCAATCTGAAAAAGCGCGAAGTGAAATTTGAGGGGTGCTATAATCAATATCTGAATTGTGTTAGGAGGGCGATAGCCAAAGAAAACTACATTCGCTTTCCTTATTTTTATTGCGAGAGAAGTAATGCCCGGCATTATAATTAAGCAGGTCGTTTATCTCGTTTAAGGAAGCGGGTAATTATATACCTGAATGGTTAAAACGAAAGAATTCAAAACGGAAAAGTTAGAAGCCACGCAGAAACACGGCCAGCACCGCATGTCTTTGTTCCCTTCAGCAGACGCACACGGTTGCAAGCACGTTGGAAGCTTGGGCCGTATCGGTGGTATCGAGATATCGACTATCCCGCCGTTGGTTGATCCGCAGATGTTTGGTTTCGCGTTACCGTGCTCCGCTGGACATTTGAAGCCGCGTAGGAGTCGCGGAAGATGTGCCTTCATTTGATCACTCGACGGCCGGTTGTTTGCACCAAGAGCTTTCACATTTGACCCCTCGGCTGGTCAGAACAGCGCATGTAGCTCGCACAAGCTTCGCCAGCTTTCTCCAGTTGCGCGACTTCTTGCTGTCGGACGTTCATTGTTTGCTCTTTGATGCTCAGCGCAACAAAGTAATTTAATAGATGCGCTGCAATATCTACTTTGGGCTCAGTACATGGAATTCGAATGCGATGCTTATCAAGCATTTCATAGATGGTGAGGTTGTAAGCATCAAGACTTTTCAGCATGTTTCTGGAAAACTGCTTCGGCTCTCACCAGCTTTTGAAATATGTGAGCAACCTTGTGCAGAAGCCGGACTCGTGTCTTGAGGTTTACAAGAGCAGCCTCCGATCACGCGTCGTCTGCTCGAGCAGACGACGCGTGTCTCTCGTGTCGGCAATGACGGTATTTTGACAAGTCAGCGGCATGAAACCTTCCGCCTGCTCAGAACTAGGCGTCTGAATAACGAAAAAAGAGCACATCTTTAGGTATGGGCGTTTCAACGCTGACTGAGGTCGTAAATTTTCCACGCTTGAGGCAGTAGAATTGGTGGATAGCAAGGCCCCCGTAACACGGGCTGGCCGTAGCTAGGGCGCTCACTTCCGGTCACACGACGTGGCCGCTTTCTCGCCCCAGCGCGGGTACAATGGATTTTAGCTACTCTAGCGCGGGCGCGCCGTCGGAGCACCTCTCTTCTTACTGAAGTACTAAAGCGCCAAACAGGCGACACTAGAAGAAACACACACGAGCGCTCGTCCGTGTCTCTTCTTGTGTCGTCTGTTTAGCGCTTCAGTACTTCAGTAACATGCACCAACTAGCCCAACAAAAAGTTGCGCTCGTCCGTGTCTCTTCTTGTGTCGTTTGTTTGGGGCTTTAGTACTTCAGTAACATGCACCAACTAGCCCAACAAAATGTTGCGCTCGTCCGTGTCTCTTCTTGTGTCGTCTGTTTAGCGCTTCAGTACTTCAGTAACATGCACCAACTAGCCCAACAAAAAGTTGCGCTCGTCCGTGTCTCTTCTTGTGTCGTTTGTTTGGGGCTTTAGTACTTCAGTAACATGCACCAACTAGCCCAACAAAATGTTGCGCTCGTCCGTGTCTCTTCTTGTGTCGTCTGTTTAGCGCTTCAGTACTTCAGTAACATGCACCAACTAGCCCAACAAAAAGTTGCGCTCGTCCGTGTCTGTTCTTGTGTCGTCTGTTTAGCGCTTTAGTACTTCAGTAACATGCACAAACTAGCCCAACAAAAAGTTGCGCTCGTCCGTGTCTCTTCTTGTGTCGTTTGTTTGGGGCTTTAGTACTTCAGTAACATGCACCAACTAGCCCAACAAAATGTTGCGCTCGTCCGTGTCTCTTCTTGTGTCGTCTGTCTGGCGCTTTAGTATATATACTTCAGCTACATGCGCCAACTAGCCCAACAAAAAGTTCTGCTTGAATACCTCTCTTCTTCCACCGTGTTCTCGACACGCATGGCGGCTGCATGGCCGCCGTTGTCCGCCATGTTGAGTCTCCGATTGACTCTCGAGAGCTCGTGTGTCTTGAAATATGTGCCGTGAAAGTGGCTTTTTTGTTCGTGGTCCTGATATCACGTAACGACGTTGAATGAATTGAATTCTGTTCGAACCATCGCATGCGTATACGTGTTATATATAACTGCGCTTTTTACCTGTCGTCTTGATTCCATGCGAACGCAGATCCCAACGACCTCAACGGTGGGCGAAATGATAACGGTGGGTGCTGAAGTGGGCGACGTTTTTTCTCTATTTCAAGTGCGATATAGTTCGTTCCAATCGATCAAGTGGTCATCTCGAAAAAGCATTTCTGCGTTTTTTTTACATGTATTTCAATAGACGCGTCATCGAAGTTAGGCCCTCTCTGTTCCTCCTCCATTGTTCGTTTTCTGTTTCTTTTTTTTTTCGTAGATTATTTAATGGCTGAATTGGATTTTGACCGCTGTAATAATAACCTCCCCAACAGTGGCCCATTTTCTTTCCCACTGTCTCCTCATTTAGCACAAGAAATTGTGCAGATCCAACGCACATGCCTGAATGTGAATATGTGAAGCGATCCGTGGAACGCTGTAAGTTTGCCCATTTCATTCCTGCGTGTCTGACGCAAAAGGAAAACTCGCGCATGCGCCCTGCGCACCCATTCTGCGCGATGCGACTCACGTGGCCATCACCTCCAAAAAGATAGCTGGCATTGGTACGGCACAAATATACGAGCGATTGTTTCCCAATGCTTGCAGCATTGCTTGCTTGCAGATATACGGCGTAGCCATTTCGCCCGTCATTCAATTCTTTCTCTTTTTTTTTTGTTTTCTTTAGCCGATCTATTCGTCAACGCAGCAGCGGCACCCTGCCGCTATACGGCCAGGAAAGTATTAACGAAAGCCTCATTTCAAAGAAAGCAGTATAAGTATATTACAAGGGCCTCTAGCGAGCCCATTGCAACCAGGCCAAAAAAAAAAAGACAGGCAAAAAAAAAAAAAAACACTGATATTTCCGTCGCGGCTCGACAACAGAATCCACCAGACACCGCGACGTGTCGATGTCGGCGTTGCTGCCAGAGTTGAAATGGAAAGCACACAAGCAGTCTTCGTATTGTTTTTATTCACTGTTTAATTGAATGCGCGCATGCACAGACAAGCAAAGACCCGCAGAATTAGAATAAAAGGGGGGAAAAGCTTGATTTGAGATTCTTCTCCAGCTGAGAACATGGCACAAGAGCACGACGCTGGAAGGTAATTTTCTCTTACACACAGATTACAGAAAAGTACTACGCACAGACTATAGAAGAGAGAGGTAACATCATAGCGCCTTCATAAAAAAAAAAAGAAATGCAGAGAAGGAAAGTATGAAAGAAGATGTCCGGTCTGCCTTTGCATGGGCGGCACAGCGTGGTCGCGTTTTAGGAATCCGGCCGCATCATCCCGGCCGCGCAAGAGAATCGAATCGGCGCCGGCTCAGCGACGTCTAATGCGGAGCCCCCCTCCGCATTAGCGGAAGGGAGCCCCCCTCCGTGGAGCCCACCTCCGCGAAGCCCCCCTCCGTTCCCGGGAAGTCGATTCGTGCCTGTCAAAATGTCACGCTCGGGGTTCAGCCAGTCCGGCAGCGGTGACACGCTCCCGGGTTCGAGAATCTCGCACAAGATGGCGGACGACTCTTCCGGCGAGAGAATGTCACACGTGGCGTCGGCGCTGATGAATTTCGTCATCTGCCGCACGCTGAGCGCCAGGAACTTGAACTTGGGCAGGAACTTTCTCACAGCGGCGGCGACTGTCCCCGTGTGCTCCCAGTTGGCGACGCCGGGACCGCACTGCGCGCCTGCCCAACGCAGTACGGCCTTGATGACCACCTTCGCCGGAACGCCGGGCACCTGCGCGGGTGGGGTTGCTGTATTAGTAAAACGTCGTACTAGTCGTAATATAGGCGCAAGTAGGTATATATGCGAAGGTTGTGGATTCGGTTCCAACCTGCGGCAAGTTGTTTTTAATCCGCTCTGATTTCCATTAATTTATCGTTTATTCACTTCAGTTATTAAGCACAAGTAATTTTCCCTATGTTGTCCTTGATGTCAGTGTTTGTTGGCTTCTTAAGATATGACTAATAAAAATCGGGCCCCTCTGCTAACCCCCTTTCTTCTCGTTTATATATATATATATATATATATATATATATATATATATATATATATATATATATATATATATATATATATATATATATATATATATATATATATATATATAAATATAGACTGTGCGGGAGAACACGGTTGGCCACTAACTGTCGCACCAACTTTGGTCACCGAGTTATACGGCAATGTGCGCACATGTGCCGCTCTTAATATGGGCGTCTTGGACGCCATCTTGGGTACCTAGGTATGTGCCACCGGGAATGTGCCACTCTAGAATGACGAAAGCAAAGCTTTAAGCTTCCCCGAAGCTGGACGAAAAAATGAAATAACCCACGTCACTAAGGTTCCTCAAGGACAGCGACCCGACGCTTTAGTATGCTGCGCCACAAATGCACCGGCTATGTAAAGCTTTTGAGTGTACCTCTTTCCCGTCAAAGCTTTGATGAGGTGCATCGCGAATGCACTGGGCATGTGCCGCTCTTCAACGAAGCTCTCGTCAACTTGGGTCGCTGAGAATGTCGTCCCATTGGTTGTGCGGCAGGCGACGGAACAATTCTCAGCGTTCGCACACGTTGGCGCGCCACGAATTTCGGAGGCCACGCACATGATTGGCGACGGCCCCGCTGGATGGCGCGCAGTGTTATTAGCGAAGCCTTAAAGAGGAGTCCAGCTTCAGCATGCGCTTCATGCGTAACTCGTTTCGATTGAGCCAATACGTTGTGTCACTATATTGATTCAATGATAAACGCATTACCGTCGGCAGTAATCGTGACATGGGTTCTGCCGATTTTTCTCCTCTCTCTATTTCTTAGAAGCGCAATGCGCGTGAGTTGCACTCGCGTGAACGCATCTTCTAACACGAGCAGTGGCGTATTTGCTACGCCGTTGTTACGCTGTTGCCGACTGCGTATGTGACAAGCAGAATGCGCTAAGAATTTACGCTATCCGCGCTGTTACACGTCGGCTGCAAGTTCCACCAGACTATTGACAGGAACTTGGCGGAAGGCTTGGCCATCGACACCATGTCGCAAGGACTTTGCGTTTCGGTAAACTTAAGTTGGTTTGTGCGTCACTTAGTTCATGCGTATAAGTAATGGCTTACCCTGTCCAAAACGAAGTTCACCGTCTGCTCCATGGAGATCTTGAAGGCCGCAGACGACAGCACGGATTCAGCGTTGTCCAAGATCACTTTCTCCACCACGTCGTCTCTGACTGCACCGTAAGACACGAGCGAGTAGTCGACCACCGTGCACACGTCGTCTGCTTCGAGGTGACTTTCAATATATTCGGTGCAGGTGTTGGCGAGATCTAGGAAGCGGTACTTCTCAGCCGCGTCTCTTGTGTAAATGGCATCTTCGATGTTGTTGATAGTTGGCCGTCCCGTGTATACGTACCTGTAAGGAAGTGAAGGGAATTAAAGAAAGGAGCTGAGAAACAGACGGAAGGACGGGATCACGTGATCACAATTTTCTGCAGAAGTAACACTAGGAGACGTTTGTTTTTCGCCGAACGTCATGAAGAGTTATTGCACTCGCCACCATTTTGCTCGCACTCAGATATTGCAGCGAGATCGCATTTTATGGTCCATATGTTTTAATATAACTGGCGCTGAAATTGCCTCGTTTTCAGTGCAAAAATTCGACTTTTCCTTGTGCGACGTGGAAAGAGAAGAGACGAAAAAGGATAAAGGAAAGGCAGCGATGTCAACCAGGACGAAGCCCGGTTGGCTACCCTACACTGGAGAAGGAAAAAGGGGAGAAAAATATTAAGAGAAGAAGAGATAGTCCACCGTGAATATCGCCGACGTGGTGACAGTTTTCTGCTCTATATCACTGACGAATACTCATTGAGGATCACAGACGGTCACTCAATGCAGTAGCTTTCAAATATCGCAGCAGCGCTTTTGTGGCCCTTTGTAGCTGGGACATTCGAGGCCACGGTCCCAAAATCTCGTTCAAGGTGAACGGTTTTCTATATCTAACTGATCTATAGCTGTCCAGAGGTTGTCAGAAGCTATATTGCCCACTTCGGGTCATATTCTGCGGAGGAGGTGTTCTGTAGGAGCCCACCTATAGTGGAGCTGTCCATTTCGGCCGCTGAAGATTGGATGCAGCTGTACGAGCGAGGAGGAGACGAGCGGCCCCAGCCAATCAGCAGCGGCCGAAATGGACACTCCACTAGGTGGACTCTTACAGAATACCCTCGCAGGTCTCTGAATACTATGACATGGACAGGGAAATAAATTGCGCGACAGTATACGGACTCACTTGAGAAGCCCACGGAAGCCATCGGGGTGCAGGTCCCTGATGAGGACGGTGTCCCGTTCGCAGAGCGATCCGCGAAACATGGCACCAAATACGTCACTGCGCATGGCCAACAGCTGTTTGTGCGCCTTGAAGGTCCTGGACACGGAGTGCGGGCCGGACTGCACGACGAACTCAACGTCGGCGTATCTGCCGCTCTCCAGGAAGACACCGAAGTCCAGCTGCAAAGACACGACGGAGGCGCAACTGACGTTAAAGGCCCACTGTACAGGAAACATAGGTAGGCGCACTCACTGATGAGTGCTTGCACTCATTTCAAAGGCGTGAGTGGGTGTGCGAGTGAGTGTGAGCGGAGGTGGGTGCCCACACTGCTGACCTATGATGGGAACTGTTTGACTGCGTTTGAGAGCATCGCTTTAGATTGAAAAAGAAAATAGAGAAGAAAATAGTTTGTTCCAGCATATTGTTGCACAATATCGTATACAGTGTCATCTGGATAAGCAGCCTACGTGGCTAGTTTTGGATCCACGACACGAAGGTCAGCATAAATTGCAATCTAGAGCAAGAAGCAAGGACAGGTAACTTAAAGTGTGACCTTTCAAGGTATTGTTCCGTGATAGTACAATATCTGGAAGTTCTTTTTTTTTTGAAGCTCGACGTCTCATTTCAGATTTTCGCACCGAGAAATAAAGAGAACGTTGACCGTACGTATAGATTATGTGTTTTCAGCAAGCTAACGTTATTGGTTAGCCTGTGCGAGAAATATTGATGAGAGATCAGGCTTATTCGCGATTAGTATCAAGTAGATACACATAGCTATAAGACAGATCTGGGTTGTTCATGATTAGTATCACGCAGATACAGATAGCTATAATACCGTTAACTGTGTTAGAGTACCGAGCTTGGATATCTGCACCCACGTAACAACGCCAAAATTAAAGAAAATTGTAAGTACCACGCAGCTAGATAAAAAAAGCAATGTTGTTTGCCGTCGCTCTGAGTAAATGAGACCTGTTCTCGCACTTCGGCTAATTAGCGAGTTAATAATAATTATTCAACTTCTCAAATCTAATATTCTCAGCAAAAATGTTTTTACAAGCCTGAAAGGGAAAAACAAGTGCTCTAACAACCAAGAAGCTTTTTATCGCGTGAAACAGAGGTTTGCTTACTGGCACTGATTTGTCCGTCAGCATATGAGCATTATATGATCCCGTTTGCTGGTTTATGCATTCGACGCACATAAGAGCTACATAGATATTCGCCGTAATGCCGACATACCCAGCAGTGGCATACCCGCTAAACCCAGGCGGGTATGGACAAAAAAAAAACTTCGCTGTAAAAGAGCCTCCATTGCCGCTCGCATGTAATGGCGCAGAACATGGAACAGCTGCGCAATTCACTGGCACGACGTCTCAGGCTAGGAGGTGTCCGACTAACGCTCAAATTATTGGAAACCATGATCTAGGATTCACGTCGCATCCGCTGACAACCAGGAGTGCGCCTGCGTTATAACAATATTTCCGACCGCGTAACAGGCCTAGTCTAGGACTGAGCAGATATACCGGGCAAAATCTGACGATTTAAATACGGGGGGAAGCGTCACGAAAAGCTCGCAAGAGCAACCGTTTGTGACTGTGAAACTGAAAAAAAAAACAAAGGTTGTCATTACCGGTTGCCGAGAGCGGCACGTCATATACAGCGCGTGGTTCTTCGGCATGAACTCCGAGATATGAGGCGGCGCCCGCAGCACGCCGAAAAATCTCGGAGGCTGCGCGCTAGGACTTACGTCATAGCGACAACCGCCAGGTGTGCGCCTCGTCTGCTTAGGCGCTTTCAGATCTAAGCAGAAGCTGCTAAGAAGAAGGCTACGCAATCACCAGTACTGCGCAGCTTTGCAAATATATTGCTTAAGTGGTATATAGCACTCACTTATACTCAATTTAGCGAATGCGAAATCTTATTGGAGTTGCTGTTTATAAATTGCGGTTTTGATTCACCTGAAGACGCCATTCTAGTATACAGTGTGTCTCAGCTAACGTTACCCAAGCTATGATAAGCAAAAAACAACAAGAAAGAAGAAACCGGTACAAAACACTGTAATAAGAACTGCGGTGTTCGGTCTTCAGACGTGACGAAAGAAAACCGTATGCTTTATAATTGTATGCTGCAGTGCTTTTTTCCTTCGTCGTTTTTAACGGCGTGCCTAACGTTAGCTGCGAAAAATGGTAAGTGACCGTGTTGGTAAATCGTGCGTTGTCTAAAACTGCACAGTAAATTTGGATTGACCGCACCCACGTCCACTACATGAAGCGAGTATTCGTATTTAGTCCGATTTCGAAGCAATGAACCCGATTTCAATGTAGCTGCTTCCCACATCCTCGCAAATGTAGACGCATGCAATGTATTTTCCATTTCGCCAGCTTATGCGCCAGTTGTGTTCCCGAAGCATTACGGTGTCTTCAAAGAGTTCTCGCAAAGAGCCACCGTCAACCACTTTCTTCACGGCACGGCAGTTGCGAATCCGACAAAACTATGCAATCGCACTGGAGGTTCACAACGCAGCCTTGACAACGTCAGCAACTTCAAGGCGCGAGATTCGAACGCACAACCGCGGACGACATGCACCGTATCGGCGCTTTTGCGTTTGTTTCCGGAAGGGCTTGGCACCGCCTTGCGACTGCATTTCTGAACTCGCGTTTGGAACTCCGCAGAACTACGAGAGCTTGGAACTACCCAGTGAACTCGTGAACAGAAAAAGCGCATGCCACGTGAGCAGACTTGGCACCAGATCCGAACGGACTTGGCATTAGTCATGCTTACCAAATTCCTGTACAAATACTCTCCCTTCTCTCCCTTCCCCTTCGCCCAGCGTAGAGTAGCCAACCAGACCCTTGACTTAACATCCCTGCCTTCCTATATTCATCTCTCTCTCTCTCTCTCTCTTTCTCTCTCTCTCTTTGTACAAATACTCTTTTTCTTCTCTCGCATGCTGTCACTTACTTTCTTTTTCTGTCTTCCTTTTTTTTTATGATGCGACGCATGATATGCAAGGTCACGCAGGATCGTTTTGAATTTCTCGTCCCACCTTCGAAATCAATTTTCCGCTCATAGATCCGACAAAGTAATGCTAAATGTTAAACTAGATCTAATGATGTCTAAAATGTAAAGAAAGATGTACTTAACAACGAAATTTAAAATAAAATTCAATTGCGTGATCAATTCTCGGTTTACAGAACAGTGTGAAGTGATAAGCTAACGTGAGAGCTTTAAGACGGTCAATCTGTATTATCTATGTAGTAAGAGATAATGTTAGGCGAGTCGCGCGACCACACGATAATTTGGTGTTCCTGCATCCTCTGGGCACGAAGATTACATTACCTGCAACGAAGTCCGAAGCTCCGCCCCCTTCACGCGCTAGAGGGCGCAGCTATTGCGCAACCATCGCACAACGTGGCGCGGAGGCGCGCGCTCATTGGTGCAACGAGTGGACATCGAGCGTGCCACTAACCACAGCTGCACCTGCTCCCCGAAGTGCAAACATGCATCGACCAAAGAAAGTGGCCGTTGCTTCTAAGTCGTGCGTCAGAACCGCCAGGGATAGGCAGCGCTGCGCCAATCTAACGGAGGAGCAAACTGAAGGACTTTCAGCTCCCCAAGCGCGCAAATAAGACGCTACTCTATAATGCTTCGCATAACTCCCCTTGCATTTATAGTGTATATAGTAGCTCACTGTACCATAACATCATCACCTGCCACCTACCTTTTCCTATATTTCCACTTCCCCTTTCCCCAGTGAGGAGTAGCAGGCTAGAGACACGCTCTCCTGGCCAACCTCTCCTCCATTCTCTTCATTAAAATGTACTCTCTCTCTCTCCCCTTATAGGAAGTGTCGGCCATATTTTACGTTCCTAGTGACATGTTTTCTGCGCACCATATATCGTCGTTTACTCTCTACTTTTATAGCCCATTTATATAGTGTTTACATAACTAATCATCAAGTTCTCATTATTTCGCATTATTTCATCGAAAAGGGGGGGGGGGAAGAATCGGAAACTTACAGACATGGCTGTGGTTCTCGTGGCACGTCGCTTGCCTGAAGAAGAAAACAACCAAGATGGCGAGGATCACTGAGGCCGCAAATATGAATGGCACCTGCGGGAAGGAAGAGGAAAAAAAAAAAGCAGGAGCCATCATGAATAAAGCTGATCAAAGAACCTCAGAAAGCTGTGCTTCACCTTCACGGGACACTATATAGACAAAATAAACTTTATCCGTATAAACAGAAACACTTCTACAATGCCAAACCATCCATCTCACCACAAGAAGGAGAATCATCGTAATCCGAAATTATGGAATAACGAGACACGCTCATGGCGACGCCGCCTTAAAACTTTTCGCAACAGATCGCCGTGACGTCATAGACTTATGCCGCGTCTGCTCTTGCCCGGGTAAATGTTTTTTTCGTAATCGTAAAAAATGGACAACGTTGTACTTGAGATGAGCCAAATGGGGAACCAGCACTGGCGGAACTCGGCATATTCCTTAGACTCGCATTAGGGACAACCAGGCTATATAAATACGAGAAGATAGTTTGATATCCGTGACGTCACGCTGACATGATGCCGGTGGGGCTTCGGCAAGAAATTTACGAAAGGAATTTATGAACCTTAATTTTCACTTGTAGTAATAAACTTGACATATATACCGCAAAGCTCACAACAAATAAGTTTTCAAGGCAATATATATATATATATATATATATATATATATATATATATATATATATATATATATATATATATATATATATATATATATATATATATATATATATATATATATATATATATATATATTCAGTTTATGCTTACGTGCATTAGCGCTAGCGTCTCTAAAAAAACTCAGGTGTGGCCTGTTCAAATCAGACCTGTGTGTAACGAATTACGTGCAATTTTTTACTTGCAATCAATGACGTTTGTTTTTGGTAATAATGTACCTTGACCATTACTTTGTTTATTCGGTAATGCTCCTCGTAATTAAATTACTCTTTTCATTGACTCCATTACATGTGAACAGTTACATTTATTTTTGACGAAACAAGCTCCGTCAGGTGACTCAGGTTTGGGAACGTAAATTTGGCGGGAACTGTAGCCCAAAGGGATGAAAATATCTACGTGGGTTACACCATACCCACAATTGACGTCATGCAGTGCTGCACCTGCATCAGCCCAACGTGGCGGCCTCGCAGATTTGCACACTTCTCTCGGAAATGCGACCCTCTGTGCATTTCTCACACAATAAATTTCTCTCCCTCTCCTGGAAGCGCTTACAGCTTATAAGACTTATAGACGCGTCATGGGTGATGAGATCTGCTGCTGTTTTCTTCGCTTGGTGCAGTGTATGTCTGCTCTAATAAAGAGAGAGAAGTTTTTGGCAGGTTAACTCATATGCTTCAATCTGTTTGACGTTACTTGATTCATATGCTCCTATTTTTTTTGGATTGTAATGCACGAACGGTGTCTACACGGATGGATAATATGCAGCATAATATTAAACTACGTTACAGACTGGGACACCTCTTCAAAGAACTTTAATGTTTGCTGGCGTCCATTACCAATCTGTGGTTCGAATCTAAATGGCTAACGAGTAAAGTGTGCCGAGAGGAGGTTTGCCAGCGATGGCCGCTTCGGATGCTGGTGCCAGGAAATCACCTAATACGGTCCTTCAATTTTTTTCCCGGCTCTGTCGTGAACGCATTCTTCTAGCCACAGCAATAATAACGCACTTCGCTTCGTGGGGAGCCCAGACCCGAGCACCACGGCATAGAATGATCATAATCGTACGATCAAGGTGTTGGTTCGTGGCGATATACTCTGTTTCGGCAGTTCCGTGCCGCATAGCCAAAGGCTACGCGACCCACGAGCGCAGATTCTTGCGCAGCGTAACGTAGTTCCACACTTGGGAAAACCGTTGGACGACTAAATGACCCTGACAACTGGTTTTGACGCCACTTTCTTACTTGAAAGCTTCCGCACAGGTCGCAGGGCGGTATATCTCTAGATTTCGCTTCGTTATATAATCAAATATTTACTGAGGCTCTATCACACTGTAAATAGACTTCTCCACTTGTTCGAACGAAAACGCACGGGGAAGAAAAAACAATGCAGTGCTGCCGTGCAGGCATTAATTTGCATTTAAAAATACAAACAATAGATTTTACAGGGGCTAAATTCGTCCTTCTAGTCGGCACGAAGTACGCCTGCCTGAGTGTACTGCTTCGTCCTTCTCAAAAATGGCGTCCGCAGACTTGCTTGCGTGGTGTCGTACCAAGCTGCTCTTTCACGCAAATAAGAAATGATGAGTTGGCGTTGAATATGCTTGGAACAGTGCGGAAGGAATGCGGTAAACGTGCACCAATTCTAATTAAAAAACGGCTGCCCTTAGCCTACGCGAACACGGCGAACACGGTCAACGAGAGCACCGTGTACAAGTGTATGTTACAAAAGGGGTCAAGAGACGATGCTGCCGTCGCGTGCAATAACGCGCTGGCCGAGTGCACCTTCAGAACCCTCCACATCCATCGTCTCTGGAACCCCCTCCTGCCCATTTGTATCTCGAAACATCTTGGAAGACGAACACCTTTCTGGTGTGAGAGCGAATATACAACGAGTTTCCTGTATCGCTGCTGTCGCAACAGCTGATCTCGATGAGCAGTAGAAGTCTTAGTAGATGCTGCAGCTGCGTATACTCTGCAGCGCTCGCCGCTATAGGAAACGACAGGGCGCGAAAAGGCACTTTTGAGATGTGTTCGCCCCCTGTGATTGGCCCAAGAAGGCTGCAGCTTCCACAGAGCTGAACAGAACTCCTGGAACAGCGTATAGACGTACGGTTTTATCGGCGAGGAGGAACGTAACCTCGAACCAGCGCGCTGCGGCGCTCTTCTCCTCGCGCTGATATATGCGGATTCCGTTTTCTCCCAGCGGCAGCTGGAAAATGTATCGGTTTAATTACGCATTAGTGCGATTCTAACGCGTTCTGTCTGGAATATTTCTGCGCTGTAAGATGTCTCAAGGTCGACGGTATACCACTCTGATGTATTCGGCTGCAAAAATAACTTTCGGAAGTAACGGTGAAGTGTATCTTCAGCCGCGGCGACTTGGTGGACACCGCCGCTACGATAACAGAGACGCGTCCGCTTTGTATTGCCAGCAGAAGCAGAAACGACTTGATGACATCGCGTGTATGTTCGGAGGGTTTCGTTCCCAGGGAGCGCTCGGCAACGAACTCGGAACTGGGCACCCATGTTCAAACCGGGATATTAAAGAAAGGTTCGTATTCTAGTTGGTCAAGTATTGCGAATGAAGTTAACTATTTCTTCGTGCACGCGCACTAAACTGATTCTGTTTAAACTTGTTCCAAGATTGTCATGCTTGGCAACCAACGTTCTGGCGGAAGTTGACCGAGGGCGTGTTATGAAAACAGTGCGCGACGAGTAAGAAATGAAGGTTTGTTCTTTTCCATTCTGTAACCAAATCCATGCCCACCGTGTGACGGCAGACACCCTAGTTCACATGGGCTCTCCCGTGCTTCCGCATATCTCCGGCAAGCTGCCGACGCCGCTGACCGCGCGCTGTATTACCGCAAAAAATAATGTTGCTGTTGCAAAGAGTAGTTGCTTGTTTTTCAGCTCTCTCACGCACAGGCACCATTCGAGACCTAAGAGTGCGCAGAATCTTTCAACGCGTCGTGTGCGTTTGGTTTATCGTGGCATATTCGCGGCCACTGTCATACGCTCATTTTATCCGCGTTAACAGCTTTTTCGATCGAGTTATCTTACAGTTCCTTATGTTGTAAGGCTTCATGTGCGGGTGCCAGATAAACAATGTTTAGAAACTCGTACCTCGAAAATTTTAGGAGCACGAAAGCTGGCAAAACGTGTTTCCTGGGGGCTTCGCAGTTACCTGGATTGGGCTGTAAGCTCGTGCGGCACACCGCATGACACATGGAGACGACTCTGATTGCTGTCCCCTGAGTGATACCTCAATAGAGTTCGAGGCTATACATGCAATATTAACACGTTACATGTACACATTTTGTAACGACAATGTTCAGACTTGATTGGCCTCCTGTTCCTGTCATGGGCAGAGCTGCGGGAGCACCTCTTGGCCCGTCGCAGTTCTACATTGCGGATATATCGAAGCCAAAATCTTAGTGACGACACGCTAAGAAGTTTCCCAAATCCAAACGACTTGTTGGGACCTTTCGGAAAAGCCCGAAAACTCGCCACTCGTCGTCAACCTCGCGTTCGCTGCGCAACCTCCAGCGCGATCCCAATTACCAGCATGGCGCCGCACGACAGACAACGCTGCAATCGCAAAATGGCGGCCCCCTCAATAGAACGCAGTCCTTCTCTCCAGCGCTCACATACAGCGAATTTTCGGTGTCGCTGCGGATGTGTTCAGAAGCAAACGAGGAAAGAATACCGAATGCATCCGACTCGTTCTGGATAGTGCATATTTGTGCAGGTTTAATGAAAGTAGGGAGGAAAGTAACCTTAAGGTAATCACTTACTGTTTAGTAATTTCTCAATTACTTTCATGGGGCAGTATTTAGTAATCGTAATCATTTAAAATTTTGAAAGAAGTAACTGTAATTGGCTGCATTTTCCTGCATAGCGTGTGCAGGTTATATTATGCGTTACATTATAATTTATAACGTGAACACGTCTGATTCAAATATATGTAAAATGGTGAACTGCTTTCATGAGAGGGCTCTTTGAGTAATTTGAATGAAATTTGTTGCACTTAATGAGAGAGAAAGTGAAAGTCTTGTGACTGTTGCAAACATAATTTTGATTTAGCACCTGGAATGTATTTTTTAACAGGAAAGTGTCCAAAATTGCCGCGCTAGAAAAAATGAAACGCCAAGTTTAAAAAATCCGAAACTCTGCTCCAAAAATAGTCAAATCACAGTTCTCGAAACAACACCTGGTAGACCACACAAGGCGTACAAAGCTGATGCATGAATTAACAACGTTTACATGGCTTTTGCAAAATAAAAGTCCTGCTCGGAAATGAGTGGCATATTTTGGAGGGGTGTATGCACTATATGCCGTGTATGAGCTCACAGTCAGTCTGCGGAATCAATTGCGCGTTCCTAAAAAAAGAAAAACCTTGTCGCGAATGTGGATATACTGCACCATGAGATTGAAGCAGCGCGAACTAGAAGATATATGCAAAGAAAGCGACACACAGGGACAAGCGGCGTACCTACATCACTGCGCCAAAGGAGGTCCCATTGCAGTCTTTGACTTCGGGACCTCCTTCTGCATATTAACAAGTTGTAATCATTCTAATGATCACAATAAAAAAAAAACCTATGCAGAAAAAAACGGATTGTATCTGAAATTCGCTACCCTCCAGCACAGGCGCTCTCTCCTCCTCTCCGCGTGCTTGCTCTCCCCAGTTGCGTGCAGTGCAGCGGGAACTACGTCCGGCATCAACCCACCACACATGTACATAAACGGCGCAGTGCCTAATCGCCTTCCGTGCAACGACGACTGAATGGAAACTGTTTAAAAGGTCGCTGACACGATGTTTCCCACTGTACATTCTTTTTTTTTTTTGCGCTAAGCTAAGTTTCTACACATCTATACTCCAAAAAACACATTGACATTTTAGTAACTATTTCTCTAAGAGATGATATATTACATAGTTTATGCTGCTCTGTAGACATTCACAGTTTTTTCTAGCGCAAAAAAAATCTTCACTTAAAGCAAAAAAAAAGAATGAATGGTTGGAAATATGTCGATAACCCTTTCATTTCCGCGAATCCTACACATCCGTGTAGAATGCCAAGCTTCCGCGTTCGTCAAGAGAGAGAGAGAGAGAGAGAGAGAGAAACGAAGAGGGAAAGGTAGGGAGGTTAACCAACGACGCGCCGGGTTGACTACCTTGAAAGCGTTCAACGGCGACAATAGAGCGCTCGGTCTCCAAATGCGGGGGTATACGGAATGTTGAGGGCTTCTCGGAATGCCTTCTTGCTCGCACTTCGGGAAGTGGGAGGGGAAGGAGGGGGGGTGGGGGCGGCATGTAGTTTTCTGGACGATAGGTCCGCCGGTTACCACGTGAATGCGCGACAACATGGTGGCACCCAGTTTGCCCTCTTGTTACGGGCGTACCATCGTGCTCATTCGTATAACAGTGAATATTCAGAAGAGCACGGAATTGGGCTGGTTGGTTCCTGATTACGAGCAGAGAAACAGTGCTAAACAACAGGACGAAGAGAGGGACACAGACCACAGCGCTGTGGTGGCCTCTGTCTTTCTCTTCGTCATGTCGTTGATCGCATGCTTTCTACTCGTGTGAAAATTCGTCGCTACCGCTTTTTTTTTTTTTTGCGATATCACGTCCAAGTTGTTGCCCCCCCTTACTGCGACAAAAGACCCCCCCCCCCCCCCCCATCCCACGCCGATTCGGCGACAGCGTGTAATGGAGTCCCGCCGCTTCAACTACGCGTGCACGCGCCGCTACGTGTTTGTTATACATGTCGCTATACAAATTTTGAGAATGATCGATTCAGACGTTCTAGAAAAAATAATATATCGGAGGAAGTATTATTTTCTCCTACTAATAGAATGGAGCTTTTTAAGTCCCTTTCGATGTGCTATGACCAAAGCTGCTATAGTGCTGCAGAAAAAAAAAAAAAAAATTAGGAATCGGGGCTTCATTTTTTCCGGGAATTGGAATTTCATTTCTCCGTATCAAATCGCGCGAATTTCTGGAACCGCTAACGTGACACGCTTGAGGCAAGCCGGTGTACGTAACAGCTACGCCCCTTGCTAGTCACGCAGTAAACACGAATAAACATTTAAACAACAAAACAAGGTTCACAGTGGGCAAGCTGAATTCTTTCTTGCGTTATAATGACTCGACGTGTTGAAAGCATCGGTTCATTAGAAAGCAAAAATTAGGATGAAACCAATATTGTTGGGGAAAGGTTAACTTGTTGATCGAACACTTGAAGTTGTTGCACTCGTACGATTCTACTTAACAGGACAAGAGTGAAAAATTCGTCGCTTTTTTTTTTCGCGATGCCGCATCCAACTCATTGCCCTTGGTGGCGGTAATCGTTAGGTCAGAATTAACGAATCTACTTGGTTGGTGTTCGTCTAATTAGCATATAGTCTCCGGTTCGCTAATAAACGCTCCCGGGCACCAACTTAGAAGGTGTGCTATGGCTTAAATCTGTGACAGAAGTCGTTACGCGAATAAATAAAATTACAAGTACAGGGAAAACCTAAAATAAAAAGGAGTTCGTGTACCATCTTTTTTCAAGTGTTTTAAAGCTACGCGTACTTTGTCAAGTACACCGACTTACTCCGGTTCAAGACTTTGGTTCGAAACGTGCCACCTTCTACTCACGGCTTAATTATCTAAGCTCGTATTCGTTCGTTTCTTACGTGCATCCCCTCAATCACTTCTCGCGTACATGCAGCTTGTTATTAAAAAAAAAAAAAGAAGACGGACCAGAACAGCAAAATACAACTTACCCAACGCTGAGGAGACGATGTCAACGCCGATCGCGGACTGCTTGGCGGACGAACGGTCACCTTGGATGTCGGAACGAGAGTAACGACCACGATGCGATGCTTTCTTGCGACCAGAATGCAAAGCGATGCGCCCACGTGGGGTCCTCAGTACAGGCGTTTGAGAAAGGAGGAAAGGGGTCGGGCACCGGAACGGAAATCGGTCCCCAAGATTGTTTCAAGAAAAGAATGCCGGAAGACGGACTGAAAAGAATATGGAGGGAGCGCCCGCTGGCCGATATTGACAATGCGTTTATCTGAGAATACGCGAGTACATGGTTGTCGAGGCGCGGAAGCAAGCAGGTGGCCATGGGAGTGAGTGAGTCACCTGATTGGTCAAGGTGGCGACGTGAGTCACCTGATCAGGCCCCTAGCACCATGTGCCATTTGTACAAGTTGGGTTAGGTTTATACAAGGAGAAATACCGGAAACTCATACACGAACAGCATGCGTTATACAGGACAAATTCCAGCGTTAGACAAAATAATAAAGAGGTATAGGAAGTATACATTTACAAGAAGATCATGCAATAAATCTATTACACAGTCAATTTCACAAGTAGGTCAACGAGAGTTCGCGTAATTCGTTGCGTAAAAATGAGAAATTTCGCTTAATGACGAAAGGACGAATACAGATAATACAAGGGATGCCATTACCGAATACATACGAGCATTGTGAGGATAGTGTCATACATTTGCTTATGCATATAAGGAGATGGCAACTTTTATTGCGAACAACAGTAACAGCAACAAAGTGGCCTGGGAAAAATAGTTATGCAGATCCCACGCACTGTGGGAAACGATGTAATTGAAGCTTTCAGTGTTGTTTGCTTTGATCGACGATAATTAGAAGTGACGTTGACGGCAAATGATTAATTTATTCAGCATTCAGTGTCATGCAAGAGTGGTGAGTTGATGTTGAAAGTTACATTACGTGCAACACCTTTCGTTTCTCATTCTGCTACTCAAAGCACACAAAGAGTCTTGAGGCGTTCTGGTGCGATATTGTTCATAACCTCTGAGACGGTTGAGCATCGTCATTTCCTTGCTCGGCACATCACATCGTGGCAGAAGTGTTAGATGCTAATTGAATTATGGAGACTGTACGTAGTCAAAGCACAGTGCGATTATGAGGCAAGCAAAAGGATAGAAAGCTGGGCGAGTTGGTACGGTAACACATTCTTGGATTGTAGCACGAAGTGACACGCACACAGACTGGACGTATGCCACGAGACAACATCAGGCACGCCGTAGTGGCGGGCTCCCGATACATTTTGACGCCATGGTGTTGTTCTCCTAACGTGTATCTAAATCTAAGTGCATGACCGTTTTTTATTTTGCCCCCGTCGGAATGCAGCTGCCGCGGTCAGGACCAAATCCGCGACCTCGAGCAATGCCATTGCCGCAAAGCTACCCCGGTGTTTCAAGTAGTAACTTTGCGCGAATAAAACCACGGGAACAAGAAAGACGTACGAGGACAAGCGCTTGTCCTTGTCCGTCTTTCTTGTTTCCGTGGTTTTATTCGCGCTAAGTTACTATTTCGAATACGGACGACCAACTAGCCCAACAGTCAACTATTCTATTAACTATTAACGGAAGCGTTGATTTGACGAGCGACCGCTTCCGTAGTGTCACCTACGACCCGGCGGTACGCTTTAATTATTGCCGCTCTTCTCCTGCACGTCCTGCATAAGTTGTGCGCTGGACATATTTGCATGTTGCTCATTTTTTTTTCAGAAATGAGCGACCGCTTCCGTAGTGTCGCATAGGACTCCGCGGTGCGCTATAATTATTGCCGCTCTGCTTCTGCACGCCCTGCACACGTTGTCCGCGTGACATATTTGTAGGGTGTCCGTTTTATGAGAAATAGCAGAAGCTTACCATCCCGTACTTTGAACTTAAATCTATCCCGTTTCCCCTTAACCGCTGTCCTATCTAATAGTATAGGTTTCCTTCCCTGCTCCATGTCAACTATTCTTTATCTCCGCCACCCCTTCCCTTGTGCGGGGACTGCGGGCGAACAGTGGCACAGCTGTTATTCATTCGTTTCGCGACGGCGTCGGTTCTACCCAATCTCTGCCTCCTCTTCCCCCTCTTCCCGGTAATTCTATCTAGATACCCTCTGTTTTGTTCCACGTTAGTACAAAGGCAAGCGCCGCCGCTTCTGCGCTGCTTGTGCTGGGGTCACTGATAATTACAGCCGTCAAGATGGCACCGCGTAGACGCCAAGGGAGCTCCAGATAGCACTGCGGTGACGCGTTGCAAAGGTCCGAACAAGTTAATGGTGTCGCATTTATTCTCTGCCGCGCTTCTGCCATGTGTATACACACTCTGAAAGAATCGCAGACGCGGCGTGCAAGAGAGCGACAGCATCAGTGGAAAAGACGAAGGAAGGGGGAAAGAAAGCTGCGCTTTTGAATAAACAAAACGGCCCCTCGGAATGTCCGTGTAATGGGAAATGTTCCGCGAACGGAGCCCGTGAACGGGGCGTTTCTAGCGAGAGGGAAAGTCCTGCTGGAGGCTGCGCCATACCTTTGCCTATACTGCTGACATGAACATTGGCCTGCAGGGTTGACGGGGAAAACGGTGACCGTTTAGAAGACAGTGAAAGAAGTGCAGTGTTGCGCCGATATCTTAACAACTTTACGATGTTGACTGGATGTATAAAATGATCGACTTAGGAGAACCTTGTGCAATTATTTAGTAGTTCGCGAGGAAACGCGGAAGAATCATATGAAAAAAAAAAAAGAACGAGAACGGTACAATAAGATGAAATGATATTTTCCCATATATTCAGAGGCAATGACAAGGGGAAAATAAACGAAGAAAAAAAAACGCACTCTTGTAGCAGTGCGGGTGGCGAGCTGCGTAGTTGGTTCGGGTTCACAGTTTTCGCCTATCGTTTACTCTTCTTTTGTGCTTGCGTGTTTAACTGTTTTGCGGGAACATTGCATTCTCTCAGTCCCGTAGCGTTCCCAGACACACCGTGCGTGAATACACATTCAACTTTATAAAGAAGTGTACCCTGTCGTGCGATTCATGTTGTTCGTGGAAGCTTAAAATGTCACTATACACGCTTCAATTCGACTACCTCATCGTCTACTAACCGCCGCGTGGCGAACTTTGACGATGGTGTGCTATTCTCAAGGTGCATCGGCAAGTCTGGCGTTGTTCGTGGAGGCGGCCATTTTCGCAGCAAAGATGACCGATAGAGCTCTTCACATCGGCACTTGGCTCACGTGGGTGAGTCAGCCATTCCGATGCGATAGCTGCACGAGTTGGCGAAGGCTACTCCGAGACCACATTTGACACAACTGTGTTGCGTCCGATGGCGAAATATGCAGTGGTATAACTGGCAATTGTAACGATAGACTGAGGCTTTATCAATCTGGGTAGACTGCACTATCGGCATTCTACGGAAGCAGAGGTCCTGGCAATCTAGGCCTTACATCTTGCCAGCTCACGCGAGCCATTTCTTGCTGTACCTGAAGGCGATAGACTTTGACTGCCCGACTGTAAACGCTGCACCTGTCTTGTATCTTCGGTGTGATAGCGCGTGACTCACCCCCCTCTCTCTCACTCCGAACCTGTCATTTCGTCACGCGTCAATGTAGCCAGAGTGCTGGAAGGCTGACGCGTTGCATGCACTCATGTTTTGCCCGTTCGCTGTGGGACGCGTGTGGTTTAACTAGCAGTGCACAATTTTAAGTGCGAAATCCATGCAGCGTGACCACGTTTGAGTTTTATGGAATGAAAAAAAAAATCGCCTGTGACAAATAGCGTAATTCTTTGCCTTGCGCAGGATTATTCGGAGAGGTGGACATTACTAGCACGAGATATCGAAACACATATTCGACTGATCAACAACATTCACTAATTAGCTTAATTATTTACAGCACATATCGCAATTTACGAAATCTAGCCGCTGAGAATACAAGACGTGTTCGCTTCAAATGAATTTCCAAGATGACACCAGTTTCGAGATAATATTTGCCAGAGTGGAGCGAGACACAGGCGCGTTTCAGTTATACGTTTGTGCTTCAATGCATAAAATAACACTTTGTTAACAAAGTAAGTGGAACAACAGTACATTTTTACGGAAAGCTTGATGACCCTATCTCCAAAGTGGAGTCATTCTGGAAATTCATTCCAAATCTGTTCACCTCGCAAACTCACCGGCTACAATTCGTAAATTGCAGCATGTGCGGTGAGGTAATTATTTGAAAAGATAATTAGTACATTTTAGTAAGTTAACTGAATGTGCGTCTCCATTTGTCGTGCATGTAATATCCGCCTCTCTGAACAATCCAGCTGAAGGACTGCAATTATGTTGTATGCAACAGGGTATTTCTAAAAATTTTATATAACTTAAAAATGATCACCCTGTATTTGCGAAGTTGCAGGAACTAGAATACGGCTTCTTCGACATAAAGAATGAGACTATTGCGAGTGTACGAAGGGTGGAGAATATCAGATATTCCATCTCGATACTAATGTTCTTCCCAAAAAATCGCACGTTGCCTCATCGATGGTGCCATGACATAGCGCAGAATTTGCTTATGCCTTGCAGCAATAAGGCTAGGTATGATGACATGAATAAAACAAAGTAATCAAGAATTAATGTATGAGTCCTCAACACCTCGTGAGTCCCAGGAATGGCAGGTCACAGGAACTTTTTATTACGACCAGTTAAAGGAAACAAGAGTAGTCGAGCGCAGCATGGATTCGGGTGTGAAAAAAACGAGACGCAGCATGTCACCGGAAGCGGAAGTGGTGGTCACGTGGTCTTTAGAAGACTAGTGTGTCTCGTTTTCCTCCTCGCTCACCACACAGGGTGGCGACAATCGCGTCGTCTGCTACGGCGCGCCCCATGTTCCATCTCACTCCGGAGTGCCGCGCAAGAACCCGTATGCCGTGCATTGGGTCTGCACGTTAAAGAACCCCAGGAGGTCAAAACTGACTCGGTGTCCCCCACTACGGCGTGCTTCATAATTATATCGTGGTTTTGGCACGAAAAACGTGAGATTTTTTTTTTTTTTTTAGGATCATGACGCAGTCTGTTGAGCTGACCGCGTGGCGGCTGCTAGGTCTATTGCTACCTCTTCCGTAATGTCTGCAGCCTGCACCGTGGCCGCTGCGAGTTCTTCATTTTGGTTGTTTACTACACTTGGGGCGCATTGCCGCTTGCCGGCCTTTGTATGTACTTGGCCCCGTAGGTGTACTTGACCGTTTCTTCTTTCCCGTAAGAGGACTGCCCTGCATGCAATATTGCCTTTCGTCTTGCTAAGTGGTGTTCGAGGTGCATGGTTCGAAAGGGGAATTTTTTTCCACCAAAGGAAGAGTGCTTGCTTTACCGTACTTATTATGTTCGGGGGTCACTGATTAAGTGCTTTCTTTGGCCCTCCTTCTTGGACCTAAGTGTTGGTCTGAAGTAAGTTAAATGAATAATGCAGCAGACTCCGGTTAAGCGGATCTTGAATATACAGAAAAAGTCGGTTTCGTTCGAAAAGTGAAGCACACATTGCGATAGCAAATCAGTAAACAGCTATACAAAGTAAGGAGAGTAGCTTTATTGGCCGAATAAACTTGCAAACATTCCCTTACTAACTAAACTTACAAGCATGGGGTTAAGCGCGCGCACAAGGAGGCATGAACACGTTTCACTCGATGGCCGGGCCGCCGAAACCGAAATTTCCTCTGGCGATCAAGAGAGAACAAGAAGTTGCAGATGCGCAGCTTAAGCATATTTGTTAGAACGCGAACTCTTTAGGTCGCAGTTTGATAGAGCTGCTTACGCCTCGATTTCGGGCTACTCGAAACGGATACGCGTTTGTGACTTGCGACGGCATCGCGTTTTTTTTCCAAAGCGACGGAAGAGCAACGAAAGACAGAAATTGCGTAGATTTAACACGCACGTTTGAATGCATGCATCGAGCGAAGCGATGGGACGCGTAGAATTCAATTTATTTTTTATTTTGCCCGAACCTGTACTTTTGATTCAATGTTTACGCACCCCACAGGTCACACTGTCAAATGTCACGAAATGTTTACAGGTTGATGCACTACCTCGTTGGCAACCTACTTCGATATTTAAAACACCAATTCGGGCACTTTCAGACGTCGACAAAGCGACGTCCCCGAGGTCCGAGGCGATGCTTGAGGCATTCCGGTGGATGAATGATGAGGAGAGGAGGTACAGCAGAGAGAACAACGACACTTGTAATATATATCTTACGTCACAGTACACACAAACGCAAGAGAAAGAGAGAGAGAGAGAGAGAGAGAGACAGAAAGAGAGTCTCTTTAATAAATCCCGAAGAGCTTCGCCTGGCGCCACATCTGAAACGCCACTCAAAACGGGCACGGTGAAAAAATAAAACGATATGCCCCAGTGCACGATATACACACAATGTGCACAGAACACGCCACAACACTAAGTGAGCTAAAGTATGTCAATACGACCATGTCCTCTGAAGAAGCTTTAAAAAAAATTGCTTGGGTGCGCAATATGCGCTGGCATATTGCAAATGATATAACGCGTGGGTGCGTTTTTCTATCCACATTGACAGAGGCACACACCCATTTCTGGAGGTTTTGGCCACTCTGGTTGAGCGGATCGAGAAGGGATGTAGGGCCAAATATCTGAATTTGCGTTACGAGGCACGGAACAAATCAATGAGGACAAGTGGCTCTCCGCTATCAAGAGTCCCGATGCCGGGGCGCAACTATGGGCTGTCCAGAGGGCCCACGATGCGGCGGTCAGGCAAGGCCTGACTGTCCCAACGTGGGAGCGGCCCGCAGCGCGCTGAGTCGCGTTCCTCAGGACCTTATTAAAGTTTTGCATCCATCCATCCATGCTTTTTTATTCAAACTGGAGATGATGTTTATTTATTCACTTATTGGGACATAACAAAGGCTGTCTTTTTTTTTTCCCACGATGGATGTGTGGAGAAAGAGTGGCAAGAAAAAGGCAACTAAATACCTGACAATCTGCCAGATCCTATGCTGACCGCCAAACTGCATCAACGCTTAGCCCAATGGGCTACCACTATTTTAATTTTTTCAACGTTTAAGGCACTTCAAGAATTTGAAAAGAAGCGGCTGACAATCGTGCGCGACCCTCTACCAGGACACGTTTGTGCACATTAATAAAGGCATAGACGCCCGCCGTTACTGCAGGGTAGGTTCGACCCTGATTCACGACTGTGCGAGACTGCCCGTCGACGCTGCCCCGCTTCGGGTTTCTGGACGAAAGGTTCGCCGTGAACCCTTCGGTGCTCGTCGCCATCGCTCGACGTTGCTCCACTTCGCGTCGACTTACCAGCAGCATGCGCTCGCGTTCTAAACAATTAGCGCTCCGAAAGTCCATGTCGAAGCCCGTCCTTAAGCTCCGCGGGCACGCTGGTAACGAACCACTGGTTTCCTGCTCTCTCGAACCCCGGCCCTGGCCCCAGTGTGCCGGAGCTCGAGGTCCCTGCGCTTTGGCAGGCCACTTGGCAGACGATGTGACACGTTCCGGCCACCTGTTCGAGCGCTTTCCTCCGTGCGCAACTGTGACGTCGCGCTTTCCCCGCTCCCTCGCTCCTTCCATGAGATGTGGGGCTCGCCTCTTACAGATCTTCCGTAATGAACCTGTTCATATAGGTGCAAACGATATATCTTGTCTGAAATAAAGGAGTTGATGGTTATCGGCCCTGCCTATGTCCTGTTCTGTGTTATATAACAGGGATAGGGCGTGTGTGTGTGTGACGGGGGGGGGGCGGTACCGCTGTAAGAAAACTAAGAATTAATGGACGCGAGAGCAAGCACACGTCAGAGAGTCATAGAGGAAACAATAAGAAAAATTCGAATGTAGCATTATGTGGCGATATTGTAGCCTAGCTTTTAAGAAATTACCCAGATCCAAAGCGCAAGTTGGAGTCTGCGCATCAGCAAAGCGTTCGTAAACGGGTGCGCGATTAATGAACTGCCGCCATGGTGATTTCTATGTGTATGTTTTAGGATGTATTATTATTGTCGGTATTTTTGTGTTTCTAGTATGTTAGGAAAGTGGTCACATTGCATTTACGATGCGTCATCGTTGTCGCTAAATGGTATGCAAGGGCTCTGGAACCGCAGTTCCGCTATGAAATCGATATCAGGACAAGCTCGGCGTACATCAAAAGCGATGAGAAGTGATAGAATCTGGTGCGCTACGACATTGAAAGTAATTAAACGAAGTAATCGCACGTTACCAATCGCGCGTAGGAGCTATAGTGTTCGTTGAAAGGAGATACGCGCAATACTAGTAAGTATCGCCGTCACCGTGAGCTTCGGTATATACAGTCCAAGGGCGATAAAATGGTCGCGGCGCGCCGTGTGCTTTATGTGCGGGTGAAAGCGCGCGAGGGTGAGCCGGCGATGGCAGTTCTATCTCGTGCATGCAAGGGAGGAAAGGCGGGAGGAAGCGCGCCGTCTTCCGTCGCGCGCACGGCTCCGGAGCCAGGGGACGGAAAGGGGGCGTGTTCTACTCCGGTGGCTGCAGCGTAGCCGCGCGCGCCCGCCCGGACCGCGTTTTTACAATTGCTAGTAGGTAAAGCGGGGTGTGGCGCTTTTGACGGCGCTCGACGTTTCTGCGCAGGCGCGAGTAAGAGCGGGTGCGAGAGAGAAGATTTGGAGGCCTTTGCTCCTTGAATTTGTGACTCTGCCTAGGCACTACGGTGGAGAAGTTTCTTTGCGCGTGTATTTGTTTGCGTATTGTATTTGCGCGTTTCTTTGCGAGTGCAGTATAACTGTTTCTGGACGCCGTCACGCAACACATCGCGCTTCACTCACACCAAGCGCTTCGTGAGGTCAGCAATACGTCAAATCCGCGCAATTTTTCGAATTTGTCGTGCCTGTATAGTCGATGATGCAAGATTTAGGATGAAATTACTGCGTACACTACAGCTATTCAGGGAAGTTGGATCTCAAACGGCAGTCAAAAGTACTTGCTGTAAGCGTAAAGATAGACAGCCGCCTCTCTTACATTGGCAGCATAACCACAACAAGATAGCAGCAGAAATTTCATGTGCGTTAAGATTTGGGAATTGCAAAGAGACAAAAAAATTTTCAAATTACCATAAACTACTACTGCTACAAAATAGAGCCTTGCGTGCCATTGAGGGCTATTGCGGAGCACCACATAAATTACGTACACAATCCTTGTTTGTTGAACATAGCATACTACAAGCTGACGAAGTGTATTATCTACGGCTGTTGCAATACATTCATAGAAACAGTTTGTACTCTATTTCTGACAGTACTATAAGTTACAAGCTTCATGAGGTAAAACTACGTTCGTGTACCGCGAACACGCACGAATTACGGTAAACAAAAGCGAAATTTTCAAGTACCCAACGCCCTCAACAAATTTCCCTTTACAGATGATTTCATTTTCTTTTTATCTAAAAATGTGTTCAAGAAAAACACGAAACGTCGTTTGATTGAAGGCGAAATTCAAATGTAAGAAAATTTATCTACCGTTTGTCTATACATAAGTTTCTCTCTATGTTTGTGGCGGACAAGTGCTGCAGTTGCATTTTTTCGTCTCTTAATTCAGCAGTCATGTACGCATTGTATTTGTACGTGTATAACTTTGAGTGCTTGCATGTTACCTTGCACATGTTTGTCTTTTTCCCGAATTAAATTTCACTGTGCGCATTGTAGCGTTGTTTCGACATATTTCTCGCGCCTTCTATGTAAATTTTTTTTTGCCTTTATATTATTACTGCCAACTGTATGGATATACCGGGGCCTCGTCAGGCTTTACCTCCTTTTGTCCCGGTCTCCTCTTTTCCTTGAAAAGAAGAATTAAGCTTCACTTCACTTCACAAAAAGCGGGACAAGCATAGGCGCGTCCCATGTCCACGAGAAAACCGCCGACGTGCGCTCCGCACGTAACGTACGCTTCAGGACAGAGGACTGGCCCAGCGTAAAGTCTCAGAGCAGCAACACGAAAAACAACGCTGTAGAGGGCTTGAGATAATTGTTGATAGCCTGGAGTTCTATAATGTGCAGTCAGTCAAAGCTGGGCACACGTAGGTTGTCGAACTCCGCCCTCGCGAGAAGGCACACACCGCGTCAAGGGATCGAACCCGCGATCTGAGCAGAACCGCCGCAGCCAAGGCAAAACATGATGCAATACGTACGGCGAAACTGAATGTGACAGGTATTAGCTAAACTGTCTCCCCGTCCTGGTATTCCTGGAGCCGTGTTCCGTAACAGCCGCTTATTTTCCATTGTTTCGTTATCACCCGTGTTGCTGGGGTTAATCGCAGCGGCCGAACCCAACGCTTTGTCTCGCTCCACAAGTACACTACTCTCCACCGTCTGATACAAACCGTGCGGCGTACTTTGGCGCTTGGGAGGCAGGCAGTGGCGCCCTCCCTCGTCGTACTCTTGCAACTGCTTACGAACCTAATGTAACAGTGTAATCCTATTGGACCGTACGCCCGCCTGTTTGTGTGTGTGCGTGTGTATGCGCGGCTAGAGGGGGCCAGCTGTGCGTCGGAGCGCTCCGTCAGCTGTGCCGCGCATGGTATCGTTTTCTCACGTGGGCATTCGTGCATCGTCTTGGTGTTGCCGTAACGTCGTGGCCCCGTAAGTATCTGTACAAGGTGCACGTAAGTACGAGTTTCTTCCATTCTCATCAGTCATGCTGCTCTGCCTATTTACACCACAGCTGTTTGTTGTATCTGTTCCAACCCTTGAGCTGTGTTTCGGTAGGCTCCGGTTAGCTGTGCAGCACAAAGTGTCGTTTTCTCACGTGTATTGTCCTGCATCGTTTTCGTTTGGCCCCGCTTTGACCTTGTAGTTCGCATCATGAATACCCGTACGACGTACACGCAAGTGTAAGTTTCTGTCATTATCATCGCTTCTGTAGTTTTGTTTATTTTAGCCACCGCTCTCTATCTCGGCGCAACATTTCTAGACTGTGGATTCGCTTGTAAACGTTCTCGCAGAAGTGCTATGACGAGGGCCAGTCGTTACGTGGCATGACCGCATTGTGTATGGTGGCGCTGCGAAGTTGGCACACAATCTGTGTCGGTGTGTATAACACGTTACGCAAGGTGCAGCCGGTCACACAAGTTGACGGGACACGGATTCCACGACAAATGCGCATTTCTACTCGGTTGAGGCATGACGCATTTGTTTTAATGGATCGCTGTGTAGGTCGGAAAAAACTACTACACACTGGTGAGCTTAAATTTGAGGCGCTATGTGTGTGGCTATGGTTCGCCTGAATTAAACTTTCTCGCAAATCACATCTTTCGCAAACCTTTGTGACAGACCTCTAAGTGTTGGTTTGTTGTTTTCGTGTCAGTGTACCTGCGTATGTCACCTTACCAGCGCAACCTTACGCCAGGTCGTTGTGCGTTCTTCTCGGTACGAAGTTCACCTTGGGCAGGTTAAGCATGTCCAGCGACATGCGTACTAGGATGTAGGCTTTTACTTGTGGTTAAGTGCGTTTGTGTCTTTCTCTCATCACTCCGTGATGTGCGTTTTGTTAGCGTATTAGACGTAGCGTATAGAGTGATGGTAGCGCGGCGGTGGATCTGTGGTTGTGTAGTCGCGCTGCTGAGCTCGAGGAGAAGGAAATAAAGAGAGGATGCAGGGATGTTAACCAGATATGTACCTAGTTGGCGACCTTACTCTGGGGGAGGGGAAAGAGGGAACAGAAAGATGAGATAGAGGGAGGTAGGGTAGCGGGAAGGGAAAGCCGCGGTGAGCTCGCGCACGCACGCGGAGGGCCTGAGCGAGTCAAAGACGTTCACGAAATAAAGATAAGTGTGTGCCGGGCTCATACCGGTTCTGTATGTTGCCATGTGAACAGGTTCAACGCCATGTCAAAACTGCGTTTTTCCATAGTGACCAGCCGAATATTATGGAAACGAGCCCGTTTGATAGTGCCGACTGGTTTTCGCGGATTGACTGGGCCCACCCTCTCCGTTATATCGAGCGACAGCCGACGACGGGGACGACAATGCCTGTGAGTGTTCTTTAAATTTTTTTTGCAGACTTCCTATGTGCGTAACGCTAGCCAGTGTCGCAAAAAAGGCGTTATGGCGTTATAAGTCCCTGGCACATTGCTGCAGTATTTGCGTTACACACGGCTGCATCCGTTTATCTGATCCGCCCACTTTGAAACAAGTGACGCTAGATGTCAAGTGCCATTGAAAGCCGTCCACGTCTGGGGTGCCCCGTAATTGGGTAAACCAGGACACGTATGGCTTACACGCGCCGTGGACTGTCTTGTTTATGCGCAGAGAAACTTTACAGTGAAATCAACTTGCGTGGTGGCCAATTCCGAAAAGTTTTGTAGAGACGCTCCTGAGAGAGCTGATGTCGATTTGCAGTTGAACGTGGAGAAATTCCTGCAAAGCGGAAGACACGCCGATGTCGAATTCGTCGTAAAATCGGAAAAATTCGACATCTCGAAGACCTTCAAGGCTCACAAGCAATTACTGGCCTTGAGTAACGAAGTTTTCGAAGCCATGTTCTACGGTCAGCTTGCCGAAAAGGACACCGTGGTCATCACGGACCTCCACCCTGATGGATTCTACGGCCTTCTGAAGTGAGTCCTTTGCAGCCGTGTTCATTCGCCGTTGTCACAGGCGTGACCCTACTATGTATCTTTTCGAATGTCACAAGGCATGGGCCCAGAAATGACCTGCGTGCATTGTTGGCAAAGAATAGGCGACTCTTTTACCAAGCGCTTCAGCGTACCGGCTATCTCAATTTGGATCGTTGTAAAATAGTGCATCATGTCCTTTTACAACGAAGCTGTTAGTGCGACTAGAAGCATTCAATAACGTCATGTCTGTTTGGACGGTATTCTACAAAAAATCTAATGACTCAAGATGTTTATTCGGGAAGTGGCGAAAATGTTAAAGGCTATGTGCGGGTAAATTTTGAAGTGTGTGTATTATTTCGGAGTTAAATGAAAATTGCTGAACTTTCGTTCTCGGATTGTTAACAAGTGTTATGCAGTTTCCTCACTGCCCAGTAAGGACCAAAGACTGCAGGCGTTTCACATTTGGACAAAATGGCGGCAGTCTACTTGTGACGTGCACCTAAGCATTGAAGCGTGTAGGGTAATTTTGCACATCCTAAAAATTAACACTAGCATTCTCCAAATTTCTATGCTTTATACGAGACATGTAATAGGCTTTTCTGGTGTCATCGGTGAACTATGCGGGACACGTTGCTTATTTTTCGTTGAACTAGGTAGCATGCTGTCCGTGACTAACGATATATGTTAATTTGTTTAAGTTCATTACAGCCTTGATAGGAAGTTACTCATTAAAATGTTTCAGATTGTCGTACGGCCGTTTTTCGCGCTGTTTGCCGTAGTCTTAAGAGAAGCCTATAGGTGACACCGTGTTCACATTTGGTAGAGCTGGTGGGCGTACTAATTTTAATGTCTGGGAAAACTTTTGCATAACTATCGGAACGGAGTGAACGAAGCAGTAATGGCAGCCTAACCGCAACAATTGACCGACCCCCTAATGCTCTCTTGCTCATCGGGGATCATTACTGGCCTATAGCGAAGTCCTCGTGATTGAACCGCTGTTTCCACATCGACATCTTTAATTACAATGACATTTCCCGCAACTTAGTGATGGATTGAGTTTTCATTGCCATCTATATCACCATTCGGCATGTTTGGTGGACTTCTGTCGCATGCAGCAATAAGTTAGGTATCGTGGTTTCAGTTGAAGTTCTGTTTAACCGGACTTCGCAAAAAGTTTCGTTCCATATAACGCAACTTTGTTAACATCATGCCTATTGGCGGCAAGTTCTTATCATCGTTCCGTCTATCGAGCATTTCTTTTTAAGCGAATTTGGTTTTTCCCAGATTCCACTGTACTAATAAATGTTGTATGACTTGAAAATAAGCAGTGAATCGAAGCGTAATAGTACTGATTATACGACTTTGCGTTCGAGGATGTGATGTGAAAATTTGTAACTGCAGAAAATTGTCACAGTAGACCATGAGTTGATTGACCATATTTGATATGCGTTTCGTGCTTGAAAAATACTGTTTCGCATTTTGTAAGTCCTAACTGTAACCTAAGTTCTAACTGTAAGTCCTAAATATCTGTTCCATGACATGCTCTATCTTATTTTTTATTTTTATGTACTCCTGCTCGGGAAGGAAGAGGCCCTGCAATATGTACTCGTATGAACAGTGTAAATAAGTATTTGTGCACACATCAAAGAAAGTTTCATTTAACCCTGTAATGTCACAACGCCGTTTCCCACTGCGTAAGATTTTAACACCTTTATCTATGTTTCCGGTAGTTGAGAGCGCATTTATACAAAAAAGTAAAATGTAATTTTAGTCCAAGCTATATTAGCATATCTACTAATTATTGATTGGTTTGATGAACAACGTTGCCATCTTTCTTCGAACATGACACTATACTGAGACAAAGAAGTCGCTAAATTTTCGTTATATCCTGCTCGAAGGTCGCTAAAATTGTCGCTAAGATAGTCTAGAGATATTGATGCTGTTTAGGTGTTCTTTCAACATTATAATGTAGGCTAACATCTAGCAAAACATTGCCTGTTCGTGTAGTGTCCATGCAGGTTAAGAATAAATCTTTATTAGGAAGGTATAGAAGACTTAATTCATATTAAAAGTTCATTTTGGAAACAATGTAAGGTGACAGCTGCGATCCTGCGTTTGCGTCCAGGTTTTAAGACAAAAAATTTTGCGCGCTTCAAGCAATCGCAGGTAACCTTATTCTCCCTTCAGAGAGACGCTAGTCCACTCTGCGCCAGCAATATTTTTAGCTTTAAGCGCTTGCGAAAGAAGTGATATTTCTCATGTTCACATTGTGTACCTGTGTACAGGTGTGATGCTACGTTACCGCCCCCTGATCCATCTGAGTGCTAGTTCCGTGCAGTACTGATTTGTCTGGAAGCCGTGAGAAACGCGGCCAATGCATTGATTGGCGTGGACGAGCCCAACTGTAGCACGCCTTTCTAGAGTTCGTATGTCCTATTATTCACCTGCTGCACTGGAAACGTCTCCATAAATTTTAAATTTATTGCACTAAGTCCACCAATCGAACTTAACTATGCAACTCCAGCAACAGCAGTGTAAAGAGCCTTTTGAAGTGCTTCCTGAAGACAAAAAAGAAAGAAACCACAACAAAAAAACGAACATTTTGTGAGCACAATTTAAATGCTGTTTGCCTCATTGCAGCTGACCACAGCGTGCGCCCTTGGCGAGTGGAGACCGCCGCACGCTACAGCCAATGTCGGGTATCTTTTTTTTTCTAGCTTTTTAATGATAAGGTGGCGTATGTTTGGCACTCGTTTATATGATTATTTTATCTTAACCGTTCGTCCCGTGCTATCTCTTTGCAGGGGTTATATTATTAGCCTGTGTTATCGTGTTTTAAATTTCAGATGCACATTATAGACGACGAGGCTTTTTTTCTTTATTTGCCTGTCATGCTATACGTCGGTATAATTTATTGTGCCATTTAGGAAAAAGAAAACCTCCGGGACTTACCCGTGTATCTGCCCTTGTATATTTGGTGATGCGTTCGTCTGTGACAGCTATTTTGCCACCCCGCTTTTGTTTTGCAGGTACGTGTACGCGGGAGGGGCCAGGATCGAAAACTGTCTTGAAGCCCTGCACACAAATGCTGCAGCTGAGAAATATCTCTTCGAAGAGCTGGCAACTGCGTGCCTGGCCTACCTTCGCGACCACGTCGACGCCAAGGAAGCGTGTCCCCTGCTCGACTGTGCCTTCGAGAGCGGCTATGGATCGCTGGACAAAGTGGCGGAGGCAGTGCTCTTTACCAAAGGCGAAGACGTGCTGCGTTCCGATACGTTTTGCAATAGCCGTCTCGAGACAGCGCATCTTGTTCTGGACAAGGTAACAGTCAATAGCACGAGGAGAGTTTCATGCCAAGATTGCTTAGCACGAAACTCTACTGTAGCGTGGGCTGCAATCCTCCGAGCACGATTCCGAGCAAGAAACAAAAAATCGTGAGCGCGCGGTGTCACGTGACTGGGCTACTGAAGTAGGAGGAGCGCAGCTTGCGGCTTGGAGAAGAGAGAACGGCGAAGAGCGGGCGAGCGGCTGCCAAAGTTTGAAAGGTGGAGCTACTTTAGAGAGTAAGCTGCTCCGAACAGCACTATATTTTTTTCGTCTGTTCACCTGGTCAAAAGCAATTGTTCCGGAGTTATTCTGTAGTCATCGCGCAGATCGTGCAGACATTAATATTTGCCGTGTTGAGAAATGTCAACGAAATCGTGTGCTTGTGTTTTCTATCAATTCGCCCCAGCGTGCCGTATTAACTTACAATAGACAAGGTGAATGTTAACCGGTGCATATAAAAGATTAAGAAGCATGTTCCAGGTTACTTTAGAACAGAAAGAAAGCAGGATTATGAGCTTGAAACCTTAAACTGCGCGGTTAACGTGAACAAGCTGCGCTTTGCAACGGTAGCCACGAGACGAGCGATCGCGTACGTCGCATCACGTGAGCGATCGGCGATGACGAAAGTTCTGGTATACCGAACCAGAAAATTCTGGCACAGACCGCGCTTGCGAAGTGGCATGGAAGCCATGCGTCACCCTTGCCGTACGACACTTCCCGCTGTTAGAAGTCGTTGCTGATCTTGGACCGCTGCTGGGAGGCAAGCGTACGGATCTGAGCTGTGTCACGTGCTTCCTCAGCAGGGAAGAGTGTCAGGGCGATAGAATAGTTCAGGTGATTAGTAAAACGCAGAATGGTGTCAAGGAAGCTACGCGCTGGACGAACGTAAAGAAGTGGAAGGGGCGGTAAACAACGGTTTATTGTTGTTGTTCATCGCATTATAACAATGGGCAGCAGGAAGCACGAAACATCGATAGTCGTGGCCGTTGGCATCGTTGCGGATTCAGCATAATGCGTCACTTGGTCGACGTAGACCGTAATCCAACGCTAAAAATGTTTATACCATTAAGGGCGTTTTCTTGTCGCACTGCTAACACCTTTACTGTTACTGCCGTACAAATATTTATAGAGGTAGCGGTATCGGCCCGGTATCGGACGCATGCACCACCCTGCTCATCCGATCACCTACTTTCACTGTGCTAGCTTGTACCCGACAAAACCCTATCCACTGCTGCGTACTCCTTCCCTCTTGTCAGCCAATTAGATAAGAGAAAACTGTCAAGACAGATTATGCTATATCTGCTTTGAAGACAAACAAAAGACGACTGCCTATACAGGAGGAGGGTCTTTGATTGGGCGGATGAAACAACGCTGCGGGTCACCGCCCGGTGCTTGTGTCGGCAGTTACGTAAATGGAGCGTCAGGGGATTGGTGTGAAAACACATTTTGAGAATTTTACATGATAGGGTCCCTGGTACGGATCCTCGACTATCCCTTTTAGAAGGTGGCTGATCTTGACCTCTTTCGCCATTTGAGGTTCCAGGGCCTGGTACAGCTTAAGCTTAAGCACTTCTTCGATGTATGTTGTGCACCGGGAAGTTATGCTCGCTGTGCCCATTTTTTAGCCGCCGGATCCCTGAAACACTTCTTGATTTCATCAACGAACTTCTCCCACGTTGTTAAAGTTGAGTCGTTGGTCCACGTTTCTAGTGACTCGATTTACTTCTGACATCGGACGCTGAGGACTGGCGAGCTGTCGCAGCTGGAAGCGTTCTCTCGTTGTAGAATGACAATTCCGCTACTTCAGTAAAACTCCACGGATTGCGCCTCGGTGGTCGGTTCGCCGTCGTTCTTCGGGGGGGGGGGGGCGTTGTATTACCCCGCGCCTGCACAAGAACTGTTACGATGGGATTTGATTTGCAATTTGGTTATGGTACACAGAATGCAATCATGAGGTCCTGGAAATACTTGCCAATATTCTGTCGTATTCCTATATGACTGCAGATACGTATTCCTTCAAATAATACTGCCCCGTTTGCTTTCGGCTTAATCTTAATGCTAAGTTTAGACAGGCTATCAGCACCTTATACTTGCATTCTTGAGGCAACATATTGCACAACGTAAATTACAGCAATATAAATGCAGGTGGCAAATATATTCGGGCAAGTATTCTCAAATATATTCGCAGGTGACATATGTACGAGAGATTTTGATGGTTCGTGCGGCGCTCAAGTGGACGCGATCATATTGCAAGTCGGGTGCCGTGGACTTCAGGACGACCGTCGCCGCCTTCCTGCCGAAGCTGAGGTTCTTGGCGCTGTCATCGTCGGAATTCGTGGAGTTCGTCACCTCCGAGGACTCGCAAGGTGTGATGGAAAAAGAAGACGCGTTCGCCATTTTGTGCAACCTGATCCACAAAGGGTGCGCTGATCTGCCAGAATGGGTATGCCGGGAGAATGGGCCACGCCGTCTGGCAATGACACCTTTGCAGACTTTCTTGCGGAATTGCAACATTTCTGACCTTTCTGACATAAAAAGATACGAGATTGTTGTAACATAATATAACCGACAGTTTTAATTACTGGTATGGTGATTACGTTTGAGAAAGCTTTAGGCCACAAGTGAACTGATTTCTGCACTCATCTTTGTTGATCAACCCTCTGTTCCTGTTTGAATGAAATCTCTTGCATTTAAAAGAAATAAATTGTGTAGCTGGTCACAGCAAAGTTCTATATATTTGAGTCATTGGATTGATTGATATATAAGTAAAAGTGTGCAGCAGAAGCAGACATCAAGATTTTCTGATGCTTCTGTCACATCTTGATTAGTATGTGTTCCTCAGTTTAGGTTGAATCACTACACGTGAGTTCTGCGGAAAAGTGCTCTTCAGAGAGTGCAGTTTTCTTTATTTAAGGAATGCTTGCATAGGAGACGTTGCAGAAGCGGTAGCAGCGTGCCGAAACAACCTATATAGTATTTCGATTCGCTCATCGCATATTAATCCGTGCCAGTTTATAAAAATTCGCTTCTTTGTTTGTTTGTTTTTTAAAGGGAAACTCGCGAATTTGAAGCTTAATTTAAAGGAAATTGTTCAGTATATTCCCACCATGTTTCTCAATATTGACACGTTGTCGCGATCCCACCGCTGGCAGACAGTTGTTTGAAGTCGGAGGCGATCTCACCGCTGCCAACCAGATGTTTGGATCGCACCGCTGGTACGATCTGTTGGGAACTCGGCGCTGACGCCCGTGGTTGTACCTGGGTCGCAAGCCCCAAGGGTAGCGTTGGCCTGGCGGCCTGGGGTACAACTGGAAGCATCCGAAGGTCCCGGCAAAGCATGAGTCGACTGGTAACAACAAAACAACTTGTTTATTTTAACATCGCAAAGAGTTGGCGGTCAGGTTGACCGAAGTAGAGAGACGGGAGAGCACTTTACTCAACAGAAGAAATCGGAGCCCTCCTTTTGGCGTCCGGGGGCAGCTGTTCTTATACGCTCGCAGTTGAGGGCAAGAAGGAACCCCTCAATAGACGAGCACGTGAATGTACAATGGGCTAATGGTGACGCACACTGTCGTAGCGCTGCCGTAGCACAATGTCGTAGCACAATGTCGTAGCACACTGTCGTAGCGCTGCCGGTCGGGCACAATGACTGTAATGAGAGGATGATCCCTGCTTTCGCATCGCCTGGTTCGGGCACAATGACTGGAAGGAGAGGGTGCCCCTGCTGTCGCATCGCCTGGTTCAGGCACAATGACTGGAAGGAGAGGGTGATCCTTTGCGGTCGCATCGCCGCAGTCGCGCCTGGAAACACCTGGCGATGAGCGTTGCGGCGACGACGATCGGGCCAAAATGTCTGCCGCCCCGCCGCAGTCGCGCCGGCAAAACCACGTGTCGCAGGCGAAACGCAACAACGTGTACTTATCTTTATCGAGCGATCACGTTTCGCCGCCTAACAAATGTTATCGCACAGCGCGGGACGCGCCTGCAAGTATCCGAAGTTTCTGGAAAGTTATCGATGCTTCTATCCGCTGTCTGTTGTCGCCGAACCTTGTATTATCTGGTTTCATCGCCTGACGCGAACGGTGTAGAACTTTGTGGAAGGCACGCGGGTCCCAACGATTAGTCTGGAACATTCGACGACTGCTGTATAAAAGCCGACGCGCTTGACCTGCTGAGCAGATTTTCGACGATCGCCGACCGTGTTCGCCGCAGTGTAGCTTGTTTTTGTGGGCACAGGTTTGCCCAATAAAAGTTAGTTTTGTCTTTCACAGTATTGCTACTGTGTTCTTCAACGTCACCACCACGTGACATCTGGTGGAGGTGCTTGTGCGTTCATGTACCGAACGCGCCCGCAAATCCGCGATCCAAGCCCAAAGCCCGAGGACAAAACCAACATCGCCCAAGCACAGCGCGCTAGCCGCCGACTTCAAGGACTGCCCCCAAAGCACGGACTTCTACCTGAGGCGAGCAGGAAGATTGCCACCAAGTCCACCACTGTTCGAATAAAATGTGCTGCATTGAAACGAGATAAATTGTTTTCAGCGAAGGTCTATACTTTTGAGTCACTGAGTTAATGTGTAAGTAAAAGCGAAGTACCAAATGTAGAAGTTTTTAATTGCGCAGCAGAAAGAGACAGCAAGATTTTCCACTGCTTCTGTCACGACAACTTGATTACTATACGTTCATAAATTTACGTTGAATAACTACTTTGTTTATGTGCGTTCTGCCAAAACGTATCTGTAGAAAGCGCAGTTTTCTTTATTTGTAAAGTAATGCTTGCATAGGAGTGTGGAGGAATGGTAGCAACGTGACTAAGCATTCGGTCGTGGCGTACTGATCCGTGCCAGTTTATAAAAGTGCATTTCTTTGTTTGTTTGTTTTTGTTAGAGGGAAGTCTGCAAATTCGATGCCTAATTTAAAGCAAATTTATTCGGTATATTCCCACAATTTATATATTCAATAAGCAAATTTATTCGATATTTTCTCGCAGAAAAGTCTTCTCCCAACTGTCACTGGGTTCTTACTCTTCTATAATACTGCAGCAGGTTTCACGCAAATAGAGACAACGGTTGTTTAGAAAGACCATTCGTGCGTCTCGCAAACGTTTCAAGAGAAAGAAGTGTAGGCAAACCTTACTCTCATGTCATTGTTCGTAAAAATGTCTTCTTATGCACGCTTGCCGAGACCTCACAGCGTTGCATTTCTTTTCAAAAGCAAATTTAAAGATCGAGTTCGTCGAGATGTGTGCTGTATTTGACTTTCATCTCTCCTTCTGTGCCGGAATATTTATGGAGCGAGAGCCTTTTATATTGTACGGCTGTACAATCATGATTGTATTTCTGTATTCTGCCAAGTAGGTTTGTCTGTACGCGAATAGTTCATGTCAAAGTTTTGTGTTTTGTTGAAAATGTCAAGTGCCTATTCATGTTTTTCTGCGATGACCCTGTGAGGTTACTGAAAGTAGGTTCTTAAGGATGGTCTTTGCTAACAATATTTCATGGCAATGGTGGATGCGTGAACTTGCATGGTAATAAATGTCGAATATAAACATTAACAAGATTTTGCAACAACACGGGGCATGCTGTCTTCGCAGAATTTGGAATAAATGCCGTGACTGAAGTTATTAGTTTTTAGTCGAAACTGTGCATATCGCGCAAGCTTTGTTATGTAGGCACTCTAAATTTGTCACGAAATGCAATGTGGTTGCGAGTAAGAGTTTCCCTTGCCGAAACAATCTGGCGTGCGGGAATATAAACATAAATGTTGCAGATTGCAAGTGTTAAAACTCGTGCCAATTACAGAGTTCCGATAACGAAAAGTTATGGTTTGAATGGCGTCCGATTTAAATTCACCAATTACAACATGCCTTCCAAAGACATTAACTAGAAAACGTAATGAGTGCTTCAGAGTTCATTAACGTTCATATCGGGAGTTATCGCGGAAAATCTGATGTCGGCCACTGCTCTCTAACGTAGCCAGCAAAGATGGTCTCAAACCTCTCATTTTTGTTAACCTCAAACAAACCTTTCAGAAACGCAAGCCGCGGGCACGCGCTCACAAAGAATCTCAAACTGCGCCTTTCACAGTCGGCGCCACCTGTTCTAGACCCGCATGTTGCATTATTACAATGTTTAAATCTAACTAGCTAGCTCGCGTGGGTACACTTTGAACATTTTGTGGTTGTTTTCCCCTGAGAAATTTCTAGGTTTTGATGTCAAGTTACTGCGGTTGGGTGTTTCACGCTCACTGTACGTAAACGTTACACGGCATCGACGCCACTTCTGTTCCTTAGAGCCGTTTCACCAATTTCCTTGAAACAGAAGCATTCTGTTTCGGTAGTAAGAAACAACTCACTAAAATTAGCTTGCCGACCCTATTTAAAGGTTAATGAATATTGGGGTCCATTTTCAGGGATACAGAGGCAGCTGGGATATTTATTTATTTATTTATTTCAGAATACTGCAGGCCATTGCTTGGCCCAAGCAGGAATGAATTTACATTGTTACGTAACCAAGAGAATAAAATGTATACAATGTTAGCAGCACACATATATCAAAAGAATAAACCAAAAGAATAAAATTGTACAATATTAGCAGCATACGGATACCAAAAGAATAAAATTATACAATATTAGCAGCACAAGGATACAAAACATACATATCAGGTAAGCAGACGATGTAACGCATCAGAAAATTTTGTGAGGAAAAAACAGATGCCGGTAACGAATTCCAATCTTGTACTGTTCTAGGGAAAAAACTGTACTTAAAGCTGTTAGTTTTGGCGAAGATGGGAGCAAGTGAATGCTCATGAACGCTCCGAGTCCTTCTCACTAGAGGACGCTTAATGCACTCTGGAAGCTGGAGCTTATTTTTTCCTGTTAAACTATTGTTCAAGAATATCAATCTATTAATCTTTCTGCGGGTTTCTAGTGTATGAATGTTATTTGAGATCATTAACTGCGAAGGAGAGTCTTCCCTTTTGTATTTTCCGTATATAAACCTAACCGCTTTCCTATTGACTTTTTCAAGGATCATTATATCTTTTTTTGTGTATGGGTCCCACACTACTGAAGCATATTCAAGTAAAGACCGCACACAAGTTTCGTAAGCCAATTTTTTTATGTGTGCAGGGGCAGTTTTTAGCTTTCTTCGTAAAACCCATAGCTTTCGAAATGCAGATGTAGAAATATTAGTAATGTGAGCCGACCATTTTAACTTATTGTCGAGTGTTATGCCTAAATATTTATATTTGTCAACTTCCAAAATCATGTTGCCGCGAAGAAAGTAAGGAAGCAAAATGGGAGACTTTTCTAGTTATACGTAAGAGAACAGTTTTTTCACTATTAAGTTCCATAGCCCATTTCAGACACCATTCTTCAATAGCAAAAACTGCTTTTTGAACAGAGATGTGGTCATGTTCAGATGAAATTTGTTTAAACACAACACAGTCGTCTGCAAACAACTTAACAGAGACATCTTTAGGAACAACCGCGACTAAATCATTTACATATATTAAAAACAACAAAGGTCCCAGCACACTTCCCTGAGGAACTCCTGAATGAACATTAACAACACTAGAAGCGGTCTTATTAATTTCCACATATTGCCGTCTGTCTGTAAGGTAGTCTTGAATCCATCGAATAATAAAAAATGGTATACCCATACATTCCATCTTATAGAGAAGTTTGCCATGTGGCACCTTATCGAAGGCCTTGCTAAAATCAAAGAAAACCACGTCCGTTTGCCCGGACATATCAAGCACCCGCGCAAATTCATGTACAGACAAAACAGTCTGAGTAACTGTGGATAACTGCTGCCGAAACCCGTGCTGATTGTCCGACAAAGGATTATGATCGCTCAGGAACTTTCGCAGGTAACCGGCTACAATATGCTCCAACATCTTACAGCAACTGGATGTTATGGAAACAGGCCGATAATTTGAAACAGACAATCGATCACTTTTTTATATACGGGAACCACCCGTGCTATTTTCCATTGTGAAGGAATTTTTCCGTTTGCTAATGAGAGTTTAAAGATGTCTGTGAGGCAGCCTGATATTTGTTCTGCGTAACGCTTCAAAAATACATTCGGAAGACCATCGGGTCCAACGGATTTTTAGTGTCCAGTTTCAAGAGCATCGCCAGAACACCCTCACGAGTTACTTCAATGCCATCCTCTGGTGCAGCCACTGCTTTTATTTCATATTCATCTAATTCTGAAAACACCTCGTAGAAATACTGATTAAAATTCTCAGCTATTTCGGCAGCATCAGTGATAATCTTGTCCCAAACTTTTATTTTAGTAAGTGCATCTTTGGGTTTACTCAAATGCTGCCAAAATTTCTGCGGATCAGTCTTTAGAAACTCTGCTAATGTGTGTGTAAAATATTTAGTCCTGGCGCAGCTCACCTTTGATAATAGCTCACGTTTGATTTCTATAAACAGTGGCGTTGACGTCCCCTGCTTCATACGATATCTCTTAATTCTACGCGTAATGTGTATAATTTCACGAGTAATCCATGGATGTTTCCGCTTCTTCATTATTTTTCTGTTTGGAACGTATTTTTTAATGCAATGCCTAAGCACATTAGCGAACTTTTGCCAAGAGCTTTCCACATCATCACATGTAATCCCAACATTTTCTTCAATATAGTCAATAATCGCCACATCGTCAGCTCTACTAAATTCCTTAACTGTAGCGACATCAAGCGCACGTGTTTTTGATTTTTCGACCTTCCAGGAAAAAGAAATTAAATTATGGTCAGATATGCCGGGTTCAATTTAACAGTTCCTTGTCTAAATCCTTCGCTAATGAACAGCAGGTCAAGAATTGATGTTCCGCGAGTACATTCAGTAACTATTTGGTCAAGACCAAGAGCAAGCATAACATCAAGGATTCTATCGCTCGTATGCGATAATCCAAAAAACAGATTCTTCCAATTTAATAAAGGCAAATTAAAGTCACCCGTTACAATAACATTCTTATTTCGTAACAACAACAAACGGTCATACAATTTGCTCAAAAAGCTTTCATCAGTGTCTGGAGCACGATAAACTGTACACAAATAAAACGCCGTTTCCTTCACTTTGATTTTCAAAAAAAGGCTTTCATGCTCAGCAATCTGGCTTTCTACGTCTACATCTACAAAGGATTTAACAACCACAGCAACACCACCCCCTCTAGATCCTCGGTCCCGCCGATATAACCGATAACCTGGTGGGACTATGTCACCGTCACTTATTTGGTCGTGTAGCCAGGTTTCAGTTATGACACACACGTGCGGATCCAAAGAGTGCAAACAATCTTCCAGTTTATCTTTTTTTATTCACAATGCTTCTTGCATTGAAAGAAACTAACCGCACATCGGACGTATCTGGCCGTTAGCTTTCAAATAAGGATCTGGTGTTGCGCTCTATCAATGTTCTAGAGTTTAGAGCAGCGTCCCATTTATAGTACCGCCCATCGATCTTCAACTTGTCATAAACCAAGGAAATCTTACTTCCAGCCTTTTTTTTCAAGTTTTGCACTTTGCCAAAGATGCTTTCGTTTGCACAACGTTTCCGCGCAGTAGTCATTATCGATTCTAATGTTTTTTCCCTTTAGTTTAGATACATTGCTCCAGACCGCTTGCTTTTCTCTATAGTCCTGAAAGTACATTATGACAGGGCGATTAGAAGAACTTTTCCCCAGTCTATGGATTCGAGCTACAGATGAACACTGCACTCCCAATTTAGCAGAAAAGAGATCATCGATAACTTTTCTGCGCAAGTCTGACTCTGATTCAATAGGATCTTCCTTTACGCCAAAAACAATTAAATTTGACCTCCGACTTCTATCTTCTAAATCATCGAGTCTGGCTTGATGCCGTGTAAGTGCATCCTGCACACCATTTAAAGCTGTGCTTATGTTGTCAATCCCATCTGTTTTCATCTGTAGATCTTTTACGTTTGCCTCTATCTTATTCAAGCGATCACCAAAGTTCCCCAGTGCCCTTTCCGTTGCCTCTAAACGAGACCTAATGTCTTTCTGCCCCTCAATGAGTCTCTGAAACATTTCATCAACTGTTGGGCCTGGATTCATTTCTATATCTCCACAAACAAGCAGCATATATGAGCAATAGCAGCTATAGGCACAGCCCAGACATGTGCGTGCGCACGGCAGGAGGACAAGAAACCTATCGTCAGATCGTATGGTGCACACATAACTAACCTGTACCAGGAAAATACGTAGCATTTTGAGCACCTTGCCCGCAGCGCTTTCGCCGTGCCCACTGAAGACGGACGGGTGTGGTGCCGAATTTATAGGGCCAAGGGCTGATGACGTCACGGTCGATGACGTCCGGTATCCATGTACCTGTGGCGTCCCCACGGTGACGGCGCTGCCAGATGTGCTACAAGGTCGATTCAAATAGGTCGCGAAGCTTCGGGCGAAAAGCGGTTCAGTACGGATTGCCACCGACATCAGCATGGGGGGTTATGGGAGCAGCGATTGAAGCGCGACTATGTTTGGAGGGAACAAACATTGGGAAAGAAAAACGCGTTTTTTTAATTAAAACGAGACAGAGTTAGATTCATTCAACGAAAATAAAATTCCTAGTCATTCTTATATATTCGTGACGAGTTAAGAGAATACAAGTTTAATTTTATTATTATTAATAAATGCATTTCTTTTTAGCGCCCATCGCTACAGGGGGCGTTGACGCCACTATCTCTCGCAATGCAAGGCACGTATTGAAATGGGCAGAAAGGCGCACTCGTAAAGTTCACCTGCTGAAATACGCCCCCCTCACAGTTTGTGCTTTCTTGCTTGTCGAAGTTTGTCTGCATTTGGTGACGCGGGTAGCTTCATCGCGTCTTAATCTGTTCCGTTAAAAGGAGTGGGTTACGACCGCCAGATAATTCTGTAGTTGTTTTCGTGAGACTGCGCTGGCCGACGCGCTTGGCATCCGACAATAGGGTCAGCACTCTACACCTAAAGCTTTCTTCGGCCTCCAAAGAAAGTGTGGTCTGTGCAGGGATGCGATTTCGACAACCGTACGGCTGGCCTCTTCCTGCATCGCTTTCCACGCTGAAAGCTCGAAACACCCGTCAAGTCGAATGGCGGGGCATTTGAATATATAGCTCCAAAGGCAGGACAACAAAACAAATTTCGCGCCTTCGAAAACAAAATGACGTAACTCCTGCTTTTAACGGACATGGCGTCACATTATTTTTTCTTCCGCCGGAAGTGTTCCCACCACATACAGATGGCGCTAAGCCCCATGAACTGCCCAAGGACCGCCATGTTTTGAACGTATGGGTTCCTATGGAAGCTTCGCTACAAGGTATATTTACCTTGTGTGCTATCTTTGGTGACGAATTCTTCTGTTGAAACTTGATGAAGCTCGGCGATAGTCTGCGAAGATGCATGCGCACTTGACAGCAGCAGGACCTGTACCAGGAAAAGACGTAGCATATTGAGCACCTTGTCCGCAGCGCTTTCGCCGTGCCCACTATATCATAAGCACTCCTCTTACTCGACACAACCACAAGTTCTTGTCAATACGATTTAGCCGTGTGCACTAAACTGCAATCGTGCATTGTAAGAGATCAATCTTTTCACATTGTGAGATTCCAAGTTTGGTTGGAATGTATGACTATACTGTGTGTGTCGCTTCTCTCACTATGCTGTAAGTGCAGTTATTGCTTTATATTGCAACTGTAACTCAAGCGATGTCAAGGCGTGACACCGTGAGTGTGATTGCTTGTGTACTTGTATTTCCACCGCTTAAGCCTTCAATATATGACGTCATGTGAGGCCTGTCGCCTCTTTTGACTTGTCTCACTCAGTGTCGGCTGCTTTAGCAGTGCTTGCTCTTTGCTTTTTTTCTTTCTATGCATTCGTACCTGGCACTAAATATTCGATGGCATCACCTGACCGACTGTTGTGTTGCGATAGCAAATAGTTGAATAAACAAGAAACTTTTCAGGCGGTCCCTGCGGTTGTGATTTCAATTTCCACGACTGAAGTGGCCTCTCCCGACAGGCACTACCATCATCTCGACGACAAATCTGTGATGCGTTCAACGTTGTTTTCTTCAGCTACATTGTTGCCTGCTGTGGAATCAGAAGTACATGGACAGAGGCCATCACTCCGACCCAAACCAGCCGTGGTTGCTCAGTGGCTATGGTACTGGGCTGCTGAGCACGAGGTCGCAGGATCAAATCCCGGCCACGGCGGCCGCATTTCGATGGGGGCGAAATGCGAAAACACCCGTGTACTTAGATTTAGGTGCACGTTAAAGAACCCCAGGTGGTCGAAATGTCCGGAGTCCTCCACTACGGCGTGCCTCATGATTAGAACGTTGTTTTGGCACGTTAAACCCAATAATTTAATTTAACTCGGACTCACCTGCGGGGAAAGCTTCATGAAATATAAAATTCGCCAGTCGCCAACGCTGTACTGTAATCTAGTTTACAGCCTTAAGGATCCTGAAGGGTGCGTATCGGTCTATCACTCACGCCCGTACATAGAAAAGGGTGTAATAGTGTGAGCTATAGACAAAAACACCATGACGGGTGTAAATCGGTTTACAGTGGGCTTAGTAGCGCATTGTTGGTGTACTCAGTTGCAAGTTATCACAGGGTTGTGAATTTGAATGCCAGGGGCACTAGACTACAAACCCAGTTTTGTCTTGGCATTACGGGGAAGGTGAAGCGCAGGATAAAGTGGCCTGACAACGATGGCCGTTGGCGTAATGGAAAGGTCGGTTGGACACCGGAAACCCAGTTCCGTACTTCTAAGCGTGACCGTCGCACATGTTCAAGAAAGTTTAAGAAGGACAGTATCCTGGAAACTGGGACATGTACTCGCACTTGGAAAAACAACGCTAAATCAAATGAGCACAGGTGTACGCGTACGGACGTGGAATCGGCGGTTGAAGCAAAGCAGCACTAGCGCAGGGCGATCAACGTCATTTCAGCTAAGGAAACCTCCACTAGGTTGAAGGTTTCACACGAAGGAGGACGAGAAGGAAAAACGTTTATTGAGCACTAGAAAATTTGCTTAATTTGATGCTAAGATGGTGTCTTCCATCTTCTTAGAAATGGCCGTCTGCCCCTATCCCAGGGCTCCGCTGGATGCCGCTGCCTGCTGGGCCCGTCTGATCAGCCCCAGTTGGGCGTCCTGACGGTCGCTGGGGAGCATTCCTTCTCATTGCTTCGCACTCGGGTTTGGTATTCACACGAAGAAGTTTGTTGACTGGACAAGGCAGAGAGGTTGGCTGGAAAGTGGAGTATCTGGCCTGCTACTCGGCGCACGGGAAGAGAAAACGGAAGAGGGTCACAGTGGGGGTTGCTGATGGGAGAAACGACACGAAAGAACACATCGCATAAGTGCTTTTATCACACGATAAGAAACGCGAAGCAGCACAAGTTGCCTCTATCGTCTGCCAACTCTCCGGCCATTTTAGACAGCGGACCACTATCCTCCGATAGTGGTCCGCTGTTTAAATGCCTCAACGTAGCTGTCAGTGTCCGTAGCTGTCAGCGCCACACACTGAATTGTCCGGGGAGCCCGCCAGTAGAATGACATTCGAGTACCTGCGCGTGAAAGCGACGCCTAAACGTAGTCTGTGCATCAGGTAGGCATGGGGGCGTGGAATTCCACGCGGAATTCGCGCAGTGAGAGCCCGGGTGAAACTTGGTGACCTGAAGTAGGCCCAGCTCATACATTTTATCTGCTTATGTGTAGCACACGGGTATGCGTGCGAGGGTTAATGAAAGTGATCACGAGTGGTGAATCTGCCAGCGTCCTCGAGCATGAGTTGAGCGATTTGCGTGAGAGAGCGCATCTAATAAATGAAATCTTGTGCATATAAGGCGCTAGGTCCTATGCATAATTTAGCAGGTCCAGTTTTGTGAAATGTCTTCTGTGCGCTGTCGAAAATTTTTTGTGAAAGAAACAGAAAAAAAGTACGGCAATTTCGTGTTACAAATACTTTGTTTTCTTTGCGCTTTTTTTGTCTGATTTGACCAAAATAGGTTTCTTATTGTTTTCTTGTAATTTTACAGAAATGTCGGTTTATTTCAACGAGGCAGTTACTGTACTCCCGTCATGACTGCAGCTTTCATGTAGAACGAACGCGCGAAATTCTGGAATATGATTGTAAGAGATCATACGGATAAAGATAAATATGGTACGTAGAACATATGAGAGGTGACCACTCACAAGACATCTGATGCCAAGACATCTGGCACCACGCGATACCATCCAAGCATCCATTCTACGAGTTTACATAGCCGTGCTATTAGCGGCATGGTTCGCCCTCATTGTAGGTGCACCATATTTAGTAACCAAGACCGCTTGGCTCGTGCATACGAGATCTATTGCCCATACTTGCTGGGCTCGGGAGATTATATAGATAGTGAGCAAAACAGTCATAGCTGCGTCTGCAAGCATAAAACAAACATTTCACCGTACAATTATCGCAGTAAGTATTCCTCTAAACGGGAGGCAATACGATACACTTCAACTATGGGTTTGGCAATCCCCGTTGTGGGTATGCTGTTACCTTCACTGTATGGCACGCACCCACTGCGGGGAGGGGGAGGGGGGGCGACAATTGCTATAGCTCGCAATGGACGCAATGTCCAGTTAAAACTCGATTTAGCGGAACCCTATTTTACGAAGTTCCTGATCTAACGAAAAAAAAAATTACATTGCCCGGCAATTACCCATAAGGTTCAATGTTATCAACCAGAATTAACGAAACTGGTTTGCATTAAACCCGATTTAATGAAACTTCCCCCCCCCCAAAAAAAAAAAACTAGTAAAAATGCTATGATTTCTTTCTAATTTGACGCAGACTGGCTTTACTTCGAGCTTACGCTATAACGCTATCGTTATAACATCTAGGCTCTCTAGTCACGGCGCAAGCTCTATATTGAAGAGGCTGGACGCCGCGCCCGTGCACGGAACAACGGACACGGCAGTCCCTAGCGTTCTTACGCACCAGATGGCGCTAGGGGCGGCCGGAGTTGGGCTGCCCTCGCTGACTTTTTACACTCGTGGGCGTGGCTTAGCGGCAAATATAATGGCGCAGTACCTTTTGGGTGTCACTACATTACAATTTTAGATTTCGGAGGACCAAGAAATCCCCTACTCGATTTTCCGAACTTCCCGATATAACGAAATAATTCGAGCGCGGTCATCACTTCGTTAAATCGAGTTTCGACTGTAATGCCTTTCTTCCAGCTAAGGGTTGTGTACTTCCTGCAGTGAAAATATTAAGAATGTAAAATAATTGGAAATGGATCATGCGAAACATTTATGAAGCCGCCAGGACATCGAAAATGCTAATCAAACGTTAATAACAATGAAAAGGTAAGACACCAAAATAAACCGGTTGTCTCATTGCCAGTGCACAGAAAAATGACTTTTAGAAACTTCACTAACTTCGATTGGTAATTACACTTTCTGTGATACTCCGTCTTCGTGTGTCGGCACTATAGGATACTGCAATTGGAACGTATGTTATGTTATATTTAATTTTCTAAGGGAAACAAAGAGACTGTCATGTAAACGGTATAGTTTTATTTTCCTCAACATGAAAACGAAAGTAATAACACCAAATTTTAAAATAATATAGCCTGAAAATTGATATTAACGATGGCTATTCATTTTATATCTCATTCTTAAATTACAACATTCTATTTATAAGAAGCCAACAAAGGGGAAATTACATGTACTTAGTAATTGAATTAAAGAAACAATAAATTAATAGAAATGAAAGTGGATGAAAAAAAACTGGGTGCAGAAGTGGCATGAACCCACGCCTTCGCATTACGCGTTCGTTGCTCTTACCAATTGAGCTTATACGGCGCCGTTTTCCCACACACTTTCTGGAGTATTTATAATTATCTACTAGAACTAGTGTTAGTCAACGCCGCACCTCATGGCCTTGACAGCGGCCGTCAAGACCTTTCGTTATTTCAATTAATAAGTACAGTCAACCGCAAAAGTTTACGGGACGCAGGATTTGCCAAGGAGCTGAATTTTCTCGAAGCGTGGTCACACAGCCTCGAATTAAATGTTCCAGCATGTAGTAGCCTTCGCCACCTGCACAGTGATTCATTAAATACTAAGTGTCATGCCTTGACAGTGCAGGAATTGACATTTGAAGGGGAAACCGCATCCCGTAAACTTTTGCTGTTGACTGTACATGTAATTTCCGCTATGCCATGGCCTTGGTGTCTTTGTTTGTCGGCTTCGTAAGATATGACTAATAAAAATCGGTCCCTCCGTTTACTTTCTTCTCGTTCAAAATTTCGTATAAGTCTTATTTCTTCCCATTTTCCCAACTGCCGCCCCTTTTTTGTGGCCGATCCCTCGTAGTGGGTTGAGCCATAACCACAGGCACCAAACCAAACCGAAGCGAACCAGTGGAAGAAGAAATAGAGGAAGTGAGCTGCGGCAACATGAACGTCTCCGAGTTCTCCGAATTTCCCGGCGTAGGCAAGCGAACCGACTCCTCTAACTTTTCCTCCGTGCTATCAGTAGCTTACGCTGAACGTTGTCACGTCACCGTGACTGGGAAGCGCCAGGAACAATGTCAAAAGTGTTAACACCATAACTGTTTATTGGGCGAATTCGTACCGGGTAAGAGGAGCAACCCTCAGCTTACAAGGACGTCTTCGAGCACAGTCGTCGTATCTCGACGCCCTGGTTTAACAGAGATATTTTGAGCATCGCGGCACAGGACAAAGAGTAGGCGCACGGGACAACAGCGCTCCGACCTGTGCCTCCTTACTATGACCGCTGTCGCGCTGTTCAAAAATTCTGATGTTAAAAACGAGCACGCTGTTATCGCTGGTTACGTTCGTGGTGTGGCCATGTTATACGCATGCCAGAATAATCCAGAATAATCGGGTCATGGTGCTCGCGTATACGTTGTCGGGCCCTTGGGCCCTCTCTGCAGCGCGCACGGGGGAAGCCTTTGAAACGCGCGCCACAACGGCGTTCGTCGCATGGAGCATGCGCACCGATCGCGTTATCGTAAGAACTCGCGCGGGGACTGCCGGGAAGGCGGCTGCCCGATAAGAAGGCAGCGGAGACGGCACTCGGGGCTTTTTATTGCGAAAGCAATACTACTCGCACTTTCGGCCCATCGGTGGTCGTGGCGCCTCCTTACGCAGCTGCGCGTCACGTGACCGTGTGACGTCACGCCAGACCGAGAGACGGGGCCCCAGCTCGCGGCATCGATGGTGGAGGCGAAGCCTTGCGCGCCGCGCTGCCTCGCGCTATGTCGGATGATGTATAGCCATAAGTTTAACAAAGGGCAGCCATGTCCACACCATCAGCCGAACCAAGGCGCAGCCAAGGGTATTGCTTTCGCAATCTTCCAGGCTTATCCAAGCTAAGCCTCCAGCCATTTATTTTTCGGGGAGCAGGCCTGGGGAGGCGCTGGTGGGGCGTGGCCCGTCTAGGTTTCTTTCCGAGCGTGCTGCAGAGCGGGAGGAAAAGCGTTTTTGCATTGTGTCCGCGTGAAACAGTGCTCTTGTTGTTCGCTTCTGGGAGTGTGTCTGCGCGCCTGGTTCGGTGCTTGCTTGCTTTCTGCGTTTTATGCATTCTGTTATCAACCGAAAGATCGTGTTGGTTGATGGTTTGTAACGGCCGTTCTTTCGTCGCTCCCTTTGGCTTGTATATTTTGTTGCCTCGCTGTTCTGCTGCTTGCTTCTTTGCCTTGTTCTTTTCTGCTATTGGCCGCGAGGCTGCGGTAATTGTTTGAGTGTTTTTCGTAAATTAAAGTGGTTTTTGTTCTTTGCGCCACTGGTCCTTTGTCGTGCTGGTCGCGGCTCGCGGACCCCCTGAGCGAAGGCGAGGGGCCTTCAACGTTCAAGATTATCTGCGTCGTGCGCGCAATCTGGTGCACAACTTAGTCGTCACGGAATTGGTGACGACGTTCTGCTGGTGCATCGATCGGTAATGAATGGTTGGCAAGCTACTGGTGCATTGTCGCGCTAATATTGGGGGCAGTGGCTCAGTCTCTCTGCTTTCACACAGTGCCGTCGGTATACACGTGGAGGTGCAGTCTTTGAGCTCCTTACGTTGGAAGGGGGCATATGCTTCCCTATTGAGCGATGTGCCGCATGGCGCTTTGCCTCGGGTGCCCGCGACTTCTCCGTGCACCTCGGGTGTTTTTGTGCGCCGTTCCGGATGGGTTCTGGCATCGCAGCGCGCGCAGCGTTGCCGAATATCGCGTTAGAGGTGCCAGTGCGCGGCCCGCAAACGCGTGTGTGTCGTAGGATAATTATCGCGGTTGTGTTTGTTATCATTATTGTTGTTGTTGTTGTTTTGCGATCTGCAGTGGTGCCGTTGCCGCGATCTTCGATTTTCGGAATCAAGAGGAGGCCTGTCTTCACCATTGGCCTCCACAACTATGTGGGCCGACCGAACGGGATCCTTAACTTCTTGGAGATAGTAAGTAGAAATTTTTGTGTGCGAATATTTAACATTTCGTACGCGAGTCCAGTAGCCCTTGGTATATATATATGTCTGCAGAATACGCGTAAAGACCAGCTTCCGTGCAGGCCATGACGTCATAGACATAGCTACCCTACGGTTGCCTACCGCAAACCTCCTGGTCCAGGCATTACTGCACGATTATATCGGTCATGAGTCTTTTATCTTCGTCCAGGAAGGCACAGCTTGTTGCGGCCGTGAATTGAAAGGACCCGACAAAAAACAACACAAAATGTTTTTTTTTTTTTCAGCCCATGCGCCTGCGCGCCAGCGACGTCATAGGTTTCTTTACCAACATAAAGGTTTTCTGTACTAGCACACCAATATTTTTTTTGCAGACTACGTTCTCACTCGCGCTTGTATTTATGATGACCAACACTCACTCGCGTTCGTATACAGTGACATTCATTCACGCTTACTGGCAACCGCTCTCGCTCGTGCGCGCGTCGAAGCCAATGCACGGCCAATGTCGACGCCAATTCGCGCACAAACTCACGGCCACTAACAGTCGCCGGCAGTCACGTTCATATTCACATACCCTCCCTTACGCGCACTCTTGTTCGCACTCCCCATTCCCCTCCCCACGTGTAGGGTAGCAAACTGGACTCAGTCTGGTTAACCTCCCTGCCTTTCCTTCTTCCCTTTCCCCCCCCTCTCTCTCTCTCTCTCTCTCTCGTTCACACTCCGCGCTCACTGAAATCACCGGCGCTCGCCTCAGTGCTCGTGTCGCGTCACCTCCATCTCGCATCACTTGTTACTCTCTCACGCTGCAATCGCGAGTGAGCATGCCCACCCACGGTTTGTGGTATTCGGTTCACAACCGATTGCGAAATTCACCGTTCGATGTAGTCAAACACTCGCGTTCAGTCCGAATATGAGGGATATCGCCGCTTGTTACATTCTAGGGGGAGCAAGCCGGTGAATGCTTGGAATGATTGTTGCTGCCGGCTGAGCCGCGGTTACCTCGCAGAGTTGGCAGGTCTCTGAGCGAACGCACTAAGTGTGCCTAGCTTCTCAGAAATTCAAAGAAATCCACTGCGCAAACTACACGCGAACAACAACAACAACAACAACAAATAACACACACGGCGACACGGCGGGCGCCAAACTTCCCAACTTCAAGAGGAGCAATTTTTCATAACCGCAGCCAAGTCAAGTCGTGATCACGGTGAACGTGCTACAACATAACGAATGTAAGAACGAATGCTCAGTGACCAGCTGCGCAAATTAGGTGCAGAAAGTTGCCCAGAAGAAAAGGAGCTCCTTATCTAGAAAAGATAGAGACGGCATGCTGACACAGGCATCACCCATATACACTCGATCTAATAAGCCTCTAACCTGCTTCGCTGTGAACACGCTCTGCCAGCATGTTCACAGCGATCACGTGACTCGGCCGTGTTTATGAAAGATTTTTCGTTCTGTACAAACTTATTTTGAACGTTGGCGCCCGTCTTGTGTTCTTTGTCCCCATCTAGTTCTTGCCGTGAATTCTTTTTTTTTTTTAATTGTGACTAACCAACTAGCTCAAACCAAGATTCTGCTCTAAGTAATCTTTCGAATAGGGTTGTGTGAATGTCGGAAATTTCATATACGAATAGAAATGATAGAATTTGCTTGTGGAAATGATCGAATGTCTGTTGCTTTTTAGCATATAGGGATAAAGTAACTTAGTTGATCCTCGTGGGTAGAATAGCTGAAGCATGAATGGTAACTGTTCCGAATGATTCAGCCGCTGGAGAACAACGGTTGTTGCGCGGAGGCGCCAATACCTGGGTGAACGCACATCTGCCTATAACTTCTGCCGAATAATGTAAAGTCATTCGATAAGAACGATTCCTTTTATGCCGCCTACTGATGCGCCGTCTCTAATTAGGCAAAAGAAAATATTTCCTAGTCTCGCCATCTTAGCATCCTTCAAAACAGGAAAAGGAAACGATGTCCGTATTTGTAATATTACACTAATCTCCCCCAGCGAACACAACACTCTTCTACCTGCATCCGATGAGGCGCTGTTCCCTCGTCCCACTATTGTAATGCGATGGCTCCAGTTCACTGAAAAACATTTGCTCGACGTTTACAAACTCGTCAGCTGAGCCAACATTTATTTGCGATCGGCATCCCCTACAGCAGCGTCTGCACGGTAAAAAAAAAGAAACCGTACGCTTCGAGCGTGGGCTCCGAGATGGGCGCGGCGCGCGATCCCGGAGGCTGCGTGTTTCGAGCCTTACAAACTTGCAAGGTGTGCGCGCGCAGGTCGGCGGCCTCTACCTGTACGTGCTGGTGTCGGCCATCCCTGGGGATTCGAAGGCGGTGCGTCTTCTGTCGAGCTCGGCGTTCACGTTCAGCTTCAACGGCGTCTGCATGTTGGTGGCCAGCATGTCCAGCCCCCAGTGCGCCTTTTACCTGCCGCGCACGCTTTACGTGAGTTATGTAGCATATAAATTGTTACGGGCTTGAAGGGTCAGAGGGCGAAAACCCATTGATGTACGTGTCATCACGAGTAACTCTGCTGTAACTTATTTGGTTTAGAATGATAAGCTGTAGGGCTAGTTGGTTTGTCAGTATATATTGCGAAAGGGAGGGCAGAAGAGAGTGCGATTGTGAAGAGGAAGAGGGCGGCTATCTTCTGCAGCCCTTTAGGGAGCACGATTCAGCGCCTTGGGGAAGGGGAGGAGGGCATAAAGACAAAAGAAAAAAGAAGAGAGAAGGTCGACGCGATTGCAAAGATCGGAACCGTTAGGTGCCGCAGTCGGCGGTAACCATGTGTTGCGGGGAAAAAAAAGGGGGGGGGGGAGAAGACCAAGACAGGAAAGACGCTTTCCTGGCGTGTTTCCTGTATTGGTCGCCTTTTTTTTTTTTCTGCAACGCTTCTGCGCTCCCTTTTGCAAGATGTAAAGTTAATTGGGTGCGAGGAGAGAACGAGGAAAAATATAGTCACGTAAGCTATACCCGCAGACAACTTTCTGTGGCTACGAAAGTAAAGCTACGGGCGCGTGGCTGCTGCGCATGTATATTACCGCGCCAAGTAGTCCGACAGCCATAGAGTTTCTCACTATAACACCTAGAAGGAAATATGGCGCCACCGTCTATGGGAGTTTCTTAAGGGGGCACCGTGCCGTCATGGGAATGACGGTATATGTGTCTGCGAGGCTCGTGTTGGCTGGTTTTGTGAGAGGCTTCGTCTAAAAAGTGGATATGGCTACACAAATAATGCGTTCTCTAAGTAAAATCTTCATAAAATGTTTTCATTCACGCATATTACATCTTTACTCACCGACAATGCATGATCAAGAGAATAAAAGCAAGAACAGACGACAAACTGTTTCAAAGGGAGCGCGAACCTTGTCGTCTGGCCTCCAACTTTAGCGGCCTGCTGATACTTTTTACGTAACATATAGTTGTACACGCAATAACAAGTTCCCATAGTTTAAAAAAAACATGTTTTTGCGTAATAATAAAGCTAAAATAGCTTTTCACGCGCTGTTCTAGTAGAAAATGGATCATTGTGACAGACGGAACGCTGCGTGCCAAGCGCGTCTTCAAGGTGTCCTGTCTCTACGGGAACGATGCCAATCCGAAGTCACAATATACCGGCATTCCCATGCATACCACAGCGCAGCAGCGCCAGATTTCCCTCTAGGTGATGTAGTGAGAAACTCTATGCCGACAGCGCTTGTCAGTTCTTTTATTTGCTCGGAACAGACGCTGAATCGGCGCATCTTCCATTGTTGTCGGTTTCGCGTTTGCCCAGAGGCGGAAAGGAAAAGCAGCCAAATAAGCAAAGCTTTACGCTCAGTGCTGTGTTCTGTCGTATTTAACTGTTGCTAATAAGGCACCGTAGCGAGGACACAAAGTGGGACGAAAGACGAGACGGACCTTTCTGCACCACAGCCATCTGGCAACACGGAACACCAACACGCGCCAACCTTCGTTCTCGTTCTAACGTGCCCTCTTTTTGAGGCCCGTGAGGGGGATGATCATGACGATGTTACGACCATGACGACTTTTCCTATGACTCGAGACCGGATGTTAAGGCACTCGAAATGTAGTTTCAGGCGCCCATGACAGGTATTAAAAGCTGTCATTTAAGGCACATGGAGGCGCCAAATACTGTCCGTAAGGCATGCGTAAACGCTCAGTTAATAATAATTTGCTTTGTGCCTGTTAGTAATTTCACAATTTATTCGAGGATAAATTATGATTTCCTAAGGAGCCCGCTAGTCCCCTGTTTTGTGGAGTCCGGAATAAGGCATGCTTTGCGTAGGTCAAAAGATTTACCTAAAATCTAGTGTGACTTGACATTACGAGAAATAAAGCTGTGAAAGCAGGGACAAAGAAGCACCATCTCGAAATTTTTTTTAATGGTTTCGTTTTGCCTTTATTCACCGGGTTTTAGAGTTTTAGTTTGTAAGCCGAAAAGTAACATCTAACGTCCAGCTATAGTTGTACTTTGGAACGTTCGATGACCCAGTATGCCTTCTTCAATTGCAGATTGCTCGCCTGTCGGATGCTTCGAGAGTTGATTCAGTGCCGAAAAGCTGGAAATTTTGTCTGAAGGAGAGTGCTTTCTCGAACTCACTCTGTCAGCAACAGGTCCATCGGGGATGGTGGCGAGAGAGAGAGAGAAAACTTTTATTGTCAAGTTTTAGTGGAGCTTTCTTTCCCAGCGGTGTAGGCTAGCGTGGCGTCTGCTTTGCCGCGACGCTATCAGCCCATTCCGCCAACCGTGTCTGGTCTTGCGGGTTGGAAGTTTTCGTCTTTTTCTCCCACTCGTCATGTGAGGGAGCTCGCCTAAAGAGTTCTCACGGGGGAGGGTTCTTTTGGCATCCCCACAAGATGTGATCTTGGTCCGCAAGGGGACAGCTACAATGTTTGCAGTTTGGTGGATATTCACCACCGGTCATTGCAGCTAGCCTTTTTGGGCTAAGTACAGATCTAGTCTGTACTCTCCTGAGGTTAGCGGCCTGTATTCTTGTCAGTGTCTCGTGCGGGAATGGATATATTCGCCTGGATTCGCGGTAATAAACGGTCATTTCGTTGTAGGTGTGGATACCTTCATGTCGGTCAACCCCGTCGGGCAAGCCCACCTCCCGGTTACTAGCTGCTTGGGCGGCTAGGTGGGCGGCCTCATTGCCAGGGTTGCCCGCATGAGCGGGTACCCACACCAACTTCAATTGATTAAGGTTTTTGTTAATTATTCTGAATGCTCGAGGGGAAATGAAACCTGAGGTGTAGTTACGAACCTTTTCTAAACGTGTGAAAATGAGCTTCACGTTCCGTCTCACAGTTGTGCCCGAGCATTAGAGTTTCTTGATGAGGTCAGCCGAAAAAAAAACGTACAGAGCGCACTTAGGTGCCCTATCACCCTCAAGTGCATCGTCGTGTGGAGCAGTTTGAGCCCTTCCCATGCCAATGCTCTCGTGTTTAGCAAGGCTGTTAGCAACCGCCTTTACAGCGGGTAATTGTTTGTGGTAATAACGGACTGGCTTCAGCCCACTTCCTCAGCAGTACACATCATTGCAAACAAAACGAGGCTAAGACTAAATACACAACAAAAATATATTTTAGGCTCTGAATATTCAATACGGGCACTAACATAAAATAAGCACTTGTAAGCACAGTAGAGGTGCCAATAATATTTCGCCTGATCCATACTTTATGCTTAACAGTTAAATAGGCGCGATAAAGACGTGAGGAACATAACGTGCATTTTAGGTTAAGTGGCGGTCTTTCATAGAAGATAATTATTTTAATATAATTAATTAAACAAACAAATGAATATTTGAATACATTATCTTCTTATTTACGTATCTTTTTATACACTCAATAACGTACCTTCTAGGCAAGTTGCATGGTGCGGCACCCGCGTCGGTTCCAGTTCTATATGGTTCGCTCTTTAGGAGAACTTCGGGATTCATTGGGCCATCGATTATCATTGAAAGTAATCTTACCAACCTTGTGCTCAGCAGCGCAGCGCCATAGCCACAGAGCCACCGTAGACTACCGTATCTTCAAAGCGAGCATTCTTTTACCGTTAGTAAACTCATACCTAAGTAAATTCTCAGGAAAATTTGAACACATTCTGGAAGGTAAAAAAAGAAAAAGGTTCCGGCTATTTTATTTTCACGAAAAGCAAGGCTTGGCGTTGTATTCCACAATGAACAATCTGACCAAAAACAAGAGCGAATCCCACCTACTCATGGGTGCACTGTGTCATGAATGCATTAAAAGGCACACGAGGGGGTAAAGGCTTTTGCGTTGTTGGTAAGGCATGCTTCATTGAACAGTGCGAAGAATACAGGACGAACAAGCAGAGGGGATGACGCAGGGTGCTGCGTGTCCTTCCCGCTGCTTTTTTATCCTGTGCTGTCCTGTCCTGTATTGTCCGGTCCTGTCCTTTCTCGTCCTGTCAGTGAAGCATTAAAAAGCATTTGGACCGCCTCGAGCCGTTTTATTCGCTGCTGATGCGGCATTCGGTGCTATAGAACGGCACGTTGTAGCGTTCGCGATTAATGAAAATTAAACAAAACTCCTTGAATCGCGAACAAAAAGATGACACTTTTCGTTGCTGTCCACGCCCTCGCCGCGGGGAGAAGCGATGTCATGCGATCCAACTTTCGATGCAAGAGGTTCATAAGCTTTTGTGTTCGAGTGTGCGTGATAGAATTACGCTGCTCGAAAGCTCATTTCTCAGTCTCACGCCGTGCGCTTCATTAGTAACCTGTTCACGCTATTGACAATGGTGAAGAGTTTCTTTCTTGCTTTTCGCAGTACGTCGCCTTTCAAGGGCTGGGCGCCTTCTGCTATTTTATCGGCGCCTTCTTTACCATGCAAGGCAGTCGAGAAGTACCGGTCTATTCGGTGAGCACAGTGTGTCGCTGGCATCCGAACATTTAACTAGGAATGCTATGTAAATATATTGTACAGTCAAGATACGGATTCGTCGAACCCGTGTTCATTCAGATGTGGCTGTAATGTAACTACGCTCGCGTTGCTAGCTTTGGGTGCACGTAAACCAACCCCCTGTATTGAAATTCTATGTGGACCCCCTTCAGTATGGCGTTTCTCATTGCCGCAGTGTCGCATGTGGGTGGGAATTTCTTTTATACATGATGATTTCTTTTTGATCCTCTTTGAAACAGGGCAATGATAAATATTTACCTAGCCTGCTTGAGCTAATCAGGTATGTTGCATACATGCTTTTTTAGTGTAGCACTTTGCTTACATCTCCTTAATCTGAAAGTTGTAAACCTTCTTGTAAACCTCCTTCCATGGATGGATTTATGTTATGAGCGTCCCCTTTGGAACAGGATGGTGGGTTGCGCCACCGAGCTCTTGCTATTATGCTGCCTAATGTCCTACCTGAGTTAAAAAAGAACGAAAAAATACCATGAAATCCCACAACCAAATTTTCTGACCCTCTAATGCGAACTTAGCTTTTGTACGTCTCCGTTTTTTGCCGTTTCCCTACTTCGACCAATCATCCAATCGCCTGTTACTAATCCCTATTGCGGGGATTAGCAACTTTACATGGACGGACGGACGGACGGACGGACGGACGGATGTTATGAGCGTCCCCTTTGGAACGGGGCGGTGGGTTGCGCCACCAAGCTCTTGCTATTATACTGACTAATGTCCAACCTAGGTTTACATGGATTTATGGATGGATGGATGGATGGATGGATGGATGGATGTTATGAGCGTCCCCTTTGGAACGGGGCGGTGGGTTGCGCCAGCAAGCTCTTGCTATTATACTGCCTAATGTCCTACCTAGGTTAAACAATAAAAAAAAAACAATATGAACTACCACGCCCCAAGTTTCTAATCCCCTGTTGCGATCTGTGCTTTTGTACGTCTCCATCTTTTGTCGTTTCCCTACTTTTCTTCCACCAATCCTCCAATCGCCTCTTAATAATGCCTATTACGGACATGTTTGCTTTACCACTGCTCCCGCTGAACCCAAGGGCTTCGAGGAGGCCAGTGGTGCCTAAATCGACCGCTGGGTAGACGTCTTCACATTCTAATAAAGCATGCTCCGTCGTTTCCCTAGCTTTACCGCAGCAAGCACATGCTTCTTCTTCCTTCTTATATCTCGCTTTATAGCTGCGTGTTCTAAGGCATCCCGATCTCGCTTCGAAAAGTAATGAGCTTCCCTTTGAGTTATCATAAATGGTTTCTTTCCGGATTTGGTTTTTTCCTCTTAAGTAGTTACTCATGGCAGGTTTCTTTTTCATTGCCGCCACCTATAAGATCATTTCAGCCTCTCTGACTTTCCGCTTGACCTTCTTTGTTGCTGTGTTGCCCACCATACAGGCTGCATACTTGCTGGTAAGCTTCCTAGTTTTTTCCTCCACTGTGAATCAATGTTTTTCCTGTACAGATACCTGAAGACCCTCCCAGCCCATTTGCTTTCTTCCATATTCCTCAGCCGTTCTTCATACTCAATTTTACTGCGAGCTTCTCTCACTTCAAAACTAGTCCAGCCCATATCACCCTGCACAGCTTCATTTGTAGTCTTCCCGTGAGCGCCCAATGCGAGGCGAGCCACTCACCTTTGGTGCCCGTCGAGTCCTGATTGTACTCCTGACTTAAAGCATTTTTACACTGAAAGTTGTAAAATGCCACCTGGGGAGCGTTTTATACCCACAAGAATTTTCTGAATTGGTTCATTATTACGTACAAGAGGAGATGGAACAAACTGAAATGCCGCGTCGCCAGACAGCCAGGAGTTGAGCTTCACATCCAACAAAGACACTGCATTTCCCGTTGCCTTGACTACCGTCCGCAAGCGACATTAGTTCCGTGCCTTCTCTCACACCGGCGCAGAGGGACCCTGCAAGTTTACGTAGCCAGCCCCGCCTCCTATTTTTTTTTTCCCCTCTTATCGCTATGCGGCGCACTTCCAGTGGCAGCTTCGCGCATTCAGCTTTGCATCATTTACTGAAGACGGGTGTCGTAATCGCTGACGTTGCAAACAGCGCTTCTGACATAAAGGCGTTTACGCGTCTTGTCTTGACTCTCCGACAGGAAAGCGGGCATTCCTCGAGTGGATGAGCGTGCGGGCATTCGTTTGAGCTCTCAGTCGTGCTCGAGCCGTGCAGACGTGTAATACATTGCTGATACGATCGTGAGCACGTGATCGAAGCACCGAGCTTATCTGTTTACAATGCCTAAACCGGGAGGGGAACGGGGGGGGGGGATCTTTACAGACGATGTGCCAATAAATCAGAACCAGCAAACGTCTGCTCAGCCGCAAAGCGCCATGACTGCTTAGACAGCGCTTGCGCTGGCGATGGTGATTCGATGTTGATTAGATGTTGATTTATTACTGCGTATCTTCTATTTCTCACTACGCTCAGATGATCGGCTACTGCGTCGGAGGACTGCACACCATGCACTGTGTCTACGCCTACTTCAAGGTGTACATCCAGAAAGGAGGTACCGGTTGGTTCTGAGGAGTCTGCACCGTCGAAAGCCCAGCTAGTTGTGTTGCAAAGCGTCATCTGTACTTTTTAATATAATTTTTTTTGCGCGCATGCATTGTAAGGTTAATCTGCGCACCACCGCGCTGATACTTCGTCGCCGAAGAATCTGTGTGGTTCGATCGTAAATACAAGTTCCCTGTTCAGAAAACAGCCCATTGAGGGATGGTGTGGCTCTATTGTTAAACCGGTGATGCAGGACTGGTTGGTAGAAAAAGTGAACTGCCTGGCTCTGCTTCAATGCAGCGTACCACTAACATAAATAAACCGCTACCGGACGCTTTGTCGCGAGTCAAAATACGATTGTGGCGAAGTTTTTGATCTTACTGTAGGTTGAGAAACCAGCGAATGGGGGTCTTTGAGTAACGGAGTGACTGGCCTTTGACTGACTTATTGTGTGGCAAGCTGTGGCTACCTGTGGTGGGCTGGTGGCTGGCTGGGTGGCTCAACGGGCAGGGCTGAGATGGTTTGCGCTGGGCCGGCGTGGCATGAGCTAAGCGAGAATGACATTTTAGAATTGGTCAAATTCCTTCGTATTGTCGAATTCACCATCTTGGGAGCTCTGATTGGTTGAAAATGACGCCACTTCAGAATTTGACAATATGATGGAATTTGAAAGTGTCCAGAATGTACACTGGCTGGCTGGCTGGCTGGGAAAGTCAGATAATGTATGCTTGGTTGCAGGCCTCATAGGTCGATTAGTTCATTGATTGATCAACCGTGTGTGGCCGTTCGTCCTGGAAACAAGCATCTAGCGGGAGATGTAAGAGTACCGTGCCTATTACCCCTTCCGAAAGCAAGCCCATGTGTCGGCCCTTCTAACGAATATATTCAATAACAGGGGTGGAACGGCTGCGCCAAATGCGCCGAACTGCTCCGAGAGCCGGGCCTTTGCCCCATGCTGCGTCAAAACGGCATTTAAGCATAAAATTGGGCGCGCCTGCGCCAAAGCATGCATAAGGTCGAATCCCCCCTTTCCGTCAACACTTCGCAGCTAGCAAAACAAACCAAAACCAACAGCACTCTATCATCATCATCATCATCATCATCATCGTCGTCGTCGTCGTCGTCGTCGTCATCATCTTCATCATCATCATCATCATCATCATCATCATCATCTTCTTCTTCTTCTTCTTCATCATCATCATCATCATCATCTTCTTCTTCTTCATCATCTTCTTCTTCATCATCTTCTTCATCATCTTCATCATCATCTTCATCTTCATCATCTTCATCATCTTCATCTTCATAGACTGAAGCAGAGGCCCGTCCATGGAATTTCGCATTGTATAGTGAGAATCTATATGGGTCCGTCGGAGCCCCTGCAGTTCGGCCTTCGCGCATTTTTTCTCTCACGGAAGTACAATTTAGTGCCGCTGTGCCATCTTGCTGGCGCTTCGTTTCGGTGGTCATCGAACCTCCGTGGTACCACGCAACTTGACGGAGGAGGACGTCGCATTCTCGGACTAAACTTAAGCTTTTTCGATGTTTATGGTTGATAGCAAGGCTTTGTAAAATACCCGCTGCGATCCGAATCGCACGTGGTGCTTTGTTAAAATATGGTATTAGCGGATGAGGTCCAATTTGGCATATGGCGAGAGGCGCCACTTCGATAGGTGATGGCATGTTTGTTGAAGTTTTGCGTCGCGCTTGGGTCGCTGCGCTATTTCGGTGAAATAGTCGCCGACGCAGACGCAGAGCCCTGTTTACGTCTCGCCCGTGCGCAGTGTCGCTCACGCAAATTTTTTCTTGCAGCCGCAAAACGTCGAGAACTCCTTAATATGTATGGCATGACATGAGTATATTGCGTGATGATGATGTTCAGTGCAGGAGCGCGTACTGATCGGTCTTGCGGTGAGCCTTTGCACACTAGCCGTGTCTGCGGCAATGTATTGCATCTTGTGTTATAAACACGTGTTTGTTGACGATCTGTCCGTCTGGTGCCTTCTGTGTGCCGTATCGACGAACGCGGCCGTAGCGCCATTTGTGCCTCGGTGTGTCGAAAAGCGTCGTGTGATTTCCTGCCCGCACTCGCAGGGTAAGCCTCGCGCAAACCCATCACCACAATATGTCGACTATATAAGTTAATGTTTGCGTAATATATGATGAGAACACGTGCATTGAACTCTGCGCCAGAAGTGCTTGCTGCTGCGCGAAACAGTCGTCTTGCCTGCGCCAGAAGCTGCGCCGAAAGGGGAAGTGGCTGTTCCACCAATGGATATAAGTAGCCGTTCCAACGAACTATACAAACTTATTTACAATTTAAAAGCGGGTTTCACTATTTTTCATGTCACATGGCTGGATTCTGCTTCATTTGTTGTGAAATTAACCCTGTTTATCCTTTCTTGCTGTCCCTCAACCGCTGTGCACGATAAAAATTTTCGAACCACCGCATATCCGACTGTACCTAATAACTAATGGGCTTGATGTCTAAGCGAGTTGGTACGGATGTATTAATAAAAAAAATTGCTAAATATGCGTTGTATTTGGCAAAAGTTAACTTTGCGACCCAGAAAATTGAATTTGCCCAATTCGAATATTTACTTGGCTCACGTTCAAAAGCGACCTGGCCCACTCGCAAAATTGACTTTACCCACTACCAAAATTTGGGTGGCCGACATCCGAAAAATTGACTTCGCCTGATTCAGAAGTTGAGTTGAGGCACGTTCAAAACCGACCTAGCCCACTCCCAAAATTGACTTTGCTCACCCACAAGATTTGGGTGGCCCATCCCCAAGATTCGTAAATTGAGTTGGCCCTCGTTCAAAACCGACCAGGCCCACTCCCAAATTTCACTTGGGTGGCCCACCTTCAAAATTGACTTTGCCCAGTTCGAGCGCATGACCAAGTGAAGAGTACCGCGCGGAGGATTCAGAATGCTTTCGCATTCAAGGCACGTAAGTTGACTAAAGTGCCTCTGTAACTTTTTGCCCCGTGGTGTCCTGCAGTTTGCAACGATGTACTTAATCAAATTATGTGAAAGTGGACAGCGCTTGGGTAGTTCCCGCTGCTCGGGACAGAAGACGGCGAACTTAAGCAGAAACTTGCTGCAATTTATTACGTCCTTCGTGATATCAACCGACGGATGCGCAAGAGCTTGGTTTTCCGTTGCCCTTTTGAAGTTGTTACTCGAAATGATTCTTGGAAATATTCAAATCGTTCCACCATGTTCTCATTTTTCTTTCAAAAGCCTCACCGCCATCTACGCATGGTCGTATAGTTGCACGTTGATCTATGATTTCGGTATGATTACCGCTAAAAATTGTTCCACTGATTCCTTCCTATGCAATCTTTAGCACCCGCCTATGTATGCCCACTGCTAGGATGAATGCTTGTTCCAGCTAGCTCTAATAACCCAGTCTAGAATCAGTCAGTTTTGTGCTATGATCTGCTGATTTCCAGATCTCATCACACCAACTAACACTTGCCGTCCTTGTCGGATGTGAAGGTGATCTCAAAAATCATTGAACAGCATATACGCACTGTGGGGCATAGGAAGAAAATAAACATACGAAGGTGACTCTTCATGACTGAAACAAAGGAATGTGTGAGAGGAGTACGTAGAGAGTGTCGCAAGAGTGACGGAAAAATAAAATTGAAGAAAGCAAGGAACGCAAAAAAAAAAGGGGACCTTGTAAATTTTGAACGCAGATTCGGGATTGCGGCATTAACCCTTTACTGCACATTGTTGCATTTACGCAACATTCCGATGAACGGCGTTAAACAAAGAAGCAAAGTCCGTTTAAAGCTGCCTGTACACGTTGTTGCATTTCCGCAACATTCGTCTAAAGAACGCGCCCCTTTGTGCTGCCATCTGTGCTCATCCTCCGCATCTTCTACCGAAAAACGGGGAGGAGGCTGCGCGCGCCCGCCAGCAGTGATACGTATAAGTTTTGCCACTTGTAAATTTATTTCTCCATAAGACAAAGCCCGAAAAAAATTGTCACGCTATGCTCCACATGCTCCTAACTCTGTAGATTAAAAGAAAACATTGTTATCTCGGAATATTTTGTTCCTGGCGACGGAACGTTGCTATGTTGCGCAGATGCAACAACGTGTACATGGTTTATTTTCTTCGGAAAAGGGAAATGGCTCCCGAACGCTTTGATGGCCGAGCAATATTCCACCTGATAGTGAACGCAGCGACCTTTCCAGGAGTGACGACAACCACGAGTTAAATCCGTTTCGATTCAATATGTGTGCAAAATGTTTTCTGGTCGATTTTTTTTTCAAAAGGATGCGGTGCATCCGCATGCTGCCGTGTCGCGTCGTAACAGGCACAGCCTTATGTCTGTGCTTCTATGTTCTAAATTTTGACAATAACGCGAAAAAACTGCATTGCTTCCTGGCTGCACGGGAATCTGCACCATGTACTGCACGAAATGTGGTAACCTCCTGTGGCGCACAAGCAAGTACAATGCACTCTTTTTGTTCCACACTAAATCATAGGTGCACCAATGATTGTCACGTGCAAATAAACATTAGAGAATGAATCGCAATAAGTCTATCTTTCACATTCAACTTCTTTATTTGCACGATGTTGCAAATATGCAACATACCCGGTTTCTGCAAATTCAAACCCCAGAAATTCGCTAAAGTTAGTTTCCATGGCAGTAAAGCTACTGTTATCCTTCCCTATAACTCCATGAAAAATATTTTGAGGAAACAAAAAATTGTGCAATAAAGGGTTAAGAGTTAGAAATAAAAGCTGGTCGAACTCCTCGCAAGAGTAACAACAACAAAAAATTAAAGAAAGCAACGAATGTGAGAAAAGAGGCCCTTAAAAAGTTTTGACCGCAGGTTAGAGATTCGTGCGTTAGGAATTCCAATTAAAAGCTGGTTGAACTTCGTCCGAGATACATGCCTTGAAGCTGCTGCTGCATTGCTCGCGGCAAAAACGCTTTTGACTTTTTCACTAAACAGTGTTGATCAAGTCCTGCATGATTTTCTCCGTCTGAGTATCTTTTTCGTTAAAGTGACCCTGAAAACACTTTTCTTAGAATGCGTATAATGGCATCGCTATTAAATTACATCGCCTCGTAAATATTCTGCCGTAAACATGTTTCTAATATTTCGAGCACAAGCGAAGTTAGACGCAGTTATCGGACCGGTACTTTCTGTCCCCTTTCGTTTCCACCAGTGTGCTAGAAACGTCACAGCGCAAACGGCAAACATTGAACGCGAGGCAGCTCATGGCGTCACTCCGTCGCGGTCGTGGCATCCACGCTACGGTGTTCACCTCAGAGGCAATGCGTAGCTGACACAGCCACAAGCGGCTATCCTTGGCCCAACCCTGCAACAACGAAATGGTTTATCAGTCTTTGAGATAGCAGACTCGAATGGCTCAGATAGCATATTTTATCGCGATAGTAATTTATGGACACTCCAGGTGCAGTTTTGCTGTCGCCGTCGCCGTGAGGTTCCGTATAAAGCACCGTCGCCGTGCGCCGTGTGTGAGTGAAAGCGTGCGAAGGTGAGCCAGTGATGGCGGCTCCATATCCCGCACGCAAGGGAGGCAAGTAGAGAGGAAGCGCACCGTCTTCTGTCGAGCGCACGGTTCCGGAGGGAGGTGAGGGAGGGCACGCTCTACTGCGGCGGTTGCTGCGTAGCCGCGCGCGCCCTCCTGGACCGCGTCATCTAGAAAGCCATCTGCGACGGAGACTGAGTCCGCCGCGCGCTGTGTTTTCGCGGCTTAGCTCGCGTTGGGGGGGGGATGCCAGACGCAGCACGAAGGTCAATTCGCTCGCTGCTGCTTCCGCGCTTCCTCACTGCAGCGTACTTACAGCGAGTTTCCGCGGTCATTGGGTGAGATGTGTGTTCAGGTTTTCTTGTGCGTGCGTGACATCGTATTTGTTAATTTAGTTATAGTATGCCTATGTTTACATGTTTACACGGCCGTTAAAACTACTATTCTGAGTTCGTATAGCTGTCTACTAATTTGCTATCGCAATCGACGCTTCGCCTTTCGGGCAAGATTGTGACTTTCTTTTCATTTATTTAACTCACATGAACAATATTCGTAATACTAAGAATGCTCTTACGATTACGAAATTAGCCAGTAGCTGTTGCGGGTCCAGCTGTTGCGGTGACGCTGCATGACGACATTGCGGAAGTGAGAGCAAGCAATTCTAGACTGAATTTTACAAGAGGTGAAATCCCTGCTCCATGCTGTGGAATAATATTTAGGTCACAAGTCCACAGGAGCCTCATTCACAAATCGGCAACATTTCCTTACTATGTTCAAACATTGTTTCAGAGCCCTTTTAAGATGTTTCCTTTCTTACGTCTTATTTATTTCATAAAGGAACGTCTCTGCAATTTGATTTTTTCTTGATTTTACTGATCATGTCCATTTGTCCTCTGTGTATGCTTTCTTTTTCTTTTTTTTATTTAATCTCTCAACCTCATACTCTCTAGTGGCATGTCAGTCATTTCGCTGTGGGCCGACATCTCCATTTTGATTAAAATACTACGTTCGACTTACCTCTCCATCAGCAATGATTGTGACTGTGTTTCCGCTTTCAATATCGGTTCCTTTCCGTTTCTTCTTGGACAGCCTTATCCGCCAGATTTAAATCGAACAGCCCTGAAAATACTTTTTGCCCACGCAGCCCCATTGTTCGCCGGTGCACCGCACTTGGTATGAGTCGAAATTTCTGTTGTCATCATCACATCACTACCGCCTCTACCACCGTCGTCGTCATCACCGTATTCATTATCATCAGTGGAACTCGTGCTCGCTAGCAATACACGTTTACGTTTAACTGGATCGAATATCAGATGCCTGTATCCGATCTCTAGGAACACGCTGCCTTCTTCCCGACTTTTATTGTTACCTACATAAGTTTCCCATAAAGTGGTAGTTGAGCGCAGATGACTTGATAATGAAGTTACTAGAAAGAGCAGACTATAAGCCTGGAGCAAGTGGAGCCTCCATCAGAAATGATAGCGCATGGATTCGGCGAACTTCGTCTCTTTGAAACTAAGTTGTAACTCTGCAACTACATTTTTTTTCGAGAAAATATTGAGCAATAAATGCAACAATTCTCAGGGCAATCGTACGCGTGCGCAGTCTGATGCCTTTCGGGGTTATAAAAGATAGGATTTTCTTCAAATTTGGGCCAACTAAAGCATAGAAGGGGTAATAAACGAAGCAGCAAGAAGGTCTTAAGCAACGGGCACGAATAGCAGAGACATCAGTATACCAACCGTTATTCTCATTGTAGTTGAATGATCACAGCACCAGAGTTATTTCTAGTGAGTTAATAGGAAGCCCTAGGGTTAAACGGTTACATATCCCTTAAGGAGCGTTGCCTCTTCAATGCCCCGTATTACGTTGTTGTCGTTATTGTTGTAGTAGTTGTTGCATCCAATGTATCGCACGTATAGCCAATGTATAGCCAAGGGCGTTTGGCCATGGTTGGCAATGGAAACATAGTGGAAATACGTAGTGGGTGCGTAACATTCACAGAGCCGACGAAGAAGAAGAGTCCAACCCGGACGGTCCTGGTGCAAGGTGAGCGACGCTGTCGTAGGCATCTAAACTTCATTCCTATCGCGCATGCTGCGAGTCGTCTAGCATGTCTTTATGATCTGTCTTCAATTGATTCTTCCCGCATTGCAGTTCCCGAAGAAAATTTGGTTGCACCCGCAGGGTATCCTGCAGAAATGACTTGAGGGGACTATGAAGCTACTGTCTACCGTAGCTGCGAGTAGGATAGTTTAGCCAGCAAGGCAACGATCCGCAGTACATTAGTTTGATTAAATTTTTTTCCTTCTAGTTTCAAACTGTTTTTGTGACATTCAACATTGCTCAACATGAGCAGAATATTGTTGCATAAGTGCAACAATTCGCAATGAATACGCGTGTGTGCGGGCGCTTTTTAAAGGGATCGGCATACTTGAATATTTAGAAAGATAAGTCGTTGTAAATGTTGTTACAAGAACGCTGGAAGCCACAAGAACGAAGGTTATACAAAGGCATGCATCATTCCCATGGTCGCCTAACGACCGCAGGGCCATAGTTCCCTCTAGTAACTTTTGTAAGAAACATCTTTATAGGGCACAGTCTTGAAGCAGCGAAAAGTGTTCCAGCACCCCAGAAACCGCGCTTCGCAGATCGTGCCCGTCGCAACTGACATACATAGAACCTTGGCTTTTAGCGGTGTAGGTCATGGTTCGAATCTCTTCATAGTTGATGGGTTGTGCTCGTTCTCATTGTGTATTTGTATCCCTGTGTATTTTCCCATGTATATAGGTAGGTGTCCCCGAGCGAAAGCTTCCTCTCAAGGACTGACTAGAGCTGTCCCGAGCTGTCCCTGAGCAACCTTCAGGTCTGTGACTTTTTTTGCCCCTTTCGCGCCCAGACTGCCCTCAAACGACAGGCCGTACACTCTCTCCACCGTCGACACCAGCCCTAGGAGTCTCCCTCGAGGGTCTACGGCGCTGCGGATACCATGGTAGCAGTTCGCGGCCGCATATTCGAGGTCTCCTTCGACGAGTACGTCGGGACTGTCAACGGGCTCTTCAACTTCTTGGAGATCGTAAGATTCCGTCTCTGTGCACACGCCTCGTTCGCCACGGTTGCGGTCTCTTGCGACGTCGTATAGGCCGCGTTTACGTGAATTCCGATAAACGTCGAGGGTTCGAGCCCCCCCCCCCCCCCCTCAGTTGGTTATGCATAATTCAAAGTACAAAACGACGGTTTATTGCGCGAGGACACAAGAGACAAGGACAGACACTTGTTCTTGCCTGCACTTCGCTTTCGTCCTAGTTCACGGTGTCCCGCAGTAATGATTTGAATCCGACAAAGTCGCGCCTAGTCGGCTCGTCGAGCCGAAATCGGGTCTTGCGGTTCACGTAAACGCTAGCTAGTCGGGCAGAGCAAGTGTCGGGTCGAGTTTGGTCAACCCGTTAGCGAGGGGTGGCTCGACTCGCCATTGCAGTGGCTGCGCGCAAAGTGTGATGCGTGTAGACGCAGTCGGGTGGAGCTTGGTCAGGCCGAGTTTAGACTCGACCCACTAGCGTTGAGTTAATTAAACGAAGATATATAGAGTGTCTTGCTGTAGGCAAAAAAGAAAGAAGAAAAACCAAAATAATTTATTACAATAATTACCATAGAGAGAAGTCTGGCGTTGATTTCTAAGGGAGCTCAAAGTGGTAGCTGGCTAACCAGCATGCGAATGGTGCGTGTGCATGGTTCTGCCTAAACGTCCTCCATCTGACTTGAAACAACGTTAAGACTTTGAATATCGATTACCTCGCAATTACATACTGGGTTATGTCAGATGGTCTTTATGCTTTTGATGAAACAAGTTGATGAATCTCATTGCCATGCGTGACGGGGCTTAATTATTTGCTGGCGTAAAAGCTACGGCGGCAACGCGGCCTTCATAAAGTAATTTCGTTAATGCGGTCAGCATTCTTTGTCTACTTCAGATACATTGAGCCCAGCTATCTGTCTTTTTGCGCCGACTCAGTGACTCATGTTGTCTACTATTCTGGCCGCGAAATAGGTTTCGTGATCTAGAGTCCGTCGTGGACCGTTCCATCGTCGTCATACCAGCCTCGCGATCTGACTTTCATCATGCCGTCGTCGTCGCGCCATCGTCTTTGTGCATTCGTCGTCATCCCCTTTTCGTAATGCCGTCGTCGCACATTGTCGACGTACCATCGTCATTTCAGAAACGTCATCCAATTTTCGCGCGGTGTTGTCATACCGCCTTCGTCCCTTCCTCAGCGTAAGTCTTTCCTCGTAGTTCAATCGTAATCGCGTTGTCGTCATTCAATCGTGGTTGTACTGCCTTTGTCATGCCGCCGTCGTCATCGCTTCGTCGACCAGTCGTCGTGCATTCTTTGTGACACCGCCGTCGTCGTCATACAGTCGTCGTAACACCATTTTCGTCATACACTGGTCGTTATCACGTTGTAGTTAAACCATCGTCGCCATGCGTCATCCCGTAGTCGTTATGCTGTCGTCGTCGTACCACCTTTGTCGTTCAACCGACCACATTCCTTCTTTGTCATTCCATCGTCGTCAGTGCGTCGTCAACATACTGTCGTCGTCGTACCACCTTCGTCGTTCAACCGACCACATTCCTTCTTTGTCATTCCATCGTCGTCACCGCGTCGTCAACATGCTGTCGTCGTCGTACCACCTTTGCCGTTCAACCGACCACATTCCTTCTTTGTCATTCCATCATCGTCACTGCGTCGTCAACATGCGGTCATCGGCCTACCACCTTCGTTGTTCAATCGACCACATTCCTTCTTTTTTCATTCCAACCTCGTCAGTGCGTCGTGAACATGCTGTCGTCGTCGTACCAACTTCGTCGTTAAACCGAGCACATTCCTTATTTGTCATTCCATCGCCGTCACTGCGTCTTCAACATGCTGTCGTCGTCGTACCACCTTCGTCGTTCAACCGACCACATTCCTTCTTTGTCATTCCATCGTCGTCATTGCGTTGTCAACATGCTGTCGTCGTCGTGCCACCTTTGTCGTTAGACCGACCTCATTCCTGCTTTGTCATTCCATCGCCGTCACTGCATCGTCAACACGCAGTCGTCGTTATGCCTCCATGGTCACACGACCGACCCTGGTGAACTAGCGTCATAGGAAAGTGGGCCGATCCCGGAGACATGCAGCGTGTGTCACAGATAGCCGAAGCAGTGGAAAATCGAAGAATGACCACCACAGATCCTAAATCAGGCATTGTTCGCGTGCTGATCGCATTACCGTCGATAGCTTTTGCGAGGTGGGTGCTGCCTGACTCGGTTTACCAACATTTTACGCCACCGTATAGAAATATTAGTGCTTAGCGCGGTTTAATTGTTCTTCGCAACTTTTTCTTCCCTATACCAGTTCTCGTTGTTGGATTGCATTATGTCTGCACTACTTATCGCTTTGTTGTGGCTGTTATACCAGTCACAACAAAGTAACAGTACTAAACCAGTACTGTTACTGTTGTCCATAAATGTCTAATCCACAAAATAAATTACATTTCATTTCAGTTTAACCTTAACCTATCCATTGTTTCCTTAATTGACATTCAGTGTGTTCACTTCTATTCTGCAACTTTAAAGCTTTGCTGCCAACCGTCTATTATTGATTATGAACATATTCTAGCCCGAGGTGCCCATCGCAGTTTATTTCCTACCTAGTTCTGTGTTATGGCACTCCATACAATTAAAAGAAGTATGCAATACTTGAAAAAGTTGTATAAACTTGGGACTGATTGTGTGCGTCTTGTGAATCGCAGTTGGGCGGCCTAGTGCTGTACTTCATGCTGGGCACAACGGACACGAAAGCGCAAAGTTGCCTGGGGGGTACTGCGTACACCTTCTTCTTCAACGGCATCTTCATGATCGTGTCCAGCTTCCTGAGCGCCACCTCTGCCTACTACCTGCCCAGCATTTTCTACGTGAGTATCCGTGCTCGTCGAGGACTCCAGTCTCCGCACCGAATATACAAACGCTGCCCAGCTCGAAGATCTACCGGCCGTGCTGGCGGAACTAGCCAAATTACTTCGAAAACTGGCTGCAGTGGTTGGTATAGGAAAATTCTAATCCGTGAGGAGGATTTCTGGTAGAGGCGGATGTGCGCGGGAAATCGAAATACTTAATTGATCAATTGACAGAATTTCACAAATTGGGTTAGGGAAGGTATCGCAATCAAGTTTCGACATTGCACCGACCTTGTTCCGTTCCTTACGCGCACAAACGAGGGGAAGGAGGAAAGAAAAGCACAGATTCGCAGTTTCCACGGAAGCGCATTAGAAAATTTTCGCGCTTTGATCCTATCAACAGACTGGTCATCTGTATTTGAAAAACAAGATCCAATAGCCCAGCCTACGAATTGTTCTTTCATGAAATGATTACGTGCTACGACCTAGCGTTTCCGTTGAAATTGTGCAATTAGAGGAGCAAGAAAATACGAAAACCTTGGATAAATGCTGCTTTGCTAAAAATGATAACAAGAAAAAACAAAATGTATCACTTGTTTTGTAAAATGCAGGAGTGTGCAATTGTTGACTGATTACAAAAAATACAGAAATAAGGTCAACAGTGAATTAAAGCAAGCAAAAAGTAAGTGCTATGAACGGTTATTTGCTAAAATAAAAAAATAACCCTAGGAAAGTTTGGAATGAAGTTAGAGACTTAACATCTACTAAAAGACAGAACACGGAGATAAACATAAAGACAACCACTGGCGTGTTGACAGGCAGAGAAGTAGCACCTGCTCTGAATGAATATTTCGTCTCCAGTACCCAGCATCCCGACAAGGGGGAACCCACGGCCACATCTATAGTGAATAAATTCAGTCTTACTAACTCAGTGGTACGTACACCTGTTACACCTTCTGAAGTTGTGCAGCTGCTGTTTAAAGTAAAAAAATAATGTCTCTGCTGAGTATGGCGATGTGAAACCAGTACCAATTAAATATGCTGCTGATATAATTGCACCTGTCATTGTTCACGTCATAAACAGAATGTTTGAAAGCGGTATATTTCCTGATTGTCTAAAAATAGCGCGCGCATGCCCTATTTACCAAGGAGGCGATAAACATTTAATGACAAACTTCCGGCCGATATCTGTCTAACCTGTTCTATCAAAGGTGTTCGAGAGTGCCCTGAATGTTGGGCTACAAACATTTTTCAGTAAATATAATGTAATCAGTGACATGTAATATGGATTCCAAAAAAATAAATCTTATGATGCAACTCTTCTTAATATCAAACATAAAATAATAACAAATATTGAAAATAGAATGTACACATTAGGTTTATTTGTAGACATCAAGAAAGCCTTTGATTCAGTATGCCACAGTTTATTAAAATTGGAACAGTGCGGTGTACGAGGAACTTTTACGACATTACTTAACCAATCGCTATCAATGTCAGTGTACATAATGATGTTTCATTATTTACACTGACATATGTCAGTGTAAATGTGGTAATGGAACTTTTACGACATAACCAATCTCTATCGATATGTCAGTGCAAATAATGATGTTTCATTATTTACACTGACGTATTTCAGTGTAAATGTCGTAATGGAACTTTTACGACATTACTTAACCAATCGCTATCGATATGTCAGTGTAAATAATGTTTCATAATTTACACTGACATATGTCAGTGTAAATGTCGCAATGGAACTTTTACGACATTACTTAACCAATCGCTATCAATATGTCAGTGTAAATAATGATGTTTCATTATTTGCACTGACATATGTCAGTGTAAATGTCGCAATGGAACTTTTACGACAATACTTAATCAATTGCTATCAATATGTCAGTGTAAATAATGATGTTTCATTATTTACACTGACATATGTCAGTGTAAATGTCGTAATGGAACTTTTACGACATTACTTAACCAATCGCTATCAATATGTCAGTGTAAATGTCGCAATGGAACTTTTACGACATTACTTAACCAATCGCTATCGATATATCAGTGTAAATAATGATGTTTCATTATTTACACTGACATATGTCAGCGTAAATGTATTAGTGGAACTTTTACGACATTACTTAACCAATCGCTATCAATGTGTCAGTGTAAATAATGATGTTTCGTATTACGCGGAAATCGTAACGGGTGTTCCACAAGAATCAATACTTGGACCTCTTCTGTTTGTAATATTTATTAATGATCTGTGTGACATGCCCGAGTCTCCTGAATTAGTTATGTATGCAGATGATACTAACATATTCTTTAAAGCTGCTACTTTAACAGAGCTCGAACTAAAAGTTCGCAATTGCCTGAAACAACTCTCTTGCTGGTTACAACATAAGCTACAAATGAATTCCTCCAAAACAAAATATATGATATTTGCTGCTACTAATAAACCACGTAAATGCGATGCGGCTATTCTTTTTGAAGATAGGCTGATAGAGCAGGTAAAGCGTCAAAAATTTTCTGGGAGTGTGGTTCCAAGAGGATTTGGCCTGGAACATGCACATCGATAAACTTGCTATCGAACTAAGCAGAACTGTTGGTTGCTTATACAGACTGAGTACTCTGGTTCCTCCATGGTTGAAAAGTTCTTTATACTACGCGCTCATTTATTCTAGATTAACCTACTGCACATAATTTGGGGCACTACTTCGCAAAAAAATTATAATAAATTGATAGTGCTACAAAAACGAGGCTTACGCGCATTCGAGGGATATTATGGCCCTGTACAAAACTTTAGAACCGCACCATTTCTTATGAAACATTATATCTTAAAGGCAAACCAGGTGTACTATTACAAGTTGCTGCAGTACATTAAACAAAACAAATCACACTGCATCTTGAATGTACCCATCAATCCGCATTACAGACCTCCCCCCCCCCCCCCATCGACAACATAACATGAGAACACCAAAAATAAAAAACAATTACGGAAAACAACTAGTTAGTTACCAGGCATCTACCCTACTAAATCGCTTACGTGATTTTGAGAATGAAATTATAGAATATTCGAATAAATCAAAAATTTTCTCATTCTGAACAATGTTGAGTTTGTCTGATTAGAATCACAGTATAAATAGTCAGTCTTTTGTTTCTTTTGTTTTCTGGTTGTGGTTGGTCTGAAACAGAATGCATCGTACTTTGAGTATCCTCTTGGTTTCTCATATTTCTTGCATACATGTTCTGTTTCACGAAAATAATATTCTGTCTCGCGACTCTCCAGTTGATTTCAGTATGTCTGTATGATACATGTTGCTGCGTACGGCCTGCGTGCCGAATTGTTGTGGGAGCAGAAGCCTTCGTCAGGCCACATGGCCTTTAGCTTCTGCTTCCTTTCTGTTGTAGACAGGAGAAATAAATTCATTCATTCATTCATTCATTCATTCATTCATTCATTCATTCATTCATTCATTCATTCATACAAGCATGGTGCGTAGATCACGCGCTTACGACACCGCCTGCAAGGTGTCAAGGCCGTGCGCTATGCGAAAAGAGGTGGCACTTCAAACAAAAAGGCAGCGTGCTCTTCCTCTGGAGGTATCCGCACCCTCAGCCAAACAGTCAACGCGCAACTGCCTCTACGCGAGGCGCGCTGCCATAAAACGTCACCGACTGACTTCAGTAAATCATCCACTTCGCAACGCACGATGTCACCACGAAAAGGGCGCCGCGCAGAAAAAAAAAACGGTTAGAGAGCATGACTAGACTAAAGACGGACACGAACGTATTGTTTATACATTCCCCAAAAAGAGCGCCTAGTAGTTAGTGCCTAATTGCCACACTATTTACTTCCTTCGCATAGCTGCAGTTGGCAATTAGGCCAACTGCAGCTATGCGAACAGTTATTTTTCCACGCCTTGACCATCCATACAAAGTCAAACGCATTAACTGCCAGTCATCCCATTATGCATATTCGTTCTTACCTCGCACAATAACTGAATGGAACGCCTTACTATCAGTCATTGCCACGGAACCAGACTTGACTAAGTTTCAACATTTAATTCGCTCACGACTTGTCGACTAATCGTATTATTATTCTTTTTTGGTACTTTTACAGTGTTTTCGATGTTTGTTGGTGTTTTTCATTGCAGTTGCCTTATGTTCTCCTAATATGTACTAATGTTTTCTCTGTAATAATTGTTACCTAATTATCTTGAATATTACCTATGTTTCACTGTATTATTACTTCTGTTACACTCTCTTGTTTTTAGTATGTACTAACTAATGACCAGTGCTTGTGATTGCCCCCCCCCCCCATGTAATACCCTCGTAATGAGGGCCTTTGGGGGTATTTTGAATAAATAAATAAATAAATAAATGATAGAGTTAATAACACTAATGACTGAACAAGTTAATCACTGTTACTTGTGGGTCTCAGCTACCAGCTTGGCTTAGTGTTCCGTAAACGGCAGTTACACCACGTGTGCCGGAGAACGTTTTCCAATCAAACAGAACCGTTCTAACAGACTGCTACAGCAGAACGGTCCACGTCGCGCTTGCGAGTCGACTGCAAACTAACATTGCTCGGCGTCGATTACGTCCAACTTATCTTCTCGGCCTTCGACGCATGCGCAGTACGTGCTGTTCAACGGGACGGCTGCACTCATGTACATCTTCTCAAGCGTCGGGGTTGTCCGAGAATCGAACGAAGTCGGCGCGCCTCCCGTAAGTGCGACGATAAGCCCCTTCACGCATTAGAGAGTTTTAGCAGAGCGTTTACGGTCCGCTCCGCTCAGACCGGCCTATCACAACAATTGGCACGCAGCCGCTCAGCAAAATGCTACCGGGAACTCTGACGCGCGTGCGCACAGCACATATAGCGGCAGCGGAACGTGGGACGCTGACCACGTTCCGCTAGGAACCTGATTTAGCGGTGCGTCAGGGAGTGTGTAGTTGCTTTCGTAATCGTTTTACCCCCAAGCTTAGAGCACGTCAGTGACGTCTCTGGGAGACGCGCTTGTTAGATAAGCGAAACCAATGCATTCTATGCAGCCACCGGTGCGCGTGAAACGTGTGCTGAGCGGAGCGCAAGCAAGCGCTCTGCTAAAACTGTCTATTGTTTGCATCCTGTCGTTAGTAGCTTACCGCATCGAAGGTAACCAGCCCAGAAACTGTGATTGTGTGATACGGAACCGATTTTCTATTCTACTTAGATATTCCTTTTTTTTATTAGCTCGCCGTTAAATTTCTAATACTGTTACAAATCACGAAGTAATCGGTGCTATAGAAGTGGCACTATAGGCTCAATAGCGGCGGTACTTCACGACGTTTCGTGCTGCTGCAGTACGTATGAAACGTTTTTGGGGCACACAATTTTGCTCGAAGAGAAAAAAAAAATCTTAGAAGGGTTGCACTTTAATGAAGACGTTGCTAACGAACGCTTCGCGCCAGCAGATAAGCAGAATAGGGAAGGTCATTCCAGCTTTATGTGCTCTCTGTATACAAAGATGCGTCAAAAAAAAAAAAAAAAGAAATGCCGCTACCAGCCTCGCTGCTGCTGTACACCCGCCCCGTGATCCGACATTGCGTAAAGGGAAATGCTTTTACGGACAAGGTAAGACTCCACAGCGCTATTTGCGCCATCATGTAGATGGCTTCTTATTGACATTCTTTCAATTAGGTGACGGTCCGCTAGCTGGCAGCGATTCCCATCAACTACAAAAGCGACAAGCAGAAACCGCCTGCAGCGCAACGTATAAAGAGCTTTCGTGTTAAGCAGCTAGAGGAACCCAGTAAATTGCTTCGGAATGAAAATATTATGCTTCGAGCGAGAATGACAAAAATTTTGGGATTACAACAGACATTTCATTCAAATAAAGCAAGCTTGCTAAGAGTTGAGGAATTTCCAAGCAAAAATTTTGGTGCGTTCGCGTTTGCTGCAACATCACATAGATCTTTAATACGAAATTTGCGAATGTATTGAAGTACCTTAAGATACAAATGTAATCTATTGTATCAGATCCAATAATTGCAGTATCTTGTATCCGTATCTCAAATACTCGTTGGCCGAATATCTTGTATCGCATCGTGATACAAGTGCAAAGTGTCTTTGCCCAGCCCTGGAGCCAAGATACTAAAGCGGTAATGGAGCTTGCTCCGAAGTTTTAACTGGGCTGCTGCGATTGCAACAGACTATACGGTGTTGTATGATTTGGCATTGCGGCTGGCAATGAGGCGGCCACTTGGTGTCTATGCTGATGTGCCTTTGGGAAAGAAGAACGTTTAATGAAAAACAAAGGGCGAAGAAGTGCCTGCAACTAAGTCTCGTGATCAACGGCTGGCTTGGGGATATGCAGCAGTTTAAACAAGAAAGCTATCACTGGCTTTGAATATCATCTTGGATGGTTTCTGCCATAATATCTTATCTTTCTGTATTACTCTCACGCAGGTCGTTGGTCTAATGACCGGAGGCATACACGCCTTTCATTGCGCCTACTCGACGTACAAGAATTACTACGAGTAAAGCTGGGACCGACGCAAGCATCGGTGCCTACCCGTCCCGTTGCGGCGGACGTATGCATCGCCTCCGACTGTTACTTTGTTTAGCAGCGACCGCTAATAAACTACGTATCGTCACGCGTACCGATGGCGTCAGTTATTAAACTGTTCAAAGCGGCTCGTCCTAATATATAATCGGTTATCGGGGTTCTCGTTGTGAATGTGCAACGTTCCAGAAGGCTTACCATCAAAGCTTGTTCTTCTTTTTTGTCTCTCTCCAGAAATATGACGTTACGGGCCACAAATTAAACTCTGGCATATATGGCGGATACGTTAGTTGAGGTATAACCAACACGGTGGAATTGGGCATGTGTTATGTTACGGAATCGAGCATCGTTGTCACTGTGCGACATACACTCTGAGATAAATTCTCGGCTGGACCATCCTTGACAGGACAACTTTGTCAGCGGCGGCTCGGGCGTTACGAGAGACGTGATGCGGATTTCGGTAACAAACGCGTCCCTCAGCCACCACGGCGCACCTCGCGGAGAAGGCGGTACCTTTATTGAGCATTAACCCCTCGTATTCGGGAATGCACCCTAGCTTGAAGCCCACTCTTGGACTCGGTCCGAATGACGCGCAACGCGAACCTGCCCAAAGACGCTCACTGTGTGTTTGCATCGGAGCGGTCACGACAGGCGCGTCACTTAAAGTCAAGCATCGGCTCCAGGTTGGGATGTATGTCAGAATACGGGGGGCAAAACGTGTTGAACCAGAGGACACGATTCGCTTGACCATTGTTATGAAAGCGCGACAGCAGCATTAGAGACGCGCAGTGAACGTGACTCGTGTTACTTCGTCCTCAGCCGGAGGAAGGGCGCGCTTAAACTAAAGCCAAGACCGCGCGTGCGCCTGCCGACGCTTGCCGACGCGTGCGAGCGCGCGCCCACATTGCTCACTTACAGCCTCACTCAAGCGAGAGATATCGTCGCGCGCTTTGCCATTGACAGTGGTTCGATATGCTGATACATTTATAAACGCAATTGGTTTATTTTGAGAGCCATTAGATCAGCGCAAGAAAGTAAAGATTGCGGCAGAGCCCATCCCATCGAAGACTGTCGAGGATAACGGGTTAGCATCGAATCGCTATAGCGAGATAACGTATTGCCACCGTCGAAACGAGTTAAATGTAACACTGGGCGAGTCGGTTCATCTTCGTGGTTAAAGCGCCGCAGAAATAACGGCATGCACAGTGCAGTCGCTGACCTGTGTATTTCTCCGCCTTTTAGCGCTGCTTTCACCACGAAGAGTTGTGTGTGAGGCGTGTACCGCAGCAGGGGGTCCGTCGCGCTTCCCTAGGAACACTCAGCGCCATCTAGAGCCGCCGCCGCAAAGCCTGCGTGTGGCCTCCGAGATGCATGGCGCGCTGGTGCGCGCAAACGTTTCCGTAGATTAGTTGCGTAATGTTAGTTTGTAGTGTTCCAAACAGCCTGAGTTACTCAAATGTCACTCGGCAGTTTCAGCTACAATTTGAGCGACTTGGCAACGTGATTTAGCGAAACTTCGGCGACTTGGTGGTCCCGGTTTTGCGGCACGCTCGAAAATAGTGTCGGCAACACTGATCAGAAGTGCCGTAGAGTGCCGCATATGCTTCCATAGCGTTAAGGTGCACCCCGATTTCAAAGGATCAAAGGAAAAGAAGAAGCATTCCCTTCGGTGGTTCTCGACGCGATATCATGACGAATTGACGTGTGAGGACACGTGATTGCAATTACGGCCCGCCGCTAATGACCGAGTGACGGCAGTGCGTGACTGACCAAATGCGCAGTGTGTTTGTATATTTTTGCGATCGCGCACGTGTCGCAGTGGGAACTGCGAACCATGCATCAATAGGAAGGTCAACTCGCCCGAAGTGGTGATGCACGACTCGTCACGCAACATTTAGCGGCGCTGACAGCTCTTCAAGTCGCCTTCAGTTTTCGTTCGCGAAGACGCGCGAGGGACCCTTGTCGTGTCGCTTACTTTTCTCACTGACAAGTTGACGCTTTATCGTCAGATAGTGCTTTAGATAGTGCTTTAAGATAGTACTTTAATGATGCCACGATGCGAACGACTAATAGGAAAAAAAGAAAACAGACCTGTGGAACCCTTCGTGAATCATCGCCAGTTTTTTAACGAAGCTGTTTCTTTCGGGCACTTGCATTAAGAATTTCCGCTGCCGGAAATCAAACCACCCAATTGGAAACGTCGCCCACACAGGAGTCACCCGTTTGAAACCGTTCCTGCACATATTACTTTCGAACACTCTCTTGGAGCAATTTTTTTTTTTCAAAGCCTGTTTTTCATCCGCACACATTTCACTTGGCGAACGCATCCGCTATAATGTTGCCCCATATTCGGTGAATTTGATCTTGGTGACATCTATAGTTATCTCAGGGCAGCAACGAGGCTAAGTGGTGGGCTAATTGGCACGTGATCAACTAAAATGAGAACGAGCGAACGAAACGCACCGACAAGAGAAAAAATAAAGTACGGAGGACGAATGTTGAACACCTGCTTAGGTGTTGTTCTTGGTGGGCTGCGCAGCTTGGGGATACCTCGCTGAAGAAAAGCCACGCACTTTGCACCCATGAATTCTGAGATGTTCATCGCGCCGCTGCCACCAATGTTACGACGTGGTAGGGAATTTATGCCCTTCTAAGGCCCGGAAATATTCCCTAGACGGGCAAGTCGCAATGTTCTCACATTTTGTGCCCTTCTGTTGCAAGGTCAACAAATCCAAAAGAAAGGCTGGAAGCATTATACATAAGAGTTTATTTATCCGACTGTCCCAGCAATCTATGCAATACAGTGAAGCACAGCCACTCAAGATATTAAAAAAAAATATTCAGCTTACCTTTTCTTTGTATGCTCAATAAATAAAACAAAAAAATAGCAATTATAACCTCACCATTGCAGTCACGCTTAAGACGCGTAAAGTTGACCTGTGAATAGGTTAGAATGAATGTACCGAAATAACCCCACAACAATGTAGTGAAACAGAAAAACAAGCCAACTCGCACTTAAAGCAATTACCAGCACTCGTTTGTTAGAGTGAATGCATCCTGACAAAGCCGGAAAAGTGGAGCGAAATGAGAAAAGCAGTGAACTACCGCGTGAAGGAATAACCAGCCCTTGCCCGTTGGAATTAATGTACTTTAATGGAGTACATTGTACATTGTACAGTACAATCTACTGCAATGGACTCCTTAAACATGGAGTCAAACGGGAAAGTTGATCAGCTCCCGTCTAAACCAGTTGCCAGGATTCGTTTGTCAGAGCGAATGTACTCCTTACAACACTTAGGAATGGAACGAAACGGAAGAAATAAGCAACTGAATCCAACATAACGGAGCTGCCACCACTCCTTTATTAGGGTGAATGAACCCGGAGAAACTTTAAGCAACGACGTTATATAGAAAAGACAGCGCGATTTCCCATTTAAGAATTTTGTTAGCACTGCCTTGTCAGATTGCATGCGCTCCGAGAATCGCTCACAAATAAAAGCTTAATGCGAAAAGCAGTCCACGTAACGCAGTGGCCAGCGCTTTATTATAAGTGCAAATGTACTGCGAAGAACGTTAAAATTTAAATGTATATTTGTAACAAAAGAAAGCGGTTACTCCCCCATAGTGTAACTGCAGGCACTGCACTGATTTTGGAGTTACGCACGTCAAACGCTCCGCGTAAAGTAGGATGACAGGAACCGCGCGGTGGCGCCGCTTTAAATCTCTGCTTATACAACAAGCTCTTGCGTATATCAGAGGAGGCTATTTGAATAGCAAAGCGAAGAGTCCGAATGCAAGTGATGAAAGGTTTATCGCATTAGCAAGACGTTCAACTGAGCTTGAGTCGTCGTTTTTCGTGTGCCTTTTCTATGTGGTTTGGTTAGTGCTGCTATGGGGGGGAATAACTTGTTTGCCCTTAGTGTGAGGCACCGTGCTAGGAGAGCAGGCGGCGAAGACATACCGTAAAATCCCCTACGTTGCCCGCCACGATTCGAATCCGTCCAAATGAGCGAGTGGGTGTTCAGTAGGTTTTTTTTTCTTCAGCCGTTTAACCGCCTGCTTTTGATCGAACAGTACATAAAATCTTTGTCAATGAGGTGATTACAACTTGCGCATATATTTAGCACGAAGGAAATGAAGAACATGTTAGACCCCGGAGGTGTACCTAAATCAACATGGTATTTCCAACTGCATAAACCACAAGATGGATACAAATCCAGCGCGGGAGATGGAAATTCAAGACGACGAGCAATACGAGAACAAAGTGAAAGCAGGAGCCAACGTTTCGACAAGTGGACTTGTATTCTTAAAGGCGACAGGTGGAGTTCTCTTCTCGAAGAAGACAAGTCCGCTTGTCGAAACGTTGGCTCCTGCTTTCACCTTGTTCTCGTTTTGCTCAAGATGGATACAAAGGAACAAAAGAAAGAAAGGCGGAGTGTTACTAACTAAAAAGCAGATATTATTAATAATAATAATAATAATAATAATAATAATAATAATAATAATAATAATAATAATAATAATAATAATAATAATAATAATAATAATAATAATAATAATAATAATAATAATAATATTATTATTATTTTATGGAAACATACAAGCACACAAAGGAAACAGGGAGGGAGCAAGCTCACAACCGCCACCGAGAAGGGCACAGCGCCCGTCTACTCTTATTAGAGGAGGGAATAAAAAGAGGAGAAGATAGGAAACAAAGAAATGGGAAAGAAAATGGGAAATAAACAAACGACAGAGACACGGACGAAAGAAAGTAGGAACACGGAACGAACGTCTGTAAGCGGGTGCCAAAATAGTTTTCTACTTGAAAGTGCGCAAGTATCTGTGGACCCGGTCACGTTGAGCAGCACTCCCTCTCGGAAACAGGCAACCGTCAAGGGTCGACACTTGAGTCAAACTAATCAATATTCCTTAATTAGCAGTGCACGTTGTGTGACGAATGCGGGACACTCCAACGTAAGGTGTTCAGGTGTTTCACAGGAGCCATGGGACGTACACGACGGACTGTCACACGTCCTTGACGATGCAAATGTTCGCGCAACGAACAGAGAGTCATAATCTTAGTCAAGACATAAGTCTCAACCTGCGTCCTTTTCAGCTCTGACTAAAGCCTTGTAGTTATAATATCACAAAGCCTCATAAATTTAGCGGCAACGTCATGTTGTTAAGCAGAAAAGAAATGCCTAAAGCAACTCATGAGCTAGAACGAGCAGCACCCCCCAATCATGTTCAAGTAGTAAACATCAGAGCGCATTAAGTACCCTTGGTGCGAGAAAGTCATCATGTATTTATTTTTTCGATGATAACCGGTAGCCCCTAACACAAGGCGTTATTGCAGGGGCTAAAGTAGACAACAGGGAATATGCCATCAAGAAACCATAGATCTTTACATAAACGGGCAGTGTAATGGGGAGAAAAGGCCCAAGAGATAAAAGATCATCAAGAAATTAAGAATGATACAACGCTTATCAGTATAATGACGCTATGTAGAACGACATGAATTGCTGTTGCTGGCGGGGGAGAGATCAATAAAGGATATTTGGAAAAAAAAAGTTTGCAGATCCAGCGCGTAATGCTGAAATCTGTAAAATCACACTCAACTAAATTTTATGTGTAATCAAGTTGTAACGTCGTTCAATGTTTGACATTATGCACCGCACATATCACAACATTGGTTTCCTGCAATTTGTATGCTTAAGCACTATGCCGTTAACAAACTAAGCCGAAATGCAAATACCAAGTCATGCTGGTGCACAATATGAGTCATCGACGAAATGATGCCACGAGGGACATGATGTATGATCACTGACTAGAGAAGTACGCATGCGAACATACAACTAAGGATTTTAAACTCCTTGTGTGACAGTGGACAATAACCATTCTGGAGGATTGTACAAGGATGGGTTCAAAGTACTTAAGAACTCAAGAATAGGGTAGCTCGCATACCTTAGATGTTTAAGAAAATCAAAGAAGTCCATGAACATCCGGCGCCATACCGTTAAGAGCTTTGGAGGCAACTTCGAGCCGATGTTATATCTACCAGCCTTGTGAAAATGCCGTGCTGGAAAAACTGAAACATCCTGTGGCACAAACCGAATTGCCAGAGATTGGTGTAGCTGAAATATATAAATAAATATTAAACAAGCCGTTTAATGTCTTGCGCTATTCCATTAGGAGATCTCTCCGCGCCAGAGTGACACATAGAAAGAGGAGTTACAAAGAAGCTACCAAGGGCAGCGCATGTCTGCGGATAAAGTGACAGGAGAAGATGGACATATGATATTATTATTAAAAATGGACGAAATATTATAGCCCTAAGGCTTCCGACATTTTATTTTTTTTGCACGCAGTGCTTCAAAGCCTCAAGTCTACCGAAGAGCTGGAAGACTTGCCAACAGCATATTATTCCGTAAGAATCAACGTGGTTATTCACTGGAGAATGATGGGACCATTAGGTTGCTATGAGTGTTGTACAAGACATTCACCTTGATAGTGTCAAATAAAATCAGGGCAACAGTTGGCTTTTGTCAAACCAAGGAGCAGGCATAGGTATTCAGGAATTGGGTATTCTACGATGGATCACACCCCTGTCATCAACCAGATAGTCAAGAAATCTGCGAAGTACAAGCAAGTTCTTCGCATGGCTTTCATGGATTCCTAAAAAGCATTCGACCCTGCACAAATAGCCGCAGTCATTGAGGCATTGTATGTATAGTCAAGGAGCATATAGGAAGCATACCTTAGCAAATGTCTGTCAATACTCTACCGCTACCTTACTCACAGGAAAAGCACATAAACTCCGATCGAGTAAGGGGTCAGGCAAAGAGGCACGAACTCTCCAATGCTATTCATTGAAACCTCAGAAGTATTCAAGTCGATATACTGTGGAAGATTGGGTGTAAGGGTCAACGAGGAATATCCCAGCAACCTGAGTTTTCCAGATGACAATTTCCTGTTCCGCACAAATAGAAAAGAACTGCAAGAAATGAATGAGGACCATTAGCCGAAAAAAATGCAAGAGGAGGCCTGAAGATTATTATGCCACAGATTAAGATTTCTCGTTCCCAGAAGCCTGGGAACGAGAAACCGTGATTGGCAGTATGCCTGCACAATCTGTGGAAGAGTGCATTTATCTAGGCCAGTTACTCGCTAGGAACCCTGGTCATGAGAATGAAATTTAACAGAAGAATAAGAGTGGGTTGAAGCGCACGCGGCAGGTATTACCAAGTTATGACCGGCATCATACCTCTATTCTCGAAGAGAAAAGGTGTGCGATCATTGCACTTTATCTACCGGTACTAACGTATAAGGCAGAAACTTGGAGGTTAACAAAGAAGCTACAGAAGTATTCAAAGACTGTAACAAGAGCGACGGAACGGGAAATGATAGGCCTAGTGTTGAAAGGCCGATAAAGAGACACGCCAAGTCAGCTTTTACTGATAAATTATTCTTTCATAACTATGTGTTCTATTTATTTTTGCGGTAATTGGTTTATTGTTAGAAGAGACGATGAAAGTCAACATTCCATTGATTTTTTTTTATTTTCGCGCTGAAATCGCAGTGTCGATACGTCAGTGATGCACTCGTGACATCACAGTTTTCAGATTACTTTTTTGCATTTGGGCCGCTGTGGCTCAACGAAAGTTCTTGTTATTCGGAGAGTTCAATCTTTGTCTCTTTCTCTTCATGAATACAACGTGCAGTCGGTATTTACCGATTGACGTCACGTACTATTGACGTCACGTAGAGCTGGTACGGGAACTTCCCGGTGGCGTCGCCACCAGTCCCTCGTTTTTACGTGTTTTCTGGCTCAGCAAGGCTCTTCTCGCGGTGACAGTGGCTTGTTTGGTTATGTGGAACGGCAATTCACTAATGCGGCTCTAGTACGGCTTTTCTAGCTAGTGTCCTCTTAAGAGACGGGAAGGCAGCTGCTTGGATATTCTAGTTTACGTTAAGAGGTAGAAATGTAGTTGATCAGGATATATGTTATGCGTAGATACGACAACTAGTGGTCAGTTAAGAGTTACAGAACGGGTACCGAGAGAAGGGAAACGCCGTAGCAGACGGCAGTGAACTATATGGGGGGTGTGAAGAAATTTGGAAATTCGCGAGGATAACGTACGACAGCGCTAATTAGCATGAGACCTCAAGGAGAATCCCTACCTTACGGTTGCCAATTTCCTGAATTCGTCACGCCACCCAGTCGCCGACTGCGCTTACCCTCACTTGGCACCGATTACGTAACCTTAATAGACCACCGGCTATCCACCATACGCATTGCAACACATACCCGTCTGCACTTCTTTCTGCAAATGTCAACCAGAGTATTGGCTATCCCCGTTCGCTATCCGATCGAAGCCGCTGTCATTCTGCTTTCTTAAAGTTACGCCTTATAATCTCGTTTCAATACTCCTTGCCCGGTACTTCTCATGGGTCTGAGTCAGCATCCAAGTTTCTGCTCCATATGTTAGTGCCGTTACAATGCATATGCCACCACCGGTATTCCGGCAGACCTTCCTCTTTAGTATGTGTTTAATATGAATTTATTTCCAGTCCCTGAGAAAATGCTGTCGAGTCATTGACTTCAATCCGGCGCATTACGGTAGTTGGTCGAGACGTCCTTTGTTCCGGCGCAAAGCACGCGGGAACCAGCCGGCAATGCAGCCTGAAAGGCGCCCCGTTACATCAGCACAGACGAGTTCGGCGCCAGCGAATGCATTCTTTATGACCTTCACGTAGGAACGACTTATTCTCAATTGTTTATTCGCTCAACGTATCTGAGAAGTGGCAGTTCATGAAGCCCCATCACAGCCGACAGTTGCTGCTTACCTTGCGCGTCGCTCCACCGAGCTACTGCGGCCCACTCGACGAGAGAGCCTATTCGCTCCGTGAACTTGAAGAGTAAGTAGCAGATAGGTTTTAGCTTGTCCGCGTACATGCTGAATAACGGGCTCTAAAGCTTTCGATACCGACAGCAGCGCCAGGTGACGTAGCCTAGCGGTAAAAAAATGCATCTTATCTTGTAGGAGACGTTGCGCGTTCGCGACGACCTATGGCCGTCGTTCATCTAAAGGCAGGCGTTTCTACGTTCCGCACATACAAGGTGTCCCAGCGATTATGCACGAATGTTTCAAAAACGGTGACGGCTCATTCTACGTAAATAAGACCAAATGCATGTCGGGAAGAACGAGTCTGAAATACCGGCAGTTATTCGTCTCTGACTTGAAATTAGTTAACACTAATGAGTAACATTACAAGACATTGCCTTTGTGGGAGGTGCAGAGAATCCTAAAAAAAGAAGAACTTGCGATGCATCGCGTACTTATCTTATTCCTACAAACAAAGTACGCTAAATTTTAAATATACGCCGTGAATACGCGCTCCAGCGCACATCTGTGTATAATAAGAAAAGTAGCGCTTGAGGCTTAACGCGTCTGCACCCCTTGAAGCTACACGATCAATTGCACCCACAGATCGAGACGCTGCCAATTGTCCTGTAGGGAAGCACCGTATCTACGAGAGCACCATTAACGTGTAAATGAGCACCACTGTAAGCAAGCAGTTCCTTTCCGGGATATTCCAGGCTAACGTCACAGGTGCTCTTCGTTGATACCTCCACCGCGCCTCAGCTGTGTGAGAGGACCCCAGCTACGTCTATACGGCGAAGAAGCGACGCCAAATTCCGGTAAGGTGAGTAAATAAATTACAGGGCCACATGATACGCTCGAGCGACTGTAATACGATAGAATTATCAGGATCAGCCCAAGCACGCCTTTGATTGCACAGCCCCCAAGATCGGTCTGTGTTGTAACAACCCGCATCTAAACCTTTGTAAGGACACGTATCAGACGCGCAAGAGGCCGGAACGCTTTACTAAAGTTGACCGATGTCAATGACGTCATGATATCTTTTTTTTTTTTTAGAGCGCGGCTCTTAAGCGCCCGTTCCTGTGTTGTTCATGGTGGTTGGTCGGGTTCTCGTCAAGTTCCTGCCTCAAAATATGAAAAAAGAAAGAAACGTGTCCGGCGGCAGGATTCAAACCTCGGCCCCTCAGCGGAGTTGCCCGATACTCTAACCATAACGCCAGAATGTTTTTTTTTTCTTTATTCCATTGGAACAGAACTTTTAGAAAACAATGCACTACAGAAATTTAAGGTTGCCAACACTTTCAAAAGTCGGGCAAGCACGCGCAAGCGTCCAATAAGGACATCCAGTCTGGCGTAAGCCACTTCTTTTTTTCGTTCGCACGTTTAACTTCTTTTTTTTTATTGCCTTTACTCAATTCACACAGATACATTATACAAATATACCAGACCGGCCAGGAGTGAGGAGAGAAACAATCAAAGCTTTGGCATGTACACCAGCTCTTCTAACCTAGCCAAAAAGCCAGTGCGGTGCCGTTTCTTGCAGTTTATACACTCGAACCATTCTGCCTACAGATGCGCGAAAGTAACTCCTTATTGGCCTCGCGTCCAAACCTGCGTGCGACCGATCGGCCATTCTCGACAACCAAATACGACGTCGTCAACCAGAATCGTCGTCGCGCGTGCGTATGCTTCTAATCGTACCAACGCCAACTATCTCAGATGATTGCCACGTGTTGATCATGACGATGATTTCCGTAATTAAGGCCCATGCTCGCAGAAGAGGATCTTCCGAGGCGCGCGCAGTGCTTATCGTGCCAACGCCCACCTAGCTGACGATTTCCATTCTAAGATACACATACTGGGGCGCATATATAATATGGAGCCATGTACTGGGGCGCATACACAAATCGGCCAAGAAGCTATAGTCCATGTATTAGTTATGGACGACGACTACCACGGTATGGCCCGTACCCGCCACGGAAGAATAGTCAAGAAGCGGCCATTACATATATTGGGCCAACTGGCTCTTTTAAGATGATCACCGCCTGTTGATGGTGGTTAAAATAAATAACGAGAAATTAGGAAAATGCGAGCGAATGTTGGAGTTTTCACACTGCGTAGAGCCCACGCACGTGGGCCAGTTCCCTTTGAACCTAATGAGGCAGGAATATAACGGGTAATCTTATATTTTTTTTGGGGGGGGGGGGTGCTGTGGGGGATGTGATTTCATTATAACCACACCACGAAAACTTCGACTGACGTAGAATCTAAACTTTGCGTCGGATCTGCGTATTTATTTTTCGCCACACAGTTTCTTTTGTTTCTCTCTCTCTCTCTAGCAAATCGCAGGCAGCCGCAAGAAGCCATCGACGCCGTCGAGTTCCAAGCTGTGGTGCACCGCCATTACCATTTCCACGAAAGATGTCTCTACTCCCGGCAGCGCCTAGGAACCTCAGTTCCGGAGGGCAGAAAGCCATAGCAGCGGCGCGCAAGGAATTTGGCATGCACATCTACTTAAGCGTAAGTGAGTCCCTGCGCCAGGTTGAGTAGTGCGAGAGATCGATCAATCGATCAGTCAAACAGTCGGGCAACTAATTAGCAGGGAGGGGGCTGCGAAATAGTAACTTTCGGCGACGATATCGAGCATGAATTGTCTAGAGTAAAAAGCAAAGTGAATCGAATCAAACATCGAGTAATTAGGGGGTGTATTTACTATTAACATAATATGATTTTGATATCCTTGTATGTAGAGACATCGACGTGGAGGTCGGTAAATCACTTGGACAGCAACGTGCACGTTGATACACAACGCTTCAACCTCAACATTTGGAATACCAGAATCAGGCATAACGTCACCAACAATTTCCCTCGCAAAGTATACAGGCGCACTGCCTCCACGTTGGTGACTTAGGAACTGAGCAATGTCTCTATATTTTTCAAGTATCAAGTACTTAAGGATTACGTGCAAACCACATCTGCATTAACACTAACACATCATACTTCACAAGCACATCTTTCAGATCCGTAGTCAGCTGATCACCTTTTTTTTTCAAGGTGCGAGTATTCAAGGTAAAAAGAGAAACAAAACTATCATTGTCATGGGGTAAACACAAAGCGCAAATTAAAGGATTCGGTTTTAGAATACGACACCGTTGTGAAAAAGAATCCAGGTTCTGGCCAAAACCTTGCATTCGCGATAAAGTGGAATTACGATAAGCTTACGATAAAGTGAACAAGAAATGGTGATCAAGTAATGCTGCCGAAGGGGACAGAAAGACAGAAACTCCAATAAACAGGCTGCATTTGTTCTCTGTGTAATAATTGTAATGGGAATATCTAAGCGTGTTCCAATCAATTTCAGGTTTATTAAAATCACCAAGAAGGATTACTTTGTGCTTGCTAGGGGGAGATATGGGTACTTTCAGTAGAAGAGATGACCTCATCAAACGAGACAGGGGAAATATTCGGCGGTACAGAGAAAGATCCAATTATATTTTTTTTCACGGCGCGTTAGGCTGATTTCTAGCCAAGTCGACTTCTGTACCCTCTCTAACCTTTGTGCCGAACACACCTCAGTGAACTGTCGACAGCAATCAGGGCTCCACCACTTTTTTTGTTTAGATCCACTGAACTACCGGTCACTGTGGAAGACGTTGTAGTGTGGTGCAATAAAGTCGGAAGAGGAAATTTCTCTGCAGAGACAAGTTTTGGAAATAACAAAAGACAGGAAAGGAAGACGAAATGACATTGCAGAAAAATTCACGTGCTTTTGTGGGAAGAGCACGAGTGTTTTGGTAAAAGATGTCCAAATTACGTACCACTTTGATCATCCTTGGCAGTTAGGTTAGAGTGTCAACGAAATAATAATAATAATAATAATAATAATAATAATAATAATAATAATATTAATAATAATAATAATGATTTGGGATTTTTATGAATAATAATAATAATAATAATAATAATAATAATAATAATAATAATAATAATAATAATCTCCCACAACCGGTATTGGTCACAACCGGTATGGGTATGGGTCACTGCGACACTGTCATCGTGACACCTCTCGTCACAGTTATTCCCACCACCAGCATCATACACCACCTACGCGCTCATGACATCGTTGCGTTGGTGTCCAACAGTACGGCATCCGCCTGACTTGGAGCGTGTATTCCGGTATAGCATATGAATGCAGGCCTACACATGCATCATCAAATGCACGCTGCCTCGACCCTCTATATGCCCCCAATCGTATATGCGGTGGTTGCAACAATCGCAAGCCCAGATGTTGCTGGGTTTCCTACTTTACGGTTGAAACGTAAGGCCTCAAAGTAATCTGTCTCTCACCGAAGATGGAAAAGACTTCTTAGCCAGGTCAACGACTGGTGCTGCTATAGATCATGTGTTCGTAATGGAGAGAGAGGCGGTGAACTTGCACAGATACGCTTCCCACTTCAGCTTCCTCCTGTCTCTTCTACCTCACACGCACTTGTCGCATCCATGAATGAGGGAACTAGTGCAAGAAAAAAAGCAAAAGACGTTGCGCCGCATCAAGTTCAAAAACATCGTTGCGTCCCTGTCATGGCGCTCTGCAGTGAGCTTGTGAATTTAAGCGCTTCAGCCATGTTAAGCATGCGTGTATTAAGTGCACATAAACAGAGAGACAGAAGTATGGGTTTCAACTTTCTTCATAGTCTCAAAGAAGATTCGCATCATTTACATACCAACGTCGCAATGCGTTTTGCGCTTTCGTTTTTTTTTTCTGTCTTTATGTTGCAGGAACCATTCAGTGCGGCCACGAAGGACTTCAGAGTCGAGCTCAGCAGGAAATTTGCGAAAAATTCAAAGCTCACAATCGTCGTTGAAGTTATGCCTAAGTAAGCTTCACCACCAGATGCACTCCCGTGCTTTTTTCTACGAGTTATACATTTTGCTCCAGACAGTTCTCTTTTCTTTTTCCGGGCGAGGATTGGTTTTGTGGAGAGAACAGTAACCCGTTGCTTGTACGCCATTTACAGCAAAGCGTTGCGGCGAACTTCAGTTAGCGCCATCGTGGCAACGTCCAGTGCGTGGGCATGTTGCAACATGTAGTTCCATGTTATAACCGGCGTGGTGTAATGCAGTTTGTGATGCAACAGTCTCCACAGCACTCAATTTATCTTTAAACGAAGCTGTTATACCGGATACACGCGGCTTACAACGTGGGGCCTCCTTGTATGGTACAGTCTCCCACAAAACTCTACGGACCAAGGAATATGACAAAGCTCAATGTCCCAGCAGCCCCACAACCGAGCCTGGTGTTCGCATTTCGAGCCGCTGCCAGTATATGCGAACGACGTAGTGATGTTCGGTTTTGCTGCCTACTTTTGCAGGTTACTCGGAAATTCAACTTTTTGCGAGATCCCGTGGTCCGCAAAGATTTGTGGTTGACTGCACATCGGGCGAAAGTCGACACGTTTGGGAGTTTCAGGCCCTCCCAAGTGACGTCAGTAAATCGTTCTGCATTAGGCACAAGGCGTAGGCGCCACAGTGAGCTGTAAATAGCGGGTGGCATATTTCGGTACGCCTTCTTTGCTTGTTTGCAGCCTGGACACACTTAATTAAGGCAAATTAATGGGCGCTCATTCTGAAAATGCGCTAACGTGGAAGCAATTGCATCTCGACAGAAAGCGATTGTGCCTCGTCCTTGTTACTTTGTGGGTGCATGTATTGGCGCTGTTGCAATTGTTATGTCAAGTATGCACCAACGAAGTTTTAGTGAATCAATTGCATCTCGGTATGGGCGTCTGAGAGAAATGGGTAGTTCCGAAGGGAATACAGTTTGGGCCAGTTAAAATGCAAGATATTTCAACTATAGAACAACAAGCAAAATTAACTCAGATTCGCGCAACAGGTTAGTTAACATTAGTTTACAAAGAAACAGCCTTTTTTTCTCTTTCATTAGTTCACACAGCAGTCACATAGGCGGTGATACGAAGAGAGCGGACAGTTATCAGTCACGATCCGGCGACGCACTGCTAGGCCAAGCCTGCACATGGTGCACCTTATGTGCTGGCGCACCATGTTGCGCAAATGTTTGTTGACATTGTAAGCAGATCCCTCGTTTTCTTTTTTTATTGTTTCTTTTCTCCACACGAGAAGCAGCGGACAATTCACTCCGTGGCTAAGCGAAGCAGAACTTACCTCGCGCACATGTTAAATGTTAACATTGCGTACATGTTAACATATGTTCACATTGCGCACATGTTGCGCTCTTTAGACTGAAGAGAGCGTGAGGGGTGCGCGCCTATACGCCAATCGAAACAAAGCTCGCTCGCCGCGCACTTGTGCGCATGCGCAAGGACAACGACTGCCGATCGAGCTCGCCGCCAAGGATGCTGGGGGCCCGTTCAATCGTGCCGAACTATACAGGTTCGGTATATATACATATATATATATATATATATATATATATATATATATACCGAACCTGTATACATATACCTGTGTATATATACCGAAATATATATATATATATATATATATATATATATATATATATATATATATATATTAATTATGAAGGGACGTTTCAGTTGTGGATAGTTCGTGCCTGAAATTATGTGCAGAATTTGCCGAAGATAGGTAAATTTGAATAGAAAGATCACAAGCACGACGTTTACAAACCTGCAGCTTTGCGCCTATACCAGATATCGTAGCTCTGTAAATTGAATCCGTCAGAACATCCAAAGCGGACAAATTTGATATACTAACGTTTACCTTACGTGAATTTGTCACAATGTTTACAAAGGTTTTGCAAGATAGCTACTCACATATTGGTGGTGTATTTGAGTGCCATGTGCAATGCATAAAGCTTGTGCGCTTTACATCTACTATTAGATGCAGTTTGCAGAATCGCGATGTCGATTTTCTTTGCCTAGTTACAGAGCGGTAAACTTGATAGTTTCATTTCCTGAAAACTTGTGGTTTTTAGCAGTGTTTATAAAAAAAAAATAGCAGTCTCAGTCAACGATTTGCTATCAGCAGTCACTAGATTCTAACTTTTTTTCTCCTAAATGCAGCAAATCTCCTCCTACTCAGTTCAGCGGTTGCTCAAACAAATAATTTCTCCTCTTCCACGTGCTTATATAGGAGCTCCCGAGCTAGAGATTCCTTATTAGTGAAACTTGCTAGCGCATAAGTAACAAAAAAAAAAGAAGGAAAATGGCACCGCCCACGATTTCGGAGGCTATGTAAATTGCTCGAAGGACTCTCCCGGCTACGTGCTCCTTGCAGCAGCTTCATGGAGATTTGCTACGAGACACTCGAGGACAGCAACAGGTACTTCTACGTCAGCCGCGATCCCGTCGACGGCAAGTTGTACGCGGGCACCAAGCTACTTCAGTACCCCTACAACCACCACCGTCAGGACCTGCCCCTGAATAAAACCAAGCTTGATACGGGCAAGCCTTACGTTATCCAGCTCGAGTGGAAGGCCAATGACTCGATCGAGGTGCGTACCACGTCCCCACTTGTGGCTGGGTTAGTCGGTTCGTGCCAGATACGATGTGTTAAGACTACAGAGGTGGGGGCGAACATCGAGTTCTTCGAGTACGCATCGAACACCAATAGTAAGCATCGAACATAGAATCGCATGTCGAATAGTCAAAAGCATGTATTCGCAACAGTAATATGCATCCCGATATAGTTAGGTACCACGTTTGTACTTACTAGTGCAAAAAGAAAGAGAGAAAAAAAAGAAGACTCCTAACTGTATAGGGTACAAAGGATCACTTTTAAACAAAGGACCCTTATTGGTCACTGCGCAAATATCATCTCAAACGCTTTTAGAGCCTGGTTGAAAGCAAGCTCTCCGAAAATGAATGGCTGCTGCATGATTAGCTCTCCAAAAACGACAAATAAATGGTGGCTGAAAAAAGAAAGATCTCAAGTTGGCGGGAAAAAAATTCTATCGAATGACTTGCTCGCAGTAGACACCTGTGAAAGGGCCCTTGCAAGGAATGTGTCAGTGGTTATAGCATAAAAATAAAACTGCGCGTAATTAGATTGCAAAAAAAAATTCAGTGACATAATACAAGCAAAAATTACAAGTTGTTCATGTAAGCTTCCGCCGCAAAACCTAAACCAAGGCTTCCAATAAACATTTTTGTTTCAACGTTGCTCCAAAAGCTTTTGTGGTTGTTTCATCTCTGGTAATTTGGGACACCTTGTCATCCACATGGAGAACAGCGGAGAGGTTTTAACAGTGGGTTCTTCCGAAATACACCAGTAATTTTGTGATATTCGAAAATACCATACACTTGCTCTGCGAGTACGAATGCTAATAGTTAGTGCGATAAATTGAATAATTCGCCCATCCCTATAGCTAAGACGCGAAACAAAGTGAATTGCGAGTGACGTTCTTTGCTGTCCGTGTTGTTTTTCCCTTTGTGGTTCGTGTCTTGACGCATCGTACTAAGTACGTATCACAGCTGAGGCACGCCTTGTACCCCGCAGTTGAGAATGCAAAAGAAGGGGGAGAGATATTGATTCAGGAGTGCAGATTTTTGGGCTAGTTGGTTCGTTGAATCAATTCAAGTAATAGCGGTGGATTGACAGGGACAGGAAAGAGGACAGGACATGCGTTAACTATCAACTGAATTTTATTTCAGAAAAGCATGGTATTTATACGGGCTCACACGAGTAAAAATCGTTGCACGCGCAACCCAGCATTTTCCAGATAGGCCATTTCCTTTCTGCTCAGAGAGGTCGACGGGGCGGTGATGCAGTTCTTAAAGGCGAAGCTTAAGCGTCCTCCAATTTTTTTTTCTTAAAAAATTATTTAGAACTATCATTACAAAAAAAAAAGTCGGAGTTTCATTCGAAACGCGAAGCATCGACTGCGATAGCGCAATAATAGACAGCTATACGAAAGTAAGGATAGTAGATTTATCGGCCGCATAAACTTGGAAACATTCGCCTGCTAACTGAATTAACAAGCATGGTGTCAACGCGCGTAAGCAAACTTGAATACATCACACTCGATGAGCGAGCGGACAATCGCTGTCAAAACGCTTGTGTGAGCAAGCGCGGCAGCAGCAGCGAGCGAAGCGATTCTCGTGCGGTCTATCGCTCCAACGCAAGAGCAGCGAGAACACATCGCGCGCGAAGGTATGAGCCATACGTCTGCGGGTCCCTGTCATTAGAGTGCGCGCGCGGGTGCAGTTGGTGTCTGTGTCGAAGCCAACTCCTCCCCCCTCCCCCCTTCTTCCCGCGTTGCCTCCCCGCTATCCTCCATATGTGACGCGCGAGATTGCGCCGCGATCGTCAGTTGTCCTTGCTCCCGGTCGCGAAATACGCCGTTGCCTGCCGGAGCACAACGCCACCCCCTCCCTCCCATCCCACCACTGCCTTTCGCGCGACGACGGTGTTATCGGCCTTGGAATTTGTATGGAACATCACGGCGACGGCAAAGGCAGTAATGCGCCTGTGGCATCCACATAATTGCTATCGCAGTAAATGTAGCTTCAGTTTCTAGGCACACGCCATTTAGATGTGTTTTTCAGAAAAAGAAGTGTGGTATCTACGATGTCCAACGGCGTTCCTAAGAAAGCCTTGTGCAGACAAAATAACAGTGAGCAGACGATTTCTTTTGACATACTGCGAACAAGCGTTACCAGAACAGGATGTCGAGCAATTCGATTGGAAGAAGTGGGTCGAACTTCTAATGAAAGTTAATCGGCATTTTTCTTTTTCCATTGTAGAATACGAGGGTCGGGTTCGGGGCGCACTGTACGTCTCAGCAACGCGGTATAAAAAAAAACGCGATTCACTCTCTCATCTGTTTCTGCACGCCTCGGCGTGGCGCTCCGCCATCGCAGTTCTACCTGGACGGGTCCGCCTCCATCACCGGCACCAAGCCCGCCGGCACTATGCTCAAGGACTGTGCGCGCCTTGTACCCGGCGAGCTGTTCCCGGGAGACACGAGCAAAACCTTGCGCGGCTTTATTGTCTACGAAGTTCACCACAGTTCCCCAACATGGCAGAGTGTGTTTGAAGAGGTTTGTATTGGGATGTTATTATTATTATTATTATTATTATTATTATTATTATTATTATTATTATTATTATTATTATTATTATTATTATTATTATTATTCATTTTGAGGGAAACGTGCGCCGTTTCTGTCAGCATAGGGGGAGGGGGCGGATTCAGCGGCCGGAATTCGTAAATTGCTATATGTGCCTTAAAGCAATCAACCTAGGAGCTAATTAGTATCTTTTTTGTTAATAGGTCGATTGAGAACTTTGATTTCTCGTTCACGTAATGTCCCCTTTTTGAGTAATCCAGCTCAACGAACAAAAAATTATGCTACGTGCCACAGGCGACTTTTAAAAAATTCTGTATGGTCTACGAAAAAACACCCAGTATGTACTCTTTCTGAACAAAAGTTGCGTACAAAGTTATCCTAGCCCATGGACTTCACAGGTAATTGTTTGCAGAAAGGCTCTAGACACCAGTCAACAACAACAACAAAATATCTAAAGTGATAGGCCGAGTCGATGAGTATGCATTCCGCAGAACGTCTATGGACCTTTAATGGTCGTTTAAATTTTAATATAGAAGAACGACTACCGTATGCACACGAGTAAAGGCCGCTTTCGTGCAACAACAGCACCCCCAACTTGACAACCCCAAATTTGTAAAAAAAGAAAAGAAAAGAAAAGAAGAAGAAAAATGCTTGTTTACTATTTGATTCCGAGCATGCGGCGTGCGGCGTCTTCGAAGTTTGGACATTGTAGGAAAGTCGGATATATATATATATATATATATATATATATATATATATATATATATATATATATATATGCACTAAGTAAGTGAATTATGAATCAAAGCGTTAGCCTTGGGTACGACATGAACCACCCCCTGTAAGAACCCTGTAACTATTAGATGACGCCGGACAACGGATTTTCCGACCCGCGAGGCATTCTTGAGGCTTTCGCCTTAAAGAAGAGTGCTGTCCCAGCACGAATGTACACGGCATTCAAGCTATGCGCACGCAGCTTACTATTTGACAGCAGCCATCCAGATTTAGTTACTTTCTCTGGCGCAAAACAACGGACACAAGAAAGACGACAGGACAAGATTTCTGGGGCGGACAAAAGGGTTGCCTATATTCCGCGGAAATGCTTAATTACACGCCCATTTGTAATGTTCTTTATGTTGCTCGGCAGTCGAGGCCACTTTTTTTTCTAATCAAGGCGCCTCTTTTCCTCGCAGAACCACAGCTACACGCTTCCCGTACAGCACGTCTTGGCTTCCAATGTCCTCATGCGGTTTTCCGGAAAATGCATCATGCGCGAGCATCGAACGGGAGAGTAAGCGCTGCTTCGATCAATCAATCAATTAATCGATCGAGATGCGTCATTTCTAAAGTAGACGCACAAAAAACTGCCAGAACTGCGGTGGCTCTGGTTCTCTTGAAGGGACTGTCCGCTGTTCTTTGAAGGACATCTTATAATATATATTGTAGCGCAATACAAAAACCTACAATTCGAATTGCCTGAACCCGCATTTCTTTTCTGCGTAATCCAGTTAAAATTTCTTAAAACAATTTCTTTTTTAATCTGCATAGCCTTTTCCTAAAGGTACGCGTTTGGCCGCGACGCTGATTACTGGAAGCGATGGCGATTCCGTGCCATTAAAAGTATGAAACTGGAAGCGCGTAGCGTTTCAGTAGGAATGATTACTTTGCGTTCGAAATTATAACCCTCATAGCCATCGAAATCACAACCCTTATAGCCGTACTCAGCACGTAAGCGAGTTCATAAGCTTTATTTTTTTTTTTTTTGGTCACCTGTAATCTCACGTTCTTTCTACAGGCACAGTCTCCATAGACCGTTTTTTTGTTGTTCACGGGTGGCACCAATTTGGTGACGCGTGTCACGATATTGCGCCCGCAGTGGCGCCATCTTTGGGCAGTGGGCCTGCTTGCTGGCTCGGGTGAGCGCTCCCCGTGCAGTATGCCAGGTGTCAAGTTCAGCTGTAGTTTCTGGTGGCTGTTCTCGCGTCGCGCGGTCTCTTTAGTATGACGGGGCGTCTTCTACGCGAGAAAGCGGTTCTGTGAGGCGCACGCTGAAGCAATTTAACCCAGCGTGGCCGCAGTTTTCTGCGTCCGTTGTGGCGGGTGGAGCACTGGGCGCGACATGCACGCGTCTCTGAGCCTCCAGTCAGCCTCAGAGATCGGTTTCGCATTTCTGAAAGTTTGTTTCACCAATGCGAGCTTACTGCACCGTTCTCGCCGCAGTTGTAAGCTGCGGCTTAGCAGCATTAGTTAGTTAATTCGGGTTTAATGGCGCAAAAGCAACTAAGGCCATGCTGCGCCAGCCACAAGATATTAAGAATTCAAATGTTAAAGCAGTGGAAGGTGCGTTATATTAGAGTCTGTGTAAAAAACCGGTTTCTTCTAGAAAGCTGAACAAGTCAGCGAAAGGCACTAGCGGTTCATCTCCGAGTATTGAGGCGGGGTGTAAAGGTATGTGTAAGTTATAAATGTTCTGTAAAAGCTTTTGCCTCTGTGTTTCCTTAGCAGCATTGAGCAGTGGCGAAACATACGAGGATCCCATACGCATCGGTATACTGTTCTACTACGGAATAACTATGGTGTTTACTGAGACAGGCGTTCAAAACGTTATCTGTAGAGATGCATTGCGCAACTATCTCGTCTGTTGGACCAGGTTTCCACCCACGAATAAAATAGTTTCGAGTAGTAATAACAGCATGCCTTAGAGTATGGATTGCACTTGCCGAATAGTCGAGTGACCGTCCGTGGTCTGCGCGAGGGTCCGAAGCAGTAGTGGATGCTGGGTTATAGATCTGTTGGTTCGCTATGTTACGTTGTCCAACCACGCGGCGTGACCGTGCGAGGTCCTATTGGGGCGTTAGCCCGTTTTCTTTTTAATGAGACAGCATTCTTAGGGTACATCATGCACGCATTGACCAACTTGGGTCACTGAGAATTTGGCAACGTCTGCGTACGTGCCGCTCGATCTTCAACGAACCTCTTTCACGCCGACATGAATCACTGTAGTCGTGTGAGTGAGTGAGTGAGTGAGTGAGTGAGTGAGTGAGTGAGTGAGTGAGTGAGTGAGTGAGTGAGTGAGTGAGTGAGTGAGTGAGTGAGTGAGTGAGTGAGTGAGTGAGTGAGTGAGTGAGTGAGTGAGTGAGTGAAAACTTTACAGAGCTCTAGTAATTGTTTTTCGGCGGCTGGGGCGGTTTCTTCAGGGGAGTCTTCCTCCTTGTGTCTTCCCCGGAGGTCATCACCCGCTGCTTCGTCCGATCCTCAATCGCAATGGTCGGTTGCCCTCAGTCCAGGGCTGCACTGGCCTCTGCTGTCCGTCGTGCACTCCGCACTAGGCCTAGCTGGTCTTCGCAGCGGTCGCTGGACAGCAGCCCCTCCCATTATTAGGTTCGTCGGACGATCCTACCGCTGTCAACCAGATGTAGGAGTCGTCGGACGACCTCGCCGCTGCCACCATTTGAAGGAGTTGATGGCCGTAGAGGGGAACTAGGTGAACAGGATTTATTTACATTATTTACATCTTAGACAAGACATACATCGACAGTCTAGCGTGACTTCCATATGGAGCCCGCAAGACTGACATACAGCAAACAGCTTACGAGCACACAGCTCACGAGTACATTTCTAGCATGACAACGAGCACTCAGCTCCCGACGACGAGCGCGCACTAGCAGCCGGCAATCGCTGCTTATAAGCTCTCCGCTCGACGTCATAGTTCGACGTCATTCAAGATGACCCACCCTCTTGGAGGACGAGGGCTCACATACACGTGTTGCACAGGTTTCAGTGCCGCACACACGCACAGGTGTAAAGGTCCGGAGCCGACGTCAGAGGGGCTTCGTAGAACTCTGCTCCGTCCCGGGTGGCACGCCGGGTAGCACATTCCTGAGCTGACCCCGCGCCACGTGGCTGCCGTTTATTCGCAGTTCTCTGAAGTGCGCCCCGTCCGGTTGGATTGGAACACGTGCAGCGGGCTGCAATAGCTGGCACGTTGTCACCCCGTCCGGCCATTCCTAACACCATTGCTCCGCGCTTGGATGCGATATGTTTGGGATTACGTTAGTTCGTTGACGTGACCATGTTATGCGGTATATACTGGGCATTTGCCACTTGGTCTCTGCTGGTCTCCAGTGAGCCTCTTCGCCGCCAACTTGCGTCACTGAGTGTGTGCCACTGAGTGTGCGGCAAGCGAGGCAGTAACTATCAGCGTTTCGCAGGCACCAGCGTGGCGCGCTTCTCGTCTCGGAGGCCAGACGCGGAATTCTCGACGGTGTCACTAGATGGCGTAGCATGTCCAGAAAGAAGCGCTAGAGAGGAGCCCGGCTGCAGCACGACGCGTTTCTCGGCGTTCGCACGCACTGGCGCACCACGGATTTCGGAGGTCACGTGCAGTCTTCGTGGCGGCGGCGCTAGATGGCGCCGAGTGTCTTTAGAAAAGCGCGAAAGAAGAGTCCTGCTGCAGTACAGCCTCAAATGTAACCTCTCTGAAGGGTGGCAATACCTTGTGTGGCTGTGTTGTTTCTAAACTGACGCATTACCGCCGACAGTCATCGTGAGATGGGTTCTGTCGCATTTTTTTTTGTTTCTCGCGAAAGAAAAAGAGGGAGGAACTGATTTATTTTGGTCTTTTCCGTCCCGTTCTCCACGATGCAATCACCTGTCTTGCGGAAATTACGTCTTCACAAATAGCCGCGGGATTCTTTTTTATGTGATCCCTCATTCAGATATTACTGCTGTGCAGGTAAAAAAGAGGGAATGCCGAATCAAAGAACTTACGTGCATCATGCTGGTTCCAGCCGCAGTGATCGCTGTGTTGGGCAACGCCATCCGCTTCGTATAGGAGGCTAGCGTAGACGTAACGCAGTAATTTCAAGCCTACAGACTTGAACGGCGAGACAACGATACCGGTGGCTGACGCAAATCTTTAATAACTATTGGCGCTTTGATGTTTCGGGGTTGCATTGGATAGGCCGTACACGAGCATTATGGTTACCTTTAACACAGCGTGCATCCTCAATCTTGTAGACCCTGCGCCTAGCGTAAGTGCCTTATTCATGTAATTGAACTTCTCAAAATAAAAAGCGCCAGAAAATTTGTGACGTACGACTTACGTACAATACCTGCATACAGGGCAGCATCGGACTGTAATTCGAATACACGAGAAAACGTAATTCTTCTTACGAGAAAACCGAAACACAAAGCCTTTCAGCCGCCGTTCGTTTTTCGGCAGGCCCTCCGCCTGGCGCAAGTGCGTTATTTGAACTATTTGAATTTCTCTAAGTAAAATATGTCAGAAAATTGGTAAAGTACGACTTGCACACAACCTACATACATGAAAGCGTAGAATTGTAATTAGAATATGCGACAAACCATAATTCTGTTACGCGGAAATCTCGAACAAAAACAGCCTTTTTCCAGCTGCACTTGTATTGGGTGAGCACGCAACGAAAACTCCCGACCACTCCAACTAGAGGCCAAGAGCTTCGCTGTAGAAATTGTACGCGTATATATATATATATATATATATATATATACATAGTGCAACTCCTGGAAAAGGCAGGACGTGTGTCGAGTGATCTCCTGAAGGACACCTTGCAATATGGCGAACGCGGTTGGAAAAATGGATCCGGGACATCGAAGAGGTGCGACGCAATGTGAACGCATTTCTCTCGAATTTACCGCTAAATCGCCACTGATTTTGTGTGTGTGTTTTGTTTGTTTGTTTTGTGTCGGCTTCGCGTTCAAGTGGCCGTTATTTCTTTCTTTCACGACCTCGTCGCTGGCAGGATCAGAGTGTATTATGACGGCCAGTTGGCCGCCACACTGGGGCGACTGCAGAAGAACAAGCCGATGACGGTCGTGATCAAGTTCAGCGCGACCGAAATGATCATCTCGCTCGTCGGCGCACCCGTTCCGGCCTCACCGGTTAAGGTACCGTTGGTGAGAAGCACTGTCGAGCCAAGCCTCAAGGTCATCAGGATTACCCGAAACCTGCAAACGCACAACGTGGAAATTGTGAGTAGTAGTAGTAGTAGTAGTAGTAGTAGTAGTAGTAGTAGTAGTAGTAGTAGTAGTAGTAGTAGAAAAACTTTATTTTGTATAGGAACCGGACGGGCTCCTGCCTTAGTTCCTCAGAGGAAGTAGGGGCGTGAAAAACGTAAACAAATAAAGTATGGGGTTTTACGTGCCAAAACCACTTTCAGATTATGAGGCACGCGCCGTAGTGGAGGACTCCAAAAATTTCGACCATCTGGGCTTCTTTAACGGGCACTTAAATCCAAGTACCACGGGTGTTTTCGCATTTCGCCCCCATCGAAATGCGGCCGCCGTGGCCGGGATACGATCCCGCCACCTCGTGCTCAGCAGCCCAACACCATAGCCCCTGGGCAACCACGGTGGGTGAAAAAAAAGCGTAGTTTTTTTCCGGCGGGGTGGTGCCCCTATTGCAAGATCCCACTGGCCGAGAAAGTCTTCCTCTGTTTTAAATCCTACAGACTGGCCATTTGTTTAGCTTGCCCACCGCCATCTATAGGTGGAAAATACGCAACTTATTTAATGATTTATGCTAATATACTAATGTCACTTTAACCCCACTTAACGAGCGACGACAAGGCTTGCGTGCGGGCTGACTGATGTAGTAAAGGGATGCTTCGGAATAGCAGAAAGTCGGTTTATATTCGTAATGTCGTCCTTAGAACACTATTTTTGATTGTTTGACGGGCAAAAAGAGGTAGTTCATTGATAATCTTTCATTTACTAGAGAAAAAAATTGGCAGTGGCTTAGCTCGGCTATGCCAGGATATATGTAGCGATAGCTAAGGCGTAGCATGGTTAGCCTTGGTCAATCTTGATTGCAGGTCCAGGTTAGTATGGTTGTCTAGCTATGTTGCGGCGTTTAGCCAGTAGTTCGGCGCGTTGTTCGTCTGTTTCCTGGACGATTCGCCTCTTCGTCTCGTTCCGATGTCGATTTCAGGCCTCCTCCTGCCTATCAGAATTGTCGCCCTTCCGTACTGCCGCCTCAACTGTGGTTGCGGCGCACGCGAGCTCTCCTTTTCAATCCGACATGTTATCAGGCGTGCGACGCAGCTGGCGAAGCGAGCGGAGGCGAGCGCAACGGCGAGGAAGGCGGTGTGACGTCATAATCTTTCTGCGAAAGAATTCTCAATATGCACCAAATTTTGCATATTTAGTGTCGTATAAGAAACTCACGGAAACGTAAAGATCGATGAAACCTTTTTTAAGTGAAAAGCCTATCTTTATTCTCAATGGAAAATCGTGTGCTCGCCTAATTTAAGAAGAGGAAATTTTTTGACAATGCGTGTTACGACTCATACTTTTGAGCTTTGTAAAAAATTTCACATGTTCCTAGCGGCGCTGAAAAATTTTTTTTCACGAAGATGTTTTACAGAAAGACTTGTTGCTTTAAATAGATAGTCCTCAATATTTTTCAAAGAAATCGCTTATGGTCGAGCGCCAAGGTTGGGACAGTTGGCGTGGAATGGCCCATATATGACACAGGACTATAGCAGCATTACTTCGCATTTGTTAACACATTACACGAGCGTACTAATTATCATGATAAAGCTTAATTACATTGCTAAACGACTTTAAAACCTTCGCAGGAGCACTCGTACGCGACCGGTCGAATGTGATTCAAGAAATAAGTTGCTTGTAATGAAATTTGTGCAGAAAGCGACGTAACCAGGACGCCGAATCCTGGCGAGGCACTGGAACGTTTTTTTTTTAATTTCTTTTGAAATTCTAGCATTTATTTCTGGGATTCGATTCAGCGACGGACTCTGGCGAATGTCAGAATTTCTAGGGAAGTGAACCCATGACAGACTGTCATTGCAAAAACGCGAAAAGCATATGCGAAATGCACCCTGTTAGATATACAAAAGAGTTGAGATTTTGGATGCGCAAAGCGGCTTGGGGATCGATATTTCTAAATCTTCCTGTTGGCTTGAAATTACCTTGCAACCAATTTTACCAAAACACTTTATGTATATTATTCAAACTTGCAGCAAAAAAGCTCGAATCGGAAGTGTCTCAATATGTACAAGCCATATGTTTTATCTATAATTATTCTTGTAGATGCTTCTTTTTTTGCTTTTGGCCCGCAATTTTGGCATGCACAACTGCACGCGCAGCGCCTGAAGACGTTACAATAGCTTCTCCTCTTTTTTTTCTTTTTTTTTTTACCAACTCGCGTTTCTCTGGTGCCGGCTCATCGCGCACTCGTTTGCAGATCTCAGGCATTTCTCCATCCACGTGAAAGGACAACTTTCGGGCCTGTGCCGCATCATTCAGCCGCCGAAGATGGGCACTTATTTGCCCGTATACGTGCTTACGTTCAACCCTCGTGCTTCAGAGGAAGAGAATTAACGGTGTTCAATAAACGATTGCTCCACAAAAGATGTCTCCCCTGATACTTTTTTTCTTCCGTTTTCTTTACGGGATATCTTCGACTCTAAACCTCTAAACGATAGAAGAAATAGTGGCAAGCCTGAGAGCACCCTATATAAATAATTTATGCTACTAGCATCCTCTGGATACGTACCCCAGCTTGCAGAATGTCTCTATATCTGCGCCTAACCGCTTTCCCGACGACTAGGATCAGTCAGTAGTCTATGGCAGAAAAGGTGTAGCACTGGACTGCTATTCTGTGCGAAGCGGGTTCAGAACGAACAGCCGGACCATCCTGGGTAACTGGGCACGTTAATTTTGGGTATGTAGTGTCAATGAACCTCTCTTGTACGTCGACATGGTCCACCGGGTATCGGCCCTGCAATGAACCTCTCACGACACTGGGCATGTGAATGGGTATGCGGTGCTCTTCCATGAGCATCCTGGACGTCAACTTGGGTTGCTGCAGCTATATGCCACTGGCTACGCGTTGCTCTTCAATTAACATCTTTCACGAAAGCTTGAAGCGCTGCGTATGGGCCGCTGTGTATGGGCCGCTCTTCAATGGACCAGATTCGAACCCAACCTAGGATACAAGGTATTTGCCTCAGATTATTTGCCACTCTTCAATAAACGTCTTTTTCACCAACTTGGCTCACTGGCTATGTGCCAATGCGTATGTGCTGCACTTGAATAACCCTCTTTCGCCCAAGCTTCAAGCAATGGGTATGGGACCGATGCGTACGTGCCGCTGTGTCAATGAACCATGCCTTGACGCGCCAACTTGGGACACAAGATATTTTCCTCAGGGTACCTGCCACAGGATATATGCCCCGCTCTTAGATGATTATATTTGACGCCAACTTGGGTCAGTGGCTATATGTCACTGTGTACGTGGCGTCTTTCATAATAATCTTTATATAAGACACATTATCACCAACTTCTCACGAACTGTAACGATTGCTACTAGCATTAAAATCGCCAATGGTCTCTAAAGGATGTATGCGGTGCTACTTTTTAATAGGTTTCGCAATGTCAGTCTCGGTTTTATTTCTCCGGAGTTTTTTGTGTCCTGACGTCATGACGCTGAAGGTGGTCACGTGGGAGCAGACGTCGCGGCGTTTCGCTATATAGTTTTGGGGCTTGCTCTGGCTCGCCCGGTCTTCTCTTATGCTGCTAATCGATGTGGGGCTCGATGCAGCAGCACATCAGACAACCGAGCGAGCCGGAGCAAATGTCAAAAGGCGGTGATTCCTTGCTCCTACGGGGCCACCTGCTGCGTCATGGAGGAGGAGGAAGGAAGGAGAGGAGGCAGGGTTCTTAATCGGAAATGCGTCTGGTTGGCTACCCTACTCTGGGGGCGGGAAAGAGGGAATACAAAGATGAGATAGCGAGAGGTAAGGGGAAGGAAGGACGCGGTGAAACTGAAACTGGTGACAGTGGCACAATAAATGTTCGATATTCTCTTCGCCACCACAGACGTCGCACCCAGCACTGTTGGTCGTTCCAATCAAAGTAGTGTATGCCTTCATGAAAGCCACTCCCAACCACAGCCGGTTTTGAAGCGATGCCTCACGTCGGTGAAGCCCGGGTGGAGGTAGGAGTTGGAACGAAGGGTTCTTTTCGTGCAACCTGGTGCGTCTTATATTTGGGATGTTCCACTCTGCTAAAGAGAGCTTGCGTGCCAGGTGACGAAGCCGCCTTGCAGCGTCTGTCCTAGAGAGAAGAATGTGAACGCTGTGTTCTTGATGTGACTCTCGGGCAGCTTTTTCTGCTTGATCACTTCCACTGATTCCGCAATTCCTAGGTAGCCACTGGAAAACAATTTCGTGGCCTTTCTGTTCTGCGTCATGACGTAAAAGAACAGTTGCCTTCTGCGAGAGCAAACCGAGACTGTCTGGCGCAAAGCTGTTATATTAAATTATTTACAGCACTCTGGTGCTTTCCATTATTCCTACCACCACGCAGTAGGCCTCACTACATGGCGCATACTCATGACAATGTTGACGATGCCTTCCTCTTACTCGTCTCATGGTGGCAGCGTAGAGTAGAGGTAGAACACGGGCTCCTATGCTCAAGGTTCTAAGTTTAATCCTCATCCAGGCCACCGCACTTTGACACTTAGAGCGGCACCTGAAACTGGCAGAAAGAAAGAGTCGCGGAGAGCCAGTGACACTCTACTAGTCTAGGTGCAAACAAATGCAACTCTTTGGTTGCAACCAGGTCCAACCAACAAGACACTTCTTCACCAGAGCCGGAATCGGCCTTCCTGATGAAGTATTTGGCCACTGCCTCTATCACGTCTGTTGCTCTCAACATCGGACTCTCAAGCTAATCGGCTGCAGAGCACAAGACCAAGGCGGCGGTCAGACCTGCGACGAGCAAATGGAATACTCTCTGGATCCGGACAAACCGCCACTGGAAACGGAATCTGGCAACATTCAACAAACGAACCCTAACTCTCGACTGAAGCTATATAGATTTCAAGGCTTGCTGAAGATTCCTGTGATATCAGTAGAATATAGTTAGGTGAATAGAACCGCTGCGGCATAACAGGGCTTCGGTATGGCCACGTCTTCTGCTACAGCGGTCTTCCAGATCAAATACATGGTACAATTTCTAATTTGTAAGAACACAACGGGTAACATTCATTGGGCAACATTGACCCAAACTTTCAATGATGATGATCAAGGAACTCGAACCGTTCTATCAGAATGCTATTTAGCCATGAGAAAGATGCGTTAGTCCGAGAATACCTCCTGTATGGATGCCTCTTTTATATATATATATATCCCACCACGAACAGCAACTAGTGTAACTCTACGCCATTTTGATGAGCGTTGTGCCACTTTTATTTATTTATTACTTTTCTGACTTGTTCTTGTGGCCTCATCCGCCGTGCTTTTTCTTGTGTATACATACGCACGTATGTTCCCGCTTTTCTTTTTAAAGCAAAGCCCTAGTTTATGCAATTGATACACATAAGTAACTAGAACACCAACGCACTTCGTCGGACACTGAAAACTACGAATATCTCGAGAGTGGTTCGTTCCAGGGAATTCGTTTCAATTGGACACGTCACCTTGCGAACTCACCCGCTTATAATTCGTAGACTGAAACGTGTGCCGTAAGGTAAATATATTGTAGTTAATTAGCGCATAATTATCGTGATTATTAAATTAAGCATTTTCATTTATCGCATAAGTAATGGCCGCGCCTCACCGAACTATTTAGCTGAAGGGCTAGAATTGTGCTATCTGTCCCGGGCTACTTTTTAAAAACTTGGTGCAGCTATAAAAAACACCCTGTATAACGAAAGCGCTACCCCCCCCCCCCCCCCTTTATAGCGCAGCTGCGAACGCTCTACTGGTTTTTAGAATTCGGCGCATCAATCAGCCGTGGGTCGTAGCCCGTTGGCGCCGCTTTAGATCTCCGCTGACAAGCCCTTTCCAGCTTTGAAGGGAGGCTGCACGAATAGCAAAGCGAGGTGCGCGCGTGCGTGTTTTGAAAGGTTTATAGCGTCAGACGTACGCTAAATTCGGCTTCCGACGTCGTTTATCGTGCGCGTTCCCTTTGCGATCTTAACCGGCTCGCCCTGTGATGGGGGGAAAAGACTCGTTGCTCTTCGTAAGGCGCCATATTGGGAGAAAAAAGCAGCGAGGGCGTATTCCACGGGTACGAAACTTACGAAGCCGGTGTGGTAGTGGGGGCGCGCATAAAATGCTCTTTTTATCGAACAATACTTAAAATTTTATTACAGTGCGTGATAACAGTTTAAGCATATGTTTACGACGAAGTGATTGAGGCACGAGTAAGGGCTCCGGGTCGTGAGCGCATCGACCTCCAACTGACCTTTCGGCCTGAGCATGCGATGAATGCAAGGAAAAGAAAGAAAGGAATGCGAAGACGAATTTTACGTTAAAAGAAAAAAAAAAGCACTGCTTGTGGTTTTCGTTAACGCAAGAGGCTCGACTGGGGTTTTTTCTTAGCTAGCTGTGACGATATCGCAAGGCTGTTCGGTGAAGGACTTAAAACCTCACCATTGCAGGGTCAAGACGAAGCTCTGAAGAGAAAAACAAAACCGGAGCACATAAGGAGTTCAGCAAGAGCACGCAGCCTCAGATCATGTTAAAATTGCAGACACTATATACACGTAACACATTAAATATGGTTCAAGCGAAAACGTGATCGCGCACTGTTGTGTTTAGGCAAATAACTGCAACCCCTGTTAGAAGGCGTTTTAACACGCGCTGTACTCCACAACCGCCAACGTGCAACAAGAAATCACATACGCATGCATACACGTTGAAAGCGCGGTGGAGAAAGGCGCGATAAACAAGTCAGAAAAGTAATGAATAAATTAAACTGCCACAACTGTTACCAACAATGGCGCTCGAGTCACATTAGTTGCTGCATACGTTCGTTCATTCTCATTACTGTCAGTGTCATTACTGTCAGTGTCATTATGCTACCACTGTCATTATTGTCAATGTCATTACAGCCACTAATGTCACTCAACGTTTGTCGTTATGGAACCCACAGATCACAACTTTGATGTCATGCGATGTGTATGTTTATGCGCGTTACGCCGTTAGCAAACTAAGCCGAAATGTAAACGCCAAAACAGGAGCATACATACTGTGAATCACCGACGAAGCCATGTCACGAGGAAGATGGTGATGAACGATGACTGTCTATGGAAGATTGGCACTAAAACGAAGTATGGCACAGAGAAGCGCGACACCCCTCTATATACAATTAAGGATTTTATTCCTATGTGTGAGAGTAGTCTACATCCGTTCGGTGGGATTGCACAAGAATGGGCTCATACCCAGAGGCTAAAGAATTTGGTAGACCAAGCCGAAAAAATATACAGTAATGTAACAACATAAAAGAAGCCCTTCAACATCATGCGCAATTCTCGTAAGGGGCCTGTGTGCTTTGGAGGTAACTTCGAACCGGCAATACGTCAAAAGCACTTTGTCGTGATTTAATTTCTGGATACTACGCACAATGACACGCGCACTGGCAATACTTTGTATGACAAATTTCCGTGCTCTTTTAAATGAGAGCGTCGGTGAAACACGCCAAGTTGCCCCCCAAAAGGTCGGGTAGGCCATATACAAGAAAATCAAAACAATCGTTCGATATCATGCGCTACTTTATTGGGAGGTCGATATGATATCAGCCGATGATCACGTACGTCGTTTACGTAATTACGTACGCCCCCCTAGGTCGCCATTGCTCATCGGCACACACACACCGAATCTTTAGGGCGAGAAAAATTGACAGCACGACCATGCGAGAATTCCCCTCTGCACGTGACAGAACAGTCGAACTCCCTTTATAACGAAGCGCTCGGTTCCTCCAAGAAATTTCGTTATACAGTTCACTTCGTTGTCAAGGTCGCCCACCGTTTACCGCTCCCGCTAAAGCAGGCTAAGCAGGTTCAACAAAAGGAAACCTTTATTTAACACGAATTCAGGAGAGGCTCAGTGAAATAAGTCGCTAGTTTTTCTCTTTGTGTACACTTTGTCTAACAGAGTGTGCGACTGCAGCCAAAACCTCACTGGACCTACTTTCAGAGCATGCGCCGCCGTGAAACGCAGGAGCTATGCCGCTAACGCATGCCCCTCTCGCCGTCAAAAATCCCTGTTTCGTTTACAGCATGTTCACCAAGTGCTGTGACCTGCGACGACATTCGCGTTTTCTTTTTTTTTTTTTCGCGCTCGCTGAATTTCGGAGACGTCGTAAGTTGTCGGTTGCGATTACGTCATCGAGCGGCTGTCGACTGCGACGTCAGCCGTCGCACTCGCCGATTCGCTGAAACAAAAAAATCCGCCCGCGAGTGGAGCAATTCCTGAAGCGGGACACGATTTGCACACCGCGCTATACACGCCCATAGCGGGGGATTGTCCGAGAAGCGGGACGGTATGCGTTCAAAATAAATAAAGAAAGCGAAATAAACACGAATAAAATGTACAAACTGTCACTTGCGCAGCATAGGTGCGCGCGCCAGTTTTCTTTACGCCAAGTAGTCGGGAATTATATGGGCAGTTTTATAAAATTTCATTAACTACGTCAGGGCAGCTTCGTTTCACGTAGATCACGTGTCCGCCACGCTAGCTCCTCCGCCAGGGCACCCAATATAACTAATACGCATTTAATAAAGTTTACTTCTCCCTCACTCTCACCTAGACTCCGAAATGTTGCGTTGGATCTGCGCAGTGTTATTGTTTTATGTTGCCGATCTCATTCCATGTTACGTCTGAGTAAATCTGCGTCGAGTGGCGTACAGTATTACACTTAGCCTCTTCAAAAGAACACAACACTTTGCATGAGTGCAAGTGACGTGCTGTTTTTGTGCTTCCTCACTGACGTCGTCGTGGTGGACCAGATATACTGGAAAAAAAATAAATTATGTGGTTTCACGTGCCAAAACCACTTTATGATTATCAGGCACGCCGTAGTGGAGGACTCCGGAAATGTCGACCGCCTGGGTTCTTTAACGTGCACCTAAATCAAAGTACACGGGTGTTTTCGCATTTCGCCCCCATCGAAACAGATATACTGAAGGAAGTATCTGTTTCTTTTAACCATTTACGAGCAGCTCAGCTAGCTGATCTGAAAACCAGGTTGTGAACGGCGTTAGATGCCTATAGCAAATGATGTAAATGAACCTTAACTTAGCAAACGGACTTCACGCAAGCTTTATATTTCGCTTTCTCTAGAAAGGAGGAAATATTGGCTATCGTGTCTCGTTGCTGGGCCAGTTGGTTCCTGCTCGATATGGTGTAATAGGAAGCGAAACAATATCGAGCGATACGAGGACACTCCTTGCCGTCCCAGTCTTCAATCACATTGTTTCGCCTATTTTTACGCAGTAACAAATACTGGGCATTCATTTCGTAGTTTGAAAAAGCGCGTTTTCACGTTATATTCTCGTTATATTTGATTCGAAAATTTCGCTATTGGTGCAACCCACACTCGATGCGAGTCTACGGCGCGCGTCCCTGAGGAGGTCCTGTCAAGTTACCCAGTTAAATACGGGATATTACGGTAGATGGGTCGAGACGGCAGGCGCGCCTTTGTATGGCACGAAGCACGCAGGAGCGAGCCGGCAGTGCAGCCTGACAGGCGCCCCATTAGATCAACACTGATGCGCGCGGCGCCAGTGAATGCATGTCTATGACTCCCACATGGGATTGATTCATTCTCCATTGTTTTCATGCCTAATGCATATAAGAAGTGACAGTTCGTGAAGCCCCATCACAGCCGAGCCCTGCTGCTTGCCTTGCGCGTCGCTCCACCAAGCCACCGCGAGCCGCTCGACGAGGACGACTATTCGCTCCGGGAACTCGAAGAGTAAGTAATGGATAGTTTCAGCACGGTTCTCCGTACCTTCATTCAGGGACCGCGGTTTCAGTTTGCCTTGTACGTAAATATATACCGGACTTTAAAACTTCCAGTGCCCACAACAGCGTCACATCACATATAGCCTATATAGCGAGCGGGGTAGCATATCTTGTAGGAGAAGTTGCGGGTTCGTGGGTGCACAGGACTATATGGAGGCGAACGTTTCCTCGTTCCGCGTATACACAGGACGTCCAGTGACCGTGAACGAAAGTTTGACGAAGAAAGGACAGATCGCTCTACGTGAATGAGCAAAATGCACGTTGTTCGGAGTGCAGTTGAGAAACCGGGACGTGAGTTCCTAACCTCCAATTAGTTAATTAATGAAAAGTAGCCGTACGTTTCGTTATTATGGACTAATTTCTAAGCTCTCAATTAGGGACTTGTAGAGAATCGTAAGAAACGTCAAAACGACTTTCTTTTTTTTTAACCAAGGTAGACATCGTGTGTGAATTCTTTTTTTTTTTCCGGTAAAGAGAGAAAGTCATCAAAACGCGACAAAAATTTCCTGGGACTTAAACGCGCCCTCGCCTATGTAACGGCAGCGCCATCTGAGAAATAAGAAGCGTAGAGCTTGACGTCTAACTCGTCTGCATCCCTTGAAGCTGCACGATCAATCGCACCCACCAATCTAGACGCTGGTAAAGGTCCCGTAGGGACGCACCGAATCTATGACAACAGCGTTTGTAACGTGTAAGCTGGCACCACTGTAAGCAAGCGCTTTCTCTCGGGACCCTTTCAGGCTAACGTCACAGCTACCCTCCGTTGATACCTCCTCCGCGCCTCAGCTGTGTGAGAGACGCCCCAGCTACGCCTGCTCGGCGAGAAAGTGACGCCCAATCCCGGTAAGCTGAGTTAATAAACTATAGGCTCACATGATACGCCTGAGCGACCGCAATGTCAAATGTATACCGTTGTGGTGATAATGGCTGCGAATTGGCCAAATTGGATTGATTCACGGTTACGAACGAAGCTCAGCGCTCGGACAAGAGACGAAGAAAGAAGCCTATGAAACGGGTGGCTGTCTCGCAACTGAATTTTTTTTTTTCATTCGGATCTAACCAGTATATATCCGCATAGAGAAGTAAAGAAAAATCACCGCCCAAGCACTCCGTACAGATGGTTAACCAGTGAAGATCAAACGTGCGGCCCCGGTGTTTATCACTGGGTTAATACCGACGGTTCATTAAACGACGGCTTGGTAGGCTAACCGATCCTCGGTACGCAGTTGCTGCTTGCGCTCGGCTGCACGAGGCTCTTCTTGTGCCCGGGCTGCAGCATCGGTATGGTGCACATGAGCTCGTTCCCGGTTCTGCTCCCGGCGCTGTTGATCGAAAGCTGCCTGCTCCTCAGGAGCACGTATGATGCTATTAGATCTTTCCGTTGAGGGCGGGAGTTGGCCGACGTGCGGCGCATGAGGTAGGGGTCGCCAACCTGTCAGACGGGTCCGGTAACGTGGTAGACGCGCTGCGGCGCGCCATAATTGGAATGCGACGGTGACTGGATGAAGCTGATTGGATGAAGTTAGCAAGAAAACGAACACACTGAAAACGACAAAAACAAGCATGTGGACATCATTACAATTACGCCTTTACAACTCTGTAATACAAGTTTATCGATTTGACGCCGATTCTAGGAACAGTCTTTTCACGTAGAAAAGTTGCCACGAAGTAAGGCATCATCAAAGCAGTCGGCTCCGAAAGGTTTGATAACCTGCTTTGTTGAAAGCGACGCCGCATCTATATATTAACACTTTGTATGTCTTTTGGGTGTTATTATGTGTCGCAGCATTCTGTGTGGGTTATAGATCGATTTGTTCGCTATTTCTTTGCTTCTACATTGACTGTCGTTGTTTAATCCTGTGTACGCAATGTGCTTGCTTCGTTGTCGGATAACTCTCATCTTTTTTTTTTTTTCATATCGCCTCATGTTAGCATCCTTTGCACAGTAAACGATATACTGTTACTGTAGTATCCGTCGGCACAACAGCTGCCAACATTTCCAATGTCATCACAATAAATCGCTCACTCGAACCTTTACAACCATGCCTGCATTACAATGACGCTCATACAATCACCTCTTCAACTGTACAGCCTTCAGTGGTGGCCCGCGTTACAGATCTCATTAAAATAATTGCGAAGACATATCTCGGGCACGTAAGAGGCCGGAACGCTTTACTATAATTGGCTGCTTAGCAGTGACGCGTAGAAAAAATCGGGTCAATGACGTCATGTTTTTGTTCTTTTCTTTAATTTTTTTTCTCGGCAATCGCTGGCAGCCGCCAGAGCCGTCGACGCCGTCGAGTTCCAGGTTGTAGAGAGCACCCCCTCAACCACCTCCAAGAAAGATGGCCCAGATGCCGGGTTTGGGTAGAAGGATCACCACCGCGCAACGGGTCCTCATAGCCGCAGCGCGCAAAGAGTTCGGCATGCACATTATATTCAACGTAAGTGCGTCCTATCGCCATGCTGAGATATCGTTCTATCAGTCAACCAGCCAATCGGGCCAGTAGTGAATCGAATATTTAATCTTCTGGGTCTTGTAAGAGTGCCTAACAACAGGATCGAGGGTCTTCATAGTGACATCACCGAGACGAAGCTCTGCACAAGGGTTGCAAATTTAAATGAAACAACGATATTAGCAAGATGCTTCCAAACACACACACATACACACACGCACACACATACGCGGGCACACACGCACGCACACACACAAACACACACAGAGGAATCCAAAACGCACTCTAAGAACATTTAACGAAAATGTTAATGGCACAAAACAGGACAAGAAGGCAGCCACTGTGCTAAGATGTTTGACGAAACTGCTGACTCCTGAGGAAAAGTTGCGGCGAAAAAACAATTTTGCATTGACTGGAAAACTTCACACTACAACGATGAATGTGAGTGCCTTCATCGGTGACAAAACTTGACGGAACTTAGATCGAGCGAAGTTGATAGAGCAAGGAGTGGAAAAAGAAAGATAAGCGAGGGGACGCACCGTGGTAGTTTGTCAGCGGTAGTTTGCCTGACGTGGCGAAAACTTTTTTTCGCCGCTCACGAAGCAAGATGACACGGAAGGAGTGCGCGTCTTCACCGCGGCCGGACAGCCACAGACATCGCACCGTCGGGTCACGTGTTTAATCAAGTTTGTTGCACTGTTCTTACATAGCGCTACAAAGCCCATGTAAAAAAACAGTTGAATAAAGGTAGCGTGGAACAGTGCAATAAATGTACTTATACGCGCGACCCAGCGGTGCAATAAATCTGGTTGTGCCCGCGAACACGCTATCAACGAATTATCAATACCACACGCAGGCCGAACTCATATGTAGGGCTTAAGCAACGGCGATAGACTGAAGACAACGGTCCTGGCTGCCTCATTTGCAAGGATGTGTTATCTATTGATGCAATGAAGCAAATGGAGCCGAATGAACACATAGGGGACATTTCTTGAAGTTCTGTCAGCGTTTTTGCTGTTGGACCGCGTTAACGGCGGCAAGGTTCTAGCGTTGGAAGGCGACGCATCGGAAACGGTGGGTGTGGCCATAGCCTCTCATTGTTGGTTGCGTTTTATTCGTGCGTTTCTCCTGCGTGCAGAATTGATCATTCGTTGTCAGCACGTTCGACGGCGCTAAATGACCGCGCGCAATCACCGCTAATGGCACCACGCACCTAATCGCGTGGTAGATTTTTTTTTCTCTCAAATCTCGCACGCTTTCTTTGCAGCTCAGGAAAAAATTGCACCCGCGCGCAGATATACGTTCGCGGAAAGAAATTGTTTGGACATTTCTCGATACTTTTCGCAAGTTCTCTATTGAATAAACTTTGTTTAAAGCAACACTTTATAAGTTGCTTAGGTAATAACCGTTAATTAATAAGTTAAGCTTGCAGTAAAATATGTTTGAGTTGCTGAAGAGGATAGCGAGCAACATATACTAAAGATTCTTGCATTCTTGCAGCACTCGATTGGATGTTTGAAGCCTCAGCATGACTTAGTTGAAGCACGTGCCCTGTGTATACTGGCTGTGTTTTTGTCAATCCTTAATGGATTTTTTTTCGAAATCTACCGTGGCATATGGCACAAAAGTTCACTTATGCTAGAGTACAAGGCGGAAATTATCTGCACGAGAAATCAAAAGACTATTTGACAAGCTAACAATTTTTTTTTTGACTCGGGTTGCCACGCGGCAAAACGTCATAATGGAGTTAAATGTAAGCACGCAGGCCCGTTTCATGGAGAACACTGCAACAGTGACTTATAAAATGTGTTGTCGATAATCCGTCTTTCATCAACGAAGTTACACCAGTTAACGTTTGAACCAATTACTCCACCGCACATAATACAGTTTACGCATTGTAGCTGGCGACTTCGAAATATATGTCTACTTAAAACAAATTCAGATGATGACACCAGTTTAGAGATATGCGTTCCCCAAAAATTGCGACGGAATACTTTGGAATTACAGTAGTTCTCGAGCTTAAATGCACAAAAAAGGCGTTTTGTTGAAAAAAGAAAAAGTAAATGCAGCGATAGCGCATTTTCACCGCAAGTTTGACAGTGCTTATCTCAAAACTGGTGAATAAAACAAATCGTTTCAAGTGAATGTACATTTCAAATTTCCGTGTGTCTGTCTCTAATAGTGACCACGCTAAATTAATAAATTTTTGCTACGTGCTGCAGGACATTAGATAAAAGCTTGTGGAGTGCGTAAACATTTTCGAATCCAAGCCAGTCAGACCCTGTAAATTTCCCCCAGTCGTCAGCGGCGATTTCAATCTTCGCAAGCCCGGAAGTTACTCGCTTGTCTACTTCGTGGCTAAAGCGTATGGTCTCAAAGTAACATGTGCCTCATCATAGATGGCATAAACTTAGTGGACATTCGGTCAACATTCGTTCAACGTTTGGTCAACATTCGGTCGACAACCGTGGTGGTACAGATCACGCATTCGTAAGGGGGCGTATACAGGCGGTCAACTTTCACAGATGCGTTTCCTACTTCAGCGTCCTTGTGTCTATTTTGCCTTGCACGTCCTAGTCGCACCCAGACACGACGGAACTCGTGCAAGAACCAAAGCATGAAAGTCGCGCGCACCAAGTGCAAGACATCATCGCGTCCCCGTGCGCCGTTATGCGTACCAGCGAGCTTTGTCTTCGAGTTTCAACCGTGTTAAACACGCGTGTAGCATGAGTGTACACTAACTAAGGCGTTAACCATTGGTTTAGACTTTCTTCATAAACTCCAAGAAGCTACGTGTCGTTTATGCGTACAAACGTTGCAAGGAATTTGTGCTTTTTTTTGCTGTTTTTATATTGCAGGAACCAATCAATGCGCTAGATAAGGATTTCAAAGTCGACTTCAAGAATAAATGCGTGAAGGAGTCAAAGGTCACTGTTGTCCTTGAAATTTTACCCTCGTAAGCACTCTGCACTTTTCTGCATGTTCTATGTATCGGATTCTGCGGCCCTCTGCCACTAGGGACATTCAACTGAACAAATTAGAATCGAATAAGGTACAGATTAGATTTCAATTCGATTCCCATTCCTTATAATTCCTGGATAACTCATGAAAAGCAAAACGAATCCAAATTTGACTTGCATCGAATTGAATATAAAGAATTTGGTTTCACAAGCCAGCGAAGAACGTTTCACTTCATTTTGAACACAGCCATGATTGCCAAATTGTGTATCTCGCTTAAGACGATCTAAGAAATCTTCAGGCATTCAAGGGAAGAAAAATCTTTGATCAGGTGACTGTGTGGAAAATATCGCAACATAAAAGAAAGAAATTGATAGACACGGTGCTTCTGAAGTCGATGCATCTTTTCATTGGCTCGCTAATTCCAGGAGAGATGCGCTGCAAAATCTCGTATGAGGCGGCCTTGCAGGGTTTATATTGTATTCACGCTACAGGAACTTATAACTTATAACCAAGTACCAGGCACAGGCAAATACGCACTTTAAAGTTCTACGGCTAGGTTCAAGATACAAGGGTGAAAAGTATTTGAAATGGAGAAAGAAGACAGTACAGGATTATTTACAACCACATGATGTCCGCAGACAATGAAACCAAGGAAAGCATGGGGGTTTCATTGTTGGCTTTGTACGATTGTGAGTAACGAAAATCGGGTCACTCGGTTCCCTTTATTGCTCTTTCATTAGAGGATTGGTTGTATCCGATATAATGAATGTACTTATTTATTTATTTGTTTGTTTGTTTGTTTGTTTGTTTGTTTGTTTACAGAAGACAGCAGTCCTTGATAGGCCCTAAAAGAGGGGCAATTTAACAAAGATTAAAAAAAATCAGCGGACACCTAAGCATTTCTTACGAGTTGTGAATGCGAAAGCATTGATGTCCGATTGAACGCCGCTGAGCGGTCCTTTGAGTTTCGCGCTGCGAGTAATGTATGCACAGCGGCGCGTGCTTCCCGAGCCAGCAGGCTGCGGTGCCAACGCCGCGTGCCACCGATGCCGTCCTGCGCGACGAGAGAGCGAGCAAGCGCGTCACGTGACCGGCCCGCCGACGACAGCCCGTGTCGTCACGTGGCTGTCGCGTCACCGGGCCTGCTACGTCGAGGCGCGCTGGTCACGTGGCGTCGCGGCGATGCAGCGTCTGGCGCGCTATCGCTTCAGCAGGTGTTCCGATTCACCCGCTGCGCTCCGTCGAGGCCCGTTCGTGACGCGGCGTCGCATCCAATGGGAATTTAGGTGCCTTTTCGCTGCTACAGACACCGCCGGCTTTTTCGCTGAATGGGCCCATTTGTCGCTTTCGCATAGAAAACAACGGAGTTATGAACACAGACAATGCGATTGTATGGGGAGTGAATCATTCAATAGTAAAAACGTTATTGATGTAGGAATCAAACATAGATGTATGATCAACATAAAGAAACACTGGCCAATAGAAACGCTGTTAACAGCAATAGTACGTGCCAACATCATAATGAAACGGCCAACAAGGAAACATACAGCTGTATTATATGTAAATAAGATCAGTTATTTAAATACTCAGTGTTAGGGCTGGTGGTAGTTTGTCCCTCTCACTTACTGCTGTACGAAAAAAAAAATTATTTAATGCTCTTAGTTGTGGGGTTGTATTAGGTTAGTTATGGGGTTGTAAACAGCGCAGGTGATCATGCCACGTTTCCCTTATAGATACGTAGCTTAGGCATGCTCAGAATTAAGAAAAACCTAGTTGTTTTTAATGAAAAAGAACAGCAATATTCAGTTACATTTACGCTGGATTCCTCTAAATAGGAAGCTTTAGCTCGGCGCCAACGCCGATGCAGCCTTACTGAAATACAAGTAAAACGCAGAAATGCTTTTAGGAGACAGCCCTTGAACCGATTTTAATTTAATGCGTTGCATTTACGAGAGAACGTTAAATCCTAGCAGACTCTAATGAACAAAATCTTGATTTACGCCTGGAATACTTCTGGAAAATTTTGGAAAAGTGGTAAGTCTCAAAAAAAGAGAAAAGAAAAAACAAATAGAAGCACGAAGTGCACACATATGTACCTTGACCCCAAAACAAAGACTGCAGTTCCGTAAACCGAATCTGTTAGAGCATCTCGAGGGAACAAATTTGATATATGAATTTAGAGCTTACGCGAAATTGTCACAATGTTTACCCAAGTTTTGCAAACGACCTCCTTCAAAATTAGTGGAGCGTTTCAGAGTGGTGTATAATAAGTGAATTTTGTCCGCTTATAGATTTATTATTACGCGCAGTTTACAAAATTGTCATATATTTTTCTTTTGCTTTTGATATAGTTGCAGACTTGACAGTTCTCCTTTCTGCCATTTTTAGTTTTCCGATTTCCAACAATATTCATTTAAAAATAATCAGTCGCCTAAATAAAAAGTCTGGCTCCTACCGTCCCAGTGTTGTAAAGTTTCCTACGAAATGACACGCGGATTAGTAAATAAAGGCGCCCCAATAGATTTTGCCGGCTAGGGAAAATCACTCAAAAGAAGGCAGCTACGTAATTTCTCGCTCTTTGCAGCAAATTCATGGAGCTTTGCTACGAGACGGTCGAGGACAGCAACAAATACTTCTACGTGCGCCAGGATCCGCAAGACAGCAAGCTCTACGTGGGTAGCAGGCACCTGCAGTACAGCAACCATCACCGTTACGACCTGACTCTGAAGAAGGCCACCACCATTAGCAGAAAAATTTACGTCATCCAGTTGGAGTGGAATTCCAGTAACAAAATCGAGGTACGTATGATTGTTCACTCTGATTGCCGAGATTGAGGAAGAGGAAGAGAGAAAAAAAAATCTAGTGAAAAGACTTCTTTTCTGCTTCTGCATCAACTTGGTTGCGCAGAATCTTCCCCTTTTTGTTGTTGACACGATGTAGTAGGAGAGACTGACGCCTTTAGGCGGCACCGACTACTCCACGGGGGTCTCAACAGAATTTGTCACAAAATGTGGCACACAAAAAAAAATCGCAAAAAAAACGTCTGTCGGCAATGTGACAGGAGGACGTGGGTCTAGGGACCCACCAAAGATAAACGAGCATTCCGTATATGTAAGCACGTGCGATTCGTATGTTTCCGAGAACGCGCAAAGAAGTTCGCAGTCCCACAGACGAGTGCACATGCCGTAAGTTATTGTGTGCCCTGGCAGGGTCGTGCAAAACGCGAGCCATCCTTAACTCCTCCGTGATCGAGCCTTCCGGGCGTTCCGCCATTGCAGGTGTACCTGGACGGGACGCCCACTATCTCTTCAAGTCCCGCTGCGACCATGCTCAAGGACTGTGCGCGCCTGACCCCCGGTGAGGAGTTTGTAGGAGACACATCCAAGAAGATGCACGGCTTTATAGTTTACGAAGCACACCACACTTCTCCTAAACAGATGACCCTGACAGAACTGGTATGTATTCGACTACGTGTGCAATATCTCTTGTTCATTGAATGAATGAATGAATGAATGAATGAATGAATGAATGAATGAATGAATGAATGAATGAATGAATGAATGGTGTTTCTTATTATTAATAGACAAGATACAGTACAAGGGAATGTTATACAGGAGGATGTACCGAGGTCAAATACTGTAATCAAAGACTGTAATATATATACAGCTGCATCGAAGCATTGCAACAGGTGGGAAATAGAGACTATACATAATTTACGATGAGGAATAAGGGAATAAAGAAAGCATGACAAGTGCAGGTTATCGCGACAAGTGCAGAGGTGCAGATTCGCGCAGATACTGTGACATGGCATCTCAGAGGTGCGAGTAACACCGCTTTTGGTGTAATGTGTCCTACATGTTTATTGTACTAGTGAGAAACGAATTTTCGTAGACAGTCAGCGGCACAAACTTTTGCTTTGCGAATTTTCTCGGCATGAAGGAGCCTCTTTGAAAGAAACTGTGGAGGAGATAGCTGAGTTTGAACGAAGATAAAGGCTTTGCCAAATTATATTCGATACGCGAATTCGAGCTTCCTGTCCAGCCGGTGGCGCTCGGGTAATCGGTCCCCCTCTGCAGTTGGTATTTCAAGGTCCTTGAGGGATATGTTTTATGTATGTACCTATATACAAGCAACCGTCGTGGTCCGGAATTTCGATCCGGACCGGGTGCGATCGCGTTGGAAAGTGGCCGTCTGACGTCGGCAATAAATTTGTGACCGAGTTGGGGCACTGCCTTGTTCTTTACAGTCATCACAATGTGACGCGAGCGATGTAAGCACCCGATCAGTAAATATGGCTTCAAGCATGGCTTCAAGCCGGGTCGTTATGTAGATGGATTGTTTTGCATATAAAAGACGCTCACAGCGCCGCTAATTTAGATTTTCTTCGTGCTCCTACCTGCGGCATGCTACTTTGCTCGCGCGGCTTAACTGGCGCGTGAAATAAGGATCCCTTTCGCGAGTAATCACCAGCGTTTGATTATGTAGAGTGACCCGATTTCCTACAGCACTCAGTCATGTCCGCGACTCAGGGGCACTGCAAAGCACCGACCCATCTTTAAAGATGTCGCAACAGCGAAGCAACACCAACGGAGACGGCAGGGTCAAAAAACACGTACTATCCCGCTTTCCTACAAGTTGACCAGAATGCGAAATGGGGATGCGGCCAGTCTCAGCGCCTAGCGGGCACACGTGACACATCACACCTACCGACTGAAAACAGGCGGTGCGGCCTGCTTCAGCGCCAGCGGCGCAACCAATAAGTTCGGCCGCGCCGAGAACCAGCTGATCTAGGTTCAGCCGCAAGTTCTCACACTACGGTGTGCACTGCAACGTTGCCTCGTAGTTATCAAAACGTCGTGATGCCGCTGTGAACAAGTCCAAAAAAAAAAATACGGCTATCGAAAGAATTTTGCTGTTTACCATCACGGTCATATCGCGGCGGACAGACGGCAACTCGTCATTTCATAGTTTCCCGAAAGTAGCAGACGACGCCCAACGGAGAGCGACATGAATGAGAAAATTGCGCATTGGAAAAAAAAGATGACTGACACTATATGGTGGCTTGTTCGAAACAGTTCGCTCGAGACGATTTCTGTGTTCCCGGCGAGGAGACCGTTTCCTTGTTTTTTTATATACCTTAAACGTGTTTCTGGCGTCTCGAGTCGCGGAATGTACTTTGTTCAGGCAGACGCTTTCATAAATTAGTAATGTACGCTTAAGCTTGATTTTGGTGTGGTTAGTTCCGTCTCCTGCCGCAGCATTTGCGTTACTAATGCCTTAAGCAGCAGGAATATTCTCGTTAGCGTACTTTTGTCCGCAGGCAACGGTGGCAGCAATTACAGATATACATCAGAAGGTCCGAAAGTTGATCTTGACACAAATTATACCCCGAGGCGACACATCGTTTTGTAAGCAAGCTTTAGTGTAGCGGTGTAAGCAGAAAATGCTGTTTTCTCATTCAGCGCGGTGTGCTGTCAATTTGCTCGCAAGAGATTTAGACGCAACTGCAAATAGCGCTCGTTTCAGAGTTGGAACGTTCGGCCTGGCCAAAGCGCCGCTAGTTTGATTTCCGACACTGTGCTCACCGCTAAATTCCATTGCAACTGGTTCGATTCCTTTCTGAGTCATGCACTTGTGCTAATGCAAGTGGAATTGCTCAAAATAAAACAATCGCTAAATTTCGGAAACCCATTGGAAGAAACGCAACTTGGGCCGATTGGTTGGTACTTAGTTCTGTATAACGCTCGGTTCGAGATATCTTCTTCCATCGCCTCCAAGGTTGAGCACTAAAATCGGTCGCGTGCGCCGCCCCATCTCGGAAGCCATGCTTCTTTCCTCCAAACATGTGCCTCAGAGCCAGTGAGACCGCCATCAATTTTTTTTTTTACCTTATCGACCACTGTGGTTTCTTTCCGCAGCTGCAATTGTGTGCATTTGCAAGGAACGTGGAACGAAAAGCGGTGGTGACACTTCTCTGTAAGCACACTGTCCCGAATATAAATGCACAATCATTTCTACGTCCACTCACTCGGGGAGACCGCCGCTGACGCGTTACGCTTTCACTGCACAAAGGAAAACGTCGTATTAATCAAACAAAACAAAAGAAAAAATAAAATTAATAAAATAAGATAAGATTACAAAAGATATAAAACTCAAGGAAGAAGAAGCCAATGACAGTGATTTTCGAAACATGCGATTTCTTGAGCCAAAGTCAGGTACCTTGAGTCCCTGCGCTACCCACCCGCTTCGGCGAAGCGGCGTACCAAACCAGACGTCTATCGTGTTTTCGCAACTGTGCGTATACTCAAGGACCGCGTGTGATGAAGGGCGTGAAGAAAATAATAATAACGTGGTGGTACTAACGTGCGCATATGTAAGTTATTCTAAGTGTGCTAGCACCGTATACCTTTCAATGTTGTCTCCAGGTGTCTTGGAGGTTGGAAAAGGGTATTCTAAGTGTGCTAGCATCGTATACCTTTCAATGGTGCCTCCAGGTGTCTTGGACGTTGGAAAAGGGTATTCTAAGTGTGCTAGCATCGTATACTTTTCAATGTTGCCTCCAGGTGTCTTGGACGTTGGAAAAGGGTATTCTAAGTGTGCTAGCATCGTATACCTTTCAATGTTGCCTCCAGGTGTCTTGGACGTTGGAAAAAGGTGTTCTAAGTGTGTTAGCACCGTACCCGTTCAATGTTGCCTCCAGATGTCATGGACGTTGGAAAAGGGGTATTCTAAGTGTGCTAGCACCGTACCCTTTCAATGTTACCTCCAGATGTCTTGGACGCTGGAAAAAGGCGTTCTAAGTGTGTTAGCACCGTACCCGTTCAATGTTGCCTCCAGATGTCATGGACGTTGGAAAAGAGGTATTCTAAGTGTGCTAGCACCGTACCCTTTCAATGGTGCCTCCAGATGTCTTGGACGCTGGAAAAAGGTGTTCTAAGTGTGTTAGCACCGTACCCGTTCAATGTTGCCTCCAGATGTCATGGACGTTGGAAAAGGGGTATTCTAAGTGTGCTAGCACCGTACCCTTTCAATGGTGCCTCCAGGTGTCTTGGACGTTGGAAAAGGGTATTCTAAGTGTGCTAGCATCGTATACCTTTCAATGTTGCCTCCAGGTGTCTTGGACGTTGGAAAAGGGTATTCTAAGTGTGCTAGCACCGTACCCTTTCAATGGTGCCTCCAGATGTCTTGGACGCTGGAAAAAGGTGTTCTAAGTGTGTTAGCACCGTACCCGTTCAATGTTGCCTCCAGATGTCATGGACGTTGGAAAAGGGGTATTCTAAGTGTGCTAGCACCGTACCCTTTCAATGGTGCCTCCAGGTGTCTTGGACGTTGGAAAAGGGTATTCTAAGTGTGCTAGCATCGTATACCTTTCAATGTTGCCTCCAGGTGTCTTGGACGTTGGAAAAGGGTATTCTAAGTGTGCTAGCATCGTATACCTTTCAATGTTGCCTCCAGGTGTCTTGGACGTTGGAAAAGGGTATTCTAAGTGTGCTAACATCGTATACCTTTCAATGTTGCCTCCAGATATCTTGGACGTTGGAAAAGGGGTATTCTCAGTGTGCTAGCACCGTACCCTTTCAATGGTGCCTCCAGATGTCTTGGAGGCTGGAAAAAGGTGTTCTAAGTGTGTTAGCACCGTACCCTTTCAATGTTGCCTCCAGGTGTCTTGGACGTTGGAAAAGGGTATTCTAAGTGTGCTAGCATCGTATACCTTTCAATGTTGCCTCCAGGTGTCTTGGACGTTGGAAAAGGGTATTCTAAGTGTGCTAGCATCGTATACCTTTCAATGTTGCCTCCAGATGTCATGGACGTTGGAAAAGGGTATTCTAAGTGTGCTAGCATCGTATACCTTTCAATGTTGCCTCCAGATATCTTGGACGCTGGAAAAAAGTGTTCTAAGTGTGTTAGCACCGTACCCGTTCAATGTTGCCTCCAGATGTCATGGACGTTGGAAAAGGGGTATTCTAAGTGTGCTAGCACCGTACCCTTTCAATGTTGCCTCCAGATGTCTTGGACGTTGGAAAAGAGTATTCTAAGTGTGCTAGCACCATACCCTTTCAATGGTGCCTCCAGATGTCTTGGACGCTGGAAAAAGGTGTTCTAAGTGTGTTAGCACCGTACCCGTTCAATGTTGCCTCCAGATGTCATGGACGTTGGAAAAGGGGTATTCTAAGTGTGCTAGCACCGTACCCTTTCAATGGTGCCTCCAGATGTCTTGGACGTTGGAAAAGGCTATTCTAAGTGTGTTAGCACCGTACCCTTTCAATGTTGCCTCCCGATGTCTTGGACGTTGGAAAAGAGTATTCTAAGTGTCCTAGCACCGTACCCTTTCAATGGTGCCTCCAGATGTCTTGGACGCTAGAAAAAGGTGTTCTAAGTGTGTTAGCACCGTACCCTTTCAATGTTGCCTCCAGGTGTCTTAGACGTTGGAAAAGGGTATTCTAAGTGTGCTAGCATCGTATACCTTTCAATGTTGCCTCCAGATATCTTGGACGCTGGAAAAAGGTGTTCTAAGTGTGTTAGCACCGTACCCGTTCAATGTTGCCTCCAGATGTCATGGACGTTGGAAAAGGGTATTCTAAGTGTGCTAGCACCGTACCCTTTCAATGTTGCCTCCAGATGTCTTGGACGTTGGAAAAGAGTATTCTAAGTGTGCTAGCACCATACCCTTTCAATGGTGCCTCCAGATGTCTTGGACGCTGGAAAAAGGTGTTCTAAGTGTGTTAGCACCGTACCCGTTCAATGTTGCCTCCAGATGTCATGGACGTTGGAAAAGGGGTATTCTAAGTGTGCTAGCACCGTACCCTTTCAATGGTTCCTCCAGATGTCTTGGACGCTGGAAAAAGGTGTTCTAAGTGTGTTAGCACCGTACCCGTTCAATGTTGCCTCCAGATGTCATGGACGTTGGAAAAGGGGTATTCTAAGTGTGCTAGCACCGTACCCTTTCAATGGTGCCTCCAGATGTCTTGGACGCTGGAAAAAGGTGTTCTAAGTGTGTTAGCACCGTACCCGTTCAATGTTGCCTCCAGATGTCTTGGACGCTGGAAAAAGGTGTTCTAAGTGTGTTAGCACCGTACCCGTTCAATGTTGCCTCCAGATGTCATGGACGTTGGAAAAGGGGTATTCTAAGTCTGCTAGCACCGTACCCTTTCAATGGTGCCTCCAGATGTCTTGGACGCTGGAAAAAGGTGTTCTAAGTCTGTTAGCACCGTACCCGTTCAATGTTGCCTCCAGATGTCATGGACGTTGGAAAAGGGGTATTCTAAGTGTGCTAGCACCGTACGCTTTCAATGTTGCCTCCAGATGTCATGGACGTTGGAAAAGGGTATTCTAAGTATTCTAGCACCGTACCCTTTCAATGTGGCCTCCAGATGTCTTTGACGTTGTAAAAGGATCGCCTACATGCCGCGGATACGCCTCGGTCCGTGGTGATCTTTAGTGTACCGAGCTGTTGCGCTGCCGCTGCTCTCATCGACGTGTTCGCCTCTTTTTCTTTGCAGAACCACAGCTACACGCTTCCCCCGCAGTACGTCGTGGGCGCCGGCGGTTTCCTGCGGTTCACCGGGAAGTGCATTATGCGCGAGAATCCCACGGGAGAGTAAGGACTGCTTCAATCGATCAATCAATCGATCGGTTTAAACACTCAGTGCGTGTTGTTTCCGAAGTAAAAGAAAAAAATACAGCTCGACGCCAGTGACTCTACAGTTCCCTCTTAAATAACAAACTGGCACGGGCAATTTAATTTTTTTTTATTTTATGGTACAAACGCGGTGATTATTTTTAGGTCTTACAGAATTTTTAACGATTGCCTGCCTGTTGCAGAAAACGTAATCATAGTCCGCGAGTTGGATTATGCTAAGACGCAGGTATCAGCTGCGCAAGAAATCGAAATATATATTCAGTTAATGAAACAAATATTATAATTAGCTTCTTATTTGTTACTTTTCGGCACGTATCGCACATTACGAATTTTAGCCGCCGAACTTGCAAGGCGTATTCACTTGAGATGAATTTTCAGAACGACACTTTATCAACAAGCTATATGCTGAAAGAGAGGTGCCAAACGATTGCGAGGAGTGTAATGGCATCGTTACTCTGGACCGTTTGCTTCGGCAGTGTCCTGTGTCTTTCACAGACTGTGACAAGGAAGGACACTGGTGGTGAAGAGCCCCTCACAGTAGAGTTCCTTTAGATCAACCACAGGTCGTCCAGACGGCCCACGATACGGCGGTAAGGTTAAACCTTACTGTCCCAACTTGGGAGCCACCTGCGTCAACCTAAGGGTTGATCTTCAGTACCTGAACAAAGTTCATCATACCATACCAATTTGGAAATAGGCGCCGTCGAAATCCCTGTAAAGATTCACTGTCGTTCCAGTTTCCCGAATGAAAGAAAGAAATAGGCGCCACTTTCCTGAATGAAAGAAAGAAATGCGCGCCACTTTTCTGAATGGAAGAATGAAATACGTGCCACTTGCCCGAATGGAAGAATGAAATACTCTCCACTTTCCTGAATGAAAGAATGAAATATTCGCCACTTTCCTGAATGAAAGACTGAAATGCTCGCCGCTTTCCCGAATGAAAGAAATGCGCGCCACTTTCCCGAATGAAATACGCAAGAATGAAATTGGCAGACCACCAGCGCTCGTTTAACCACTTAAACGAAAGCTACACTTAACATATATATATATATATATATATATATATATATATATATATATATATATATATGTGTGTGTGTGTGTGTGTGTGTAGTATATTCCAAGATATGCATCGGGTCTGTACAATCTTGTTTTTGTTCGCTTTGTTTTGTTTCCTGTTTCGCGTGCGATCCGAATTCCTTTTTTTGTTCTCGGCGACCCCGCCGCCGGCAGGATCAGAGTGTTGTACGGCGGCCAGGTTGCGGCCACGCTGGGGGGCTTGCAGAGGAACATGGACATGACGGTCGTCATTCAATTCCACGCCGACAAGATGGCCATCTCGCTGCTCGGCGCGCCCGAGCCGAAGTCGGCGGTCGTCGTGCCCTTGACGAGATCGGCCGCCGACCCGACCATCAAGGAGATCACGGTCAGCCGAAACCTGCAGACGCACACCGTGGAAATCGTGAGTGCCGCACGGAGGCGCCTTCCTCCTTTTTCGACGCTTCGTCTTGTTTTTCTGTATTTCTGTTTTTTTTGTGTGTGTGTGTGATGAAGTGCTATACGATAATTTTAGATTACGGTACTTACGAGCGTTCGCGCAAACTCCATTCTAGGCCCTGTGCGTTCTCTTTCTTTCTTTTTTTTTGTGTAAGCCCGGCGATTTGCGAACCCCAACGCTTGGTAACCCTAATCTAAAGACCAAACTACACGTAGCTCGCGCCTTGCGTTTGTTTGTCGCGCCTCGCGAGGAATGCAAGTTTCAGCCCACAAGCCGCGCGCGTCCACTTGGCTACATATTGTCGCCTTTGTAGACATCGCTTCGTATACATTGTTTCGTACCGCAACAATATTTTTTTTTTGTACTGCTTAGCACGTATAGAGCGTTCTATGGGAATATTTATGCCGCGCAATCACAGCCCCGCCGCAACATCGCTTCAATTTATCGCCCCAAATGATGATGATGATTATGATTATGGTGATGATGATCGAGCATTGAGCGAGTAACTACAGGAGGGCCTATCGTTTTGTTGGCAGATGGATCACTCTTAGAGTTAAGAAATCCTGAAACTGAGAGCGCACCTCTAAGTTATTTTTTCGGCACATCTTATCACCTCGCCTTGTCTGATGCGAGCTCCTTCTCGTTCGCAGTACACCGGCCTTTCATCAGCCGTGTGAAACAAGTGCGGGGGCCGGAACGCACGCTGGACCGTTCAGACGCTGGAGACGCGTGGCTCACCTGCGCGCACGTTGACTTTCAACCTTCGCGCCTCCGAGGAAGAGAACGAACGGTGTTCAATAAACGATTGCTCCTCACAAGGTGTTCGCTTCCTCGATCCCTTTCCTTGTTTGATTTCCTTTCCTCTATTGAACGATTACTGACGTGATTTAGCGAGGCATTGGTTTGTGCTAGCACGTGATCCTTAGATTTCGAGATACGAATTTTAGGACGCCGCTTGGAAACACGACACGGCAGGCGCAAGCGCTAACTTCCAACTAAAGTTCAATGCCAGACAGCTTGGATAAATATGCAGAGTCAATACGGGTAAAGAACAAAAGAACAAGGAGCAGGAGCGGAAAGTAACGAGTCGATAACGTGGTAGTGCCAGCACGCGTTCGTTGTCAACAAGCAATCCACTGTCACCAACTGCCATCAAGGAAACCAATTTCATTTTTTTTTAGATGAAGAAACCGACAGAGAACTCAACGCGCACTCATAATTGTCACGTCGCCATCGCTACTGCCTCGACAATCTAGCACGTGCAGCGATCTCTGTTCTCGAACAGAACCACAGCATCGTCAAAATATGGGGCACACTCGCAATCGCGGTAACGAGATGAGAGTTGACCTTCTCCCCCTTTCCACACATTTCTGTTGCGCTCTCTTTTAGACGTTCACTTAGGCAAGTGTCTTCCCGACACACACTTTGCCGCAGGACAACGTAATCTTTGTGTGTACTACGCTTTCAACGCACACAACAAACCTGTTCTTGTGCTTTACGTTGCGCACTCTCTTGCACCTCACTATCGGTGGCGTCGTTTTGCAGAGTTTGATCAACTTATACCAACATCACCTAGAAAGCACAAGGCCTTTTCACTCGGATCCTTGACGTCATGCTAGTGGACCGGCTGCTATAGAATCTAATGGCGATGCTCCCGAGTGCGCAACAGTGATTTTAACGTCACCGCTTTCGGCACGCCAGCCTTGGCAGGGAAAATTCTGGGCCACTAGCATGACGCAGTGAACAGGCCTTGTGTTATCTAGGCGGCGTTGCTTATACGAGGCAGACGAAGCGACCTTCATGCCAGCCTTATTCGCAATCTTCTTTAAGGTGATGTGAAGTTCTGTGTGTAAGTACGGAATGACGGCCACCCATGACGGTCACCCTGTTTCGACCGTGGCTAATTGTGGACACGTGCTTCATTCATCACGCCAAGAGAATAGCCTCAACCACTACGCCGGTCCAATGCCGAGGACGGCCTGCCGCAGTCAAGGCGCTGCGCTTGTACTTGAGAGTTGTCTGGTCTCTTTTGATTTGGCTGCACTTTTTGCGCTTTTCCAGGGAGACCAGTACTTGTTTGTCCTAGAGTTTGCAGCGCAGAGCGCGCCGCAAGCACCGAGCTCTTCGATTTGAGACTTTGTGCAAGGAAAGTTCTGCGCGAGTTCGCGGTTCTCCTGCGCTCGCTTTGCAAGTGCAGGCATCCTTCAAGCTCTCGGTAGCAGACGACGTGGAGCAGCTCTAGTTGAATAACAGCGCGCAGACGCAAATATCTCCCGCTTTGGTTACAGCAGTTTCTGTCGGTGGCATAGGAAATGTGAGGTACGAGTTCGATGCCTGAATGATGGTGAGGGCGGGCTAGTGAATTCGGGTGACGGGCATTAAATTGCCTTCGATCGCATGTGTTTCTCTTGGAAGGAGTTCCCTGACGAAAAAAAAAAACGTTATGCGCTACCATATTTCCGTTCTCACGTCTTAGTACTACCACGATAGCGATTACTGCGATGACAGAAAAGAAAATGCCCCCCCCCCTGCCTTTTTTTCTTTTTATGTGCATATCTATGGAAAAGAGTCACGACAGGCCTGCACTAAGTTGACGCGAGATACTGCCAGATTGCAGAAGCATGTCGGCCCGGGAGCCAGGCTTAGTGCACAGCATACAGGGTCCATCTAAATAAGTCGCGAAGCTTGGAATGAAAAGCGTGCCAAAACCTATCGCCAGAGTGGTGCATGATTGAAGCGCGACTAGATGAAGGGGGTTCAAACACTGAAACTAGAAAACCTACGTAAAAAAAAAGTGTCCGAAATTTTTTGATCAGAATACTGTCATACGAGTAAATATTCCGTTTCAAATATTTTGCTATACTAAAACAACAAATGTCAATTTTTTTTTCTATTACACAATTTATTAGTTCGTTCTTGGTGACCCCTACCAACCAGCGATTCTGGCGCAAGACTGTGCGAACCGGCTATTATGTCGTGCGGAATGACGTTGGCTCACTTGAACGCGGTGGTTTCGTCCGAGTTTTTTTTTTTTATTTCCTTACGTGTTTGTTCAAAGTGTGGCTTCCGCTTCACTTGAAATGTTGAGTGACGTAGCGCACGACATTCATTGCCGAAAGTTGTGAGTGCAGCCTTTTTGTTATCGTGGCAAGTTCACGCTGCGGCATCCGACGCGCTGTCTCTCCTCGTGACCATAAATGCGGAACGCTCCCCGAAGAAACGTCGCGCTATGTTCGTTCACTCTCCGACATGCAGCACAAGTAATAAGTCGAATCTTTTCTAAATGGTAATGTGGGGCAATGTTGTCTGGTCTGTTAACTGTTGGATACGAATACATGGTGTCGCACGGAATTGCGAATGGTTCTGTGGAATGTTTCGCGCACGTTGCTATACATTACGACTGTGTGCTGGCCAAAGTATTTTCATACCCGCCGTGGTTGCTCAGTGGCTATGGTGTTAGGCTGCTGAGCACGAGGTCGCGGGATCGAATCCCGGCCACGGCGGCCGCATTTCGATGGGGGCGAAATGCGAAAACACCCGTGTGCTTAGATTTAGGTGCACGTTAAAGAACCCCAGGTGGTCAAAATTTCCGGAGTCCTCCACTACGGCGTGTCTCATAATCAGAAAGTGGTTTTGGCACGTAAAACCCCAAATATTATTAAAGTATTTTCATCCATTGAAACATGTTTTGTTTGGCCGGTTATATTGGTTGCATTATTCTAGACGAATAAAAGTCAAGTTGCTTTTGAAACCTCTGTGACGCTGCCGTTTATTTCCATCCTCTTCACTCTCCTTCCTAAGGAACCTATTGGAGCAATTGCCGTCAATAACAGACTAATTATGCTCCATTTAATACACAGGCCACTCCTATAGTTTAATGACACGCTGGCACCTCAACTGAGGCGAGTCTCCAAGCTAGCCTCAGCCTCAAAACAAAAATAACTGCTGGCGTAGGGGTCGAAAAGACGGACGCTAAAGAAATTGAAACATTCGCGCCCAGCAGCATAAGATCGTGACGTCACTGCCATTTCCGGTTTCGACGTCACTTTCTTTTTTTTTGCTTGCTGTTAGTTGTCCCTTCGATACAGAAATGGCGATGGTTGAAACGAGCCGTCATTTCCTTGACTTCTGGGCTTCCATGGAAGTTTCGCTGCCAGTTCACGTATACCTTGCCGCTTACTTGAAAGCAAAACCTTTCTCGAACAGCGAGCAGCAGCAACTCAAGAAAGAGCCCGTGCAGGACGATGCGGCGACAACAGGAGATGGCACGACAACGTCCCGCAGTACGCTGTGGCGCGTCACAGGAGCGCACGCCACGACAAAGTGCGCCAAACGCGCAATACGCGCCGAGCAGACAGCAAGGCGCGCACTTTTCTGTTCGTTTTCTAAACATACGTGCAGCGCTATAGTATACATAGTATGCACGCAGGTCATTCAAGGATACTCCGCGACTTCCGGTTTACGGCGGCGCTATGTTGGCGAACCTATAGGCCTATGTGCGCGCCTGTTGATAAGGTTCCTCAAGATGGCGGAAGGTAGCGGAAGCAGACGACAGCAGCGGATGCAGCGGATGTGACGTCACGTGCAAACTATGTATACACTGCACTTCCAACTTTTCGAACTGGCGCGCTGCACTCTGCTGCACCCACGCATGGTACACCGCAACGGAAATGGTGCAGAAAGTGCAGGCAATTCGAAGAGATGTCTCTCGATTGCATGCAAAGTGTGCACGTGACTCTTCTTTGCAATGCGTTATATGCGGGCACGTCTGTGCGGTTCCTTTATTTTTTTACCGATTTCGTGTGAGCGGATATGAGCGGTTTGCTGAACGTCGTCTGTTCAGGTTTCTGGGAAGCCACGAAGCAGAAAAAAAAAAAGAAACCTTGTTATCGTTCGTATCCGCGCTCACACGAAATTGGTGAAACGAGAAATCAAGCGCACATGTCTGCATAACGCTTGGAAAAAGTGCACTGCGCACTTTTCGAACGATACGAAGCGGAAACTGACTGTGTGAAAATTGTCATGTTAATTCAATTAGGGCCCTTTGTGGCTTTTTCTTTCTAGGATTCGGGGTTCTAGCATCTTTCAGCTAACGCAAAAAGAGAAATGCAGAGTAAAAAGATACCATGTCGGTATACTCCTTTAAGCGGAAGTGTGACTTTGTTAGGTCGTCCATTAACTTCCCGGGTCGGACTCTTGGCGTTGAGACCTTTGTTCTTGCTGTTCTCGTTGTCGAACCTTTTTACTTTCGATGCTCCCTTTACTAAATACCTTTTGCAGGGCCTTTGCGGCGTTTTTTGCTCAAGGACAGGGGCGAAGAATATTAAACTTTTTTTATGAATTCGTTATAAGGGACATGCTATTAAAACAACCTTGCCAGAGCTGCGCGGTTGCTAGCGGTCTAGTTTTCTTAGTAAGAGCATTCAAGTAGCACCTCAGTAGAGGTTGTGGGCACCGAGTGGTGATTTGATGTGGAACATAATCTCGGATTATGGTCTCCGAGGTTTTCAGCAACCCACGCGCACCGCCCGATCTCAGAGGTCAGGCCCAAGCGCCACGCAGGTTCTCAGCTTTCTGGGCTCGGCATCATTTCCAGCAAGCCGTAATGGCGGAGGTTTTTATTTGTTTGCCTGTTTGTTTAGGTATAAAAGAAACGTCTATTTTCTTTTAAACTATTCAATTTTGCAAGCATCCCCTCGTGCACAAAACGTAACACTTTGCACAGGCGCTGCTATACATTTAGAACCCGCCGTGGTTGCTTAGTGGTTATAGTGTTGGGCTGCTAAGCACGAGGTCACGGGATCGAATTCCGGCTACGGTGGTCGCATTTGTCCATGGTGGTGAAATGCGAAAACACCCGTGTACTAATATTTAGGTGCACGATAAGGGACCCCAGATGGTCCAAATTTCCGGAGTCCCCCACTACGGCGTGCCTCATAATCGGAAAGTCGTTTTGGCACGTAAAACCCCATAATAAAAATATATATTCAGATTGTGAAACTATGGAAATTGTTTGTCGGCTCGGAAGTATCTGCTTAAAGGCCAACTGCATGGTAACTTTGGACAGCGTAAAAAAGCGTTGTCCCAAATTTCCGTGCAGTGAGCCTTTCGGCAAATAAGTTAGAACTCTAAGCCGACGAACAGTCTACTGTGCTCTGCTTCGTACATAACAGCCAATACGGTGGAACTAAAATAAAAATGAACACGAGTGTCACGTGACAACCATAAAAGTCAACATAAAGTGTCACGTGACAACCATAAAACCTAGTCTTTAAAAATATAAATGAGAAATGTTTCTCACGTGATAGGGAAGCGGTAGCTAGACGTCTGCATACGTGTGCACAGACGTCTTCATAGACGTCTGCCATACGTCTGCTTCGGTGGTTTCATCTCTCGCCTCTTCCCAGGTTGAAAGCGGCGGGATACATATCGACAAGACAAAAGAAAAAGTGCGTAGATCCGAAGCCTTGTCGCAACAATGACAACGCGATTTCGAGGCGCTTTTGCGCAGGCGCTGTTGCTTGACGCTGACGCTTGACGTCGTTTGCGGCAGAGCGCGCAACCGTTCGCTGTCCGCTTCATCGGAGGTCTGCTCCAGGCATCTCTGGTGGTCTCGTCTCACCACCACTCGGATTTGTGCCACAAGAGTGTCTGTATGCAAACACTTCCACGCGTGCTGCTCGGCGTCATTGTTGCCTCCACGCTTGGGTTTTTATTTTACGCGTGTTGTGTACGCCGTGCTTGAGAGGCGTCAGACAACGACCACCAAGCAAATCGGGTAGAGTTTATGTACAGTGTACCTCACCACGAAAATCATCGCAGTTGAAGGTGCGCTGCGGCTGAAATGACGAATCTTAATGACGGCATAGAGCAATACCCGATTTTTCTTTTCTATCTAAATTTTATTTAGATAAAGCATCATGCTGCAGGCACGTTGTGGCCCAAGCAGGAGGGGCAAGGTACACTGGCAAATATGCATACAAAAGGCTAGAACGCTAATGTGCAAAACACATCGAGAATTAGCATAATCTACAAAAAAGAAAAATGTTTTGAGTAAACTCTTTCAGCAATAAGGGGGGGGGGAGGCAACACCAGGTAGAAAGCTGGAAGTGGGCTTCCCCCCAAGCTTCCTATGGCTACGTTTAGGATTTGTACAGGTTGCTCTCGTCATATATGTGAAGTATAAGTGTACATTTCATTTGCTTCACATTACGTGTAAACGACTTCAGCCAGCGATCTTGCACGGTTTCTCTCCTCTGCACACGATTTTGAAAGGAACGGAGTCACTTGCTTAACTTCTTCCTCCATCCTGCGTTCCTACTTTAAACCAACAAATATCGCTCGCTGTGGTGGCCGTGTTGGCCGAAGATGCATTTAGCCAAACACTTCGTACTCGATACCGAAATCTTTTTTTTTCCCTGGTATGTTGATTGTAGGCGACACTCGACAACAAAGTGTGAAGAGTGCGTGGGCAACTCTCGGGCTTTCTGCACGTGCGCTTCGAGGCTAGAGCGCTGGCTACTTCAAAAGAGAAATCGACGACCGAAAAACTGACGATCCGCGCCAAAACCACCGGTTGGCAGGCAAAGATAGCTTCGGTTCGAAATCGAATACCTGAGATAGCCAGCCTCACGTTAGCTAAGACGATAACATACGTGGGCCTATTTTTTCTTTTTCAATTCGTTCCTCCCTTTCTCGTTTCATCTATAGACCTATGAACATTTCCACGTTTCTGAGCAGCATTCAGAACAAGCCCCAGGTGAAACGCGACACATTCTGTCTCTCTTTTCCACTTTCCCCGCCCCACAGCGTAGCCAGTCCTCACTCGATGGACTGTACTGATGACAATTCTTTAGAGGACCTTTGTCTATCCTGCCAACTCCCTCCTACCTTCTTCGTCAGACCACCACCTTCGCTCATCTCCCATAGAATCCGGTGTCTCCCTTTACTTATCTGCATATATCGGAAGGCTAAAGAAAGTAGCAAAACACCAGCTCTTATCTGTGACCTTACCTACCAGGAGTCAAGACTAGATACGCCTTTCTGAAGTGAGCGCGGCTTGAGGCGCCACGATCGCTTCTTGTCTACTGCAAATGTATAGAAAATGTGAATAACTGGCGATATAGATCATATTTCAACTCATCTATCTTTGGAGTTTAATGAAACACGATAATCACCAACTCATGGGGAAGGGCAAGGCCTTGTCTCCTTCACGTTCAACGTTCGCGCTGCATCACCTTCGCGCTGCTTAGTCCTAGCCTCCTCCACACTTACAATCCCCAGCTGCATACATTACAGCGGGGACCGATAGCTGTCGCGTGCACTGCTACGGCCGTTAAGAGAAGCACGCAGTACTGCGCACTTTTATTTGCAATTACGAATGACGTATAAAGTCCGCGAAGACAATGGCGCGTTCCAGTCTGATCCCATCGCCGCGGACGCTTCGTCGTCACTTCTCGTAGTAGAGCTTGTAGGTCGCGTAGGAGCAGTGGAAGGCGTGCATCCCACCCGTCATCAGGCCCGCCATCTGGTGTTTGAAAAGGTGGGCACGTGACAACACCATTGATTGAGCAGTCGATTTATTGACTTGAACACTGGGGCATATCAAGATGCAGGGCCACAGACACGACAATAACAAGCAAGTTGATTGATTGATTGATTGATTGATTGATTGATTGATTGATTGATTGATTGATTGATTGATTGATTGATTCATTCATTCATTCATTCATTCATTCATTCATTGATACGAAGTAACATTCTTGCTATAGGGAGACACCGCAGGACTCTGGGATGACAACTATTGACTCATTCAGTGTTTGATCGCTTTAACATCCGAAAGTAACACTGATGCTATATGGAGACCCACATAACGGGGAGCTAAGGATTAATTTGTACCACCTTGGCTTCTCGACGATGAGCGTAAATCTAAATACGCAAGCCCAACTTCGTTCCACACCGTTTTGGAGTACTCTGAGAATTAAACCTGCATTGTCTTGAGGGTATAATAAACGAAAAAATGAAATAAGAGCATAAAAGCACCGTAGCCACGGCAGTGACCACTGGGGACCCTTTCTTCTCAAAGGAGGGCCGTATCATCCGACGTGACAAAATATTCAAACGATGGTTTGGTTAGTCGGCAAGAGGGCATAAATAAACCATGCATCATAAAAAAAGCAGAGTTTAAGCAGGCACGTAACATAGAGACCCCTGCCGGCTGTTTTATTTATGTAGTAGTTTGGTATTGTTTATTAGTGCATTTTTCAAAGGGACGCTTAAGAGAACAAAATTATTTTGAGCTGTGTCAATAAATTGTCCTTTTACAATACTAACCAAACCTATTTACCATGAGAAGCGTGTTTCTCAACCTTAATTTTTTGCTAGGTGTCATTCTTGTGGGTGCGAGAAGCATGAGACCAGTATACTTGTGTGTATAATGTGTGTTAGTATACTTCGAAACAAGCGCAGCCTGCAATACAGATACATGCGAAATGGCTTCAGTGATGCGAATAAAATCTCCTGAGGTCTAATCTACAGGTCTAAACGGTATACTTTTTGGGGGGCTCTCTGCAAACGCCTCTATAAGCGGAATCACGACTCATATACTGCATCCTTAGAAAAGAGCGCCTACGACTAGCTGGTGGAATTATGGCAGTGTATTCGCAAGCGCTCTAGTAAACGGGGAGAGTGATTTCGCCTGCTCGACTCTGGCAGAGCAGAAGTCCAAGCAGTCGCGGTATGTTTTACTACCAGTTTCTCATCCTCCTACAAAGCTTCACGTCTCAACGCTGGTGCTCATGAGCAGCACACGACGGTTCCCACATCGAGCGCTGTGTTTGACGAGAAGCTCATCAGCGAATGCCTGAAGCGCTTGTAGACTTCCCTATACCGCGGCCCTGATGGCATCCCCTCCGCAATCCTAAAAGCTTACGGCAGTGTATCTGCCCAGTATTGACATCCATATTTAATAACCCTTTGAGCGCTTCCACTTTCCCTAACACGTGGAAACCTGCTCGCGTTCTTCCTCTATTTAAGACTGGCTGCAACAAACGATGTCTCTAGTTAACGCCCGATTTCTCTTCCGTGTGACACGTCTAAGATTATTTAGCTCGCTCTTCACAACGTGTGGTCTTTTACGGTGAAGAACACATCGATTCCGAATCAGCATGAATTCCTCACCAGCCGCTCCACTATCACAAATTTCGCGAGTTTCGTGACACAGATCTCTGCGCCGGTATTTCAAAAGGGGGCAAGTTGACGCCATTCACTGTGGCCTCAGCAAAGCTTTTGATGTAGTCAGCCGCTCACTAGTTATGATCTGAGCTTACTCGCCTGGTGTTGACTCGGCAGTCTCTCGCGCAGTTACCTTCTTGATGCATTACGTTATGTTAACGTCAGTGGACAAACGTCTCATTTTTACGTGGCAGCTAGCGTCGTCCCTCAAGGATCAGTACCCCTTTTATTTCATTTGTATTAATGACGTTCTTTCCGCTATTCAGGGGTGCGATCGGAGATGGTTGTTCGGCGCGTTCGTTCGGTTACCGGCGCGCGCGATTGGCCTACTCCGCGCCGACGTCGCCAGCCGCGGGGCGCCGCCCCGTTTTTGGTGACGTCAAAATGACGACACGCTCCTGTCAATCATCCGCCCACCGAGCATTTCGTCCGAACGCGACGGGAGTTGAGAAGTTTGGAGCGATCATACGGCTTCGCATGGCGCGTCTGGTGGATTGGATTGGATCCAACAGGCGGCCTTTTCGGCTGCGGAATGGCACGTTTGAATCCAATTCATAGTTTAATTCTAGAAAATGGCGCTTCCGTTGGAAACTTAGGTTGTTGCGCTGGCTTTTCTAGAGGAAGGAGGAGAGCGGGTGGCGGTGCGAAACGCGTTTGAAGAGATGGCAGAAAGTGAATTCCGGCGTCGTTTTTGTTTCTCGAAACAAATAATCCGTTGGTTGTACAGAGAAATCGACAAGACCATCGGTGCCAGCGAGCCACTGGGATGTTGTCGCTGCCTCTTGAAAAGTGCGCCACTCTTCCCGTCGTTTTTTTTTCCTTCTCGCTGTGCGCGACACCAGCTAGGGACGACGCAAAGAACCTAATAGTTATAAATTGCAGTAGTCACACGTACTACTATTTGAAAACGTGTTTGGGCTTGAGAAGAAAAAATACATTTTTTTAGATAAAGATTTCATTCAATTGGAAGACGAGAAACATTTGGCTTTGTAGTATACTGTTTGCAAGCAGACGACAAACGACGGAGATAAACTTCCGGGGAGGTCACCGCTTCCTGATTGGCTGCTCTCTCCGCCCCGCTGTCACAAATTTTGCATACTGCAACTTTGTGACGTTGCAGCAACTGAACAGAACGCGTATCGAACAAAATATCTCCGATCGCGCCCCAGAATTCTCCTCTTATTCTACATGCCGTTGACATGAGGAATTTTAAGGAAATACGTGCTGTTGATGGCTGTCGTATATGCAGTCTGACCTTTTCACTATTTTTACATAGTTCGAAGATAATGACCTCACCTTGAATGCTGCTAAGACCGAAATTGTGACTTTCACTCGCAAATGAGCAAGCCATTTATTTTTTCATATTCTGTAGATTTTGTACCATTGTGTAAGGTGTGCGAGATCAATCATGGCGGTGTACTTTCTGGCACACACTTGCACTTTTCTGCTCACACCAGGCGCGTTGCAGCGCGGGGCATACACTCTCTGGGCTATATTTGCCGACTAACTGGGGAATTCAGTTCGCTTACACCGTTCCGTGAGCCCGGAAGTTTGTGCACAACAATCGGCCTTCCTCAACTCGAATACGCGTTCGTCGTCTAAAATGGCATTTCCAGGTCCAACAGTGACCTTATATATCGGGTCCAGAAACAGTTTCTAAGAATACATCATCACCGCTTTGCTAACACAGACATTGGACCTTGTTCTAGCACTATTGGATTATTGGCATTGCCCTTACTTCGCTATCAACCTAATCGCGTTGAGCTTCTGTTTCTTTTCAAATTACGTCAAGGTATCTTCACCTGCCCCGAACTGCTCAGTTGTATGATGTTTCGTATTAGGTGCAACCTCACCAGAGAACACAGATCTTTCCATGTTCCTGCCTGTCATTCCCAACACTCAACTGTCCACAGAATACTGAGGCGTTTTAACGCGTTGTCTTTTCATACTTTTACGCATTCTTCAACTTCCTTTCTCCTCTTTATTTTTAGTCACCTTGCGTTGTTTTTTTTTTTTTTGTGTGTGTGTGTGTGTACACTGTTCTTTTAAGAGGAAACTTTAGCTCGGGTGCTCCTATATAATTACATGTAAAAGGAGAATTCGTTTTTCTCGACATCTATTGCCCCAAGTTTGACGACGTTTGTTGGATTTAAAACAAAAATTTTAAATCTAGTGACTGTTGGTTCATAATTTTCAATTGAGGTGCTCAATTTTTTTATAACAAATTGTCAAAAATAGAAAATTTTCAAAAGACGAAACTATCAAGTTTACACGTCCAACTGAGCAACCAAAAATGATAATACAATTCTGGGAATTTCATCTAATAGTACATCTAAAGCGGACAAAATTCATATGTTACATGTGAATCTCAAAGAAATTTAGTAATAAGTAAATACAGCTTTTGCAGAACTCTTGTAAACAACGTAACAAATCCACCTAAGATATGAAATGACATATCAAATTTGTCCGCTTTCAATGGTCTAATGGATGCCGTTTGCAGAAAGAAGTGCGACATCTGCTCTTGGTGCAGAGCTATCAATTTGTAAACTTATTGCTTCTATCTTTTTCAAATTTTCGAATTCTTGAAAATTTTTGTAACGATATTCAAGATCAATATCAAAATTGCGCTTTAAACAGTCACTAGAACTTAACTTTCTCACTGAAATGAAACAAATTTCATTAAAATCAGTCCAGGGGTTATCTCAGAAAAACGTTTTTGCGTTTTACATGTATTTGAAGAGGCCGCGTCGGAGTTGGGCCGAGATAAAGCTTCCTCTTAACAATTGTTTTATGTACACTCTTTTTATGCACACTCTTCTCTCAAAAATTTTCTTTTTATTCAGTTTTTTTTGCTTCTAATTTCATGCAGTCTTTTTGTTTGTTTTTTGTGTATTCGTGCGCCAGCACTCAGACCTTAGGGTTATTCGTGGGCTTGGTAATTGATTGATTGATTGATTGATTGATTGATTGATTGATTGATTGATTGATTGATTGATTGATTGATTGATTGATTGATTGATTGATTGATTGATTGATTGATTGATTGATAATACCGGTAGCGAAAGGAAGCAGCAGCTCGAGGGGCGATACACGACTCGAGTGACTGTATGAACAAGATGGGCGCATCGTATGTAGGTTGGTGATGTGACGAAGGAAAATTGGATACCACAAAACGTGGGAGCACCACTGAAGATGGTAATATAAGTAAATGTAGTACTGATGACGGTTCGCGTGAGAGAACATCCGGGTACCACGTCCAGCGGGAGCTTACGGCTATTACGTCACGAAGCAACGTAACGTGCAATATGCCCATTAAGAGGACGATCAAATGAGGGCGGCGGCTACGACAACGCGCTGAAGGCACTCGGACTACCGTGTCAACTGAAAGCGTGACCCAAGCAATGCGAAATAATGTGGCGACGGGACAGCAAGCAGCCTGCAGAGTATCGCCAGTTCCTTTGATATGTATTATATGGGCTTTGAATTGTGCGGTTCTTGAGCTTCGAGCGAGGCTGCTCTCTCCCTCGCTCGTGCTTCGCGATATACGATTCCCTTACTTCGGAATACACCGCACTTCTCCACTTTGGACACTGTCTGCCTAACAAAACAATTTCGTATGCTGTCAATGTCGTGGCTCGTCCGTGATCCTCTTAAGGAAGTTTTAATGTTTCCCTAAAATTTATTGACCATTTCCACATCGTTTGAATTACAGTAGCAAGGAAACGTGAAATCGTTGGTCTGCCTATGAAACACACACACACACACACACACACACACACACACACACACACACACACACACACACACACACACACACACACACACACACACACACACACACACACACACACACACACACACACACACACACACACACACACACACACAAACACACACACACACACACACACACACTCACACACACACACACACACACACACAAACACACACACACACACACGCACACACACACGCACACACACACACACGCACACACACACGCACACACACACGCGCGCACGCACGCACGCACACACACACACGCACACTAGATAAAAAGGCAGAAAAATGCAGTAAACACATAACTGCGTTCATCTTGTGCTACTGTTGACGTTGGGCGGCGAAGGCGAACTTACCGTACACAGTTCTACTTCGTGCGACTCCCGCACCAGCGTGATGGAAGTGAATATGTACAGGACGCCAGCCGTTCCGTGGAATATCACGTACTGCGAGTGAGCACAGGACAGACCTCACAAAAGATCCTGTCACAATTTGATACCACGTTTCGTGGGTATGCCTTATACCCGCGAAATTTGCGCACTGCCAATCGAAAAGGACCGATCAGTTGATTGGCTGAGTTTCCACGACAGAGTTAAGCGAGTACTGACACGACATTTTCGACTTGCCATGTTTTTTTTTTTGTTGATAAAATGAAGGTACTATAGAGCTCGCTATCCAAGAGCAAGTATTGGCAAACGCCAGTGCGCCGTAAATATTTCGCCTATAATAGTGTTCTACGAACCAGTTTCTATGAACGAGTTGCGAAATGAGGATGGCTGCCACACACAAACTGTGTACATTCTGGAATATAGCTTTAGCGTTATATATCCAATAAAAAAGTCGCAGTTCCGCCCGAAAGGCCAAGCATCGATTGCGATAGCAAATTGGTACACAGCTATACGCAGTAAAGATAGCTGTTTTATCGCCGCATAAACTTGGGAACATTCGCTTACTAACTGAGTCAACAAGCGTGCTGTCAGCGCGCACAAGCAAACACACATATATACATATAATACTATGTTCTCGATTGCGGTAAGTACGCAAACGCAACAAAGTGAGGGGCAAAATTACGTAAAAAGCATACCGTTACATGCTAGCATTTCGGCCGTGGCGCCGGTGGCTCTGAAGAAGGCGGTGACATGACCACAACGTCACCATTATGATTTCAATCCAGGCTATACTTTGCTGAAAAGTTGCGATATTTCTGTTGTTGATTTTCTGTTTCCAAGTACAAACCGCTGTCTATATATCAAGTATATCCGCTGTTTGTATAGGATGTCCCAGCTAACGTTAGCCCAAGTGTCTAACCAAAAAAAAATAATGAAAAAGAAAAAGCACGGTGCAAGTTACGATTTCATGTACTGCCGTGTTCGATCTTAGGCCTGTAACAACGGAACATCGTAGGTCTTATAATTGAATGTTGCACGGTGTATGTTCGTTACAATTGCAGGTTGACCAGTCTCTGTTTGTTTGTTTGTTTGTTTGTTTGTTTGTTACAATTGCACGTTGACCAGTCTCTGTTTGTTTTGTTTGGTTGGTACAATTGCATGTTGCACGGTGTTTGTTTGTTACTCTCTTTTTGCGCTGGACAGCTTGGACTGACGCTGTAGCCGGGACAAACGACATCGCGACGCGGCGCCAGGCGCAGCACTGCACTCACGTAGAACAGCACGGGCAGGTAGTAGGACGAGGTGGCGCTAAGTATGCTCGCCACCAGCATCATGAAGCCGTTGAACCAGAAGGTGAACGACGTTCCCTTCAGGCAGCGCTGCGAAGACGACTCCGCCCGGTCCACCATCAGGAACACCGCGATGCCCCCGCACTGCGAAGGTCACGTGCGCGCGCTGACCAATCAATACGCGAGAACGCCCAGCGACGACGACGGCGGCGGCGGCGGTACAGCTTCGAGCTGTAGAACTTCACGGCAGATTCACTGACGCGTCAATCCGCTTCATTTTGGAATCTACACTGGCCGAAAAGCTTTCTTGAATCGTGTTCGAGCAAACGCCGTCCATAAACGGGCACGCGGCGCGTGCGATTAAGATTTCGTTTCCAACTCGCGCGATCCTTTACTCTGGGCCACAGGTTTGTAGTACGCAGTGAAACGCTTTTGTAGCAATGGAGCAGATTTTGAAAACAAGAACTCGTCTATATGTATATATAGTAGGCAAAGAGGAATTCTTAAGGCTACCTTTCCAACGTAAAGAACTTGAGTGGTGCTATACAAGGTAAACAGAAGAAGTATTTAATTTCAACAGTTTCGACCACTGGACCGATCTTCATCAGGGTTTACAAAAACATGGCAGTTCGCACCTGGTAATGAAGACACCAGACCGGGTGACCGGTCGTTCTCAGATACATCAAAATGTGTTTCGGAAAATCCATTCTTAATTCCTTTGAAACATGGAAGACGAGACAACTAAAAGACTTGATAAGCCTCTCTTTTTACCGCCGAGGCCTCAATTTCAAAATCGCACTACACAGCGATTACACGATCAATTGTGTAAATTAGACTCTTCAACTTTTTTTTATCGCAATGGTGAAACGGCGTATGCTAACGGAAGACTTAGAACCCATAATCTGTTCCTAACGTCTCCGAAATACAGAGATCAGATGGTGCTAGCTGTTGCTGGGTAATGAATTACAGCCGATTTCGTCCACAACACGCCACAACTAAGCTGCTGAAGCGCGCCGCTGTGTCGCCCGTGGTCAACGTCGACGAGTGACGTATTGTTTCTTTTATGACCATTATAGTCGGACTTTCCACGGGAACCTAAACCTGACCTCGCTGACGTCACCACTAGCCCCCCCCCCCTCTTTAGTCTGTTACTTCTGAGAACTGGAGTGGCGAGCTAGAGGCGCCGAACGTATTTACTACAGAATAATGCCTGGCGACCACTTCCAATTTCCCCGTTCACATATACACAAAAAAGAAATAAATGAACTCCACAAACGTCCGCGGAACAAGATTGTCCGTAATGTAATGCCATTACTCCATGCCAATACGAAATGTAATGGACAATACTCCGCTATGTCCGTAATAAAGGACATTACGGAGTCATTGTCCGTTAAAAGGAAATCGATAAACGGCAATCCAGGCCGTCGCTTACCACCTCAAGGAAGTTGAAGAGTCCGTTGACGGTGCCGACGTAGTCGCTGAAGCTCACCTCGAAGATCGGACGTCGCGCGAGCACCTCCATCGTCTCGGCGGTGTGAACCATCCTTGCAGCGAAAGTGAAGAAGCGCGGTGACACCTTGACGACGCTGACGAGCGGCAAAATGACTCCTGCGCGTATCAAAAGGCGCGGGCGCGCCGCCGTCTTACAGCGCGCACATCGTGCACTACGCGTGCACAGCGAACGTGTATACGAACCAGGAATGGCGCGATAAAGCTGATTCTATCACTCCTCTGCCTGCAAGAAGTAACTTGAAATTGAGGACTTCCGTCCGAAATTTGGCATTGCGAACTTTCCTGCGGGCTTTTCGATTTGAGCTTACGCGCGATGTAATTACGAAAAAATTCTCTTTTTTTTTTCAGTGACCCTGTGTTCCGCATACTTTTGCTTGCGGGTGTACTTCAAAGTACAAAACTAACTTTTAAAGACATACTGAAGGATAACGCTTGTAGAAGCGGTGTGTGGCTATAGGTATCGCCTTCGGATTCCGGTATCAGCAAAAAAATATAAACAATGCCATATTGTCTCCCGCAACGGATCCCGCGACCTCGTGCATAGCAGCGCAACGTGTTCGCCACTAAGCCAACCACGGTGGGCGAACGCGAACACGAGCGATTTGTTTCGAAGCGCTCGTTACTTCACCTTCGCGTTTCAATTGTGTGTCTAGTAATACACCTCTACAGCGCTGTATCCAGAAACTGTTAATACGGTCCCTTGAAAGTCTTAACTCTTCCTGTGCGTTTTCCACTCGCCTGTCCCCGCGGGGTTCCCTTCAAAGACGTCTTTAACGCCACCGCGGACCAGTAATACGAAGGCGCGATAAAAAGGGCAGCACGCTTCAAGTGTACTCCTGACAGCAAAGAAACGTTACCTTCCCTTGCGCCGATGCACCAACCTTTGCTTCGACCTAGCTCGCAGGCAGGCTGATGATGATAACCTCCAAATGGTGGCGCAGACCCACACAAAAGTGTATTGATGATGATGACGAAGACATTTGAACGCATGTTGCTCCTACTCACTAAGGCGGATAGGCGAAGAATCCGGTTGATTCCTTAAGTATGATATATAAAGGGTATTTCTTTCAACGGCAAAAATTTTTTGTTTAATTTTTTGTGGAACATGGCGCAATTCTAACCCTCGATCGATGAGGCGGCCATTACTCCGACGAGAAATCAAAACACCTAGTTAAATAACCCATATAACTACCTTAATCAATATCTCAATTATAATATGGCAGATATATTAATCTATACGAATTGTAGCTAGCGAGTGTGCAAGGCGTACCCATTTGGAACGAATTCTCCAGACTGCACCAATTTCGGGATATTAATTTTCAAAGTGCCCGACGAAATGCACTGGTGTTCCAGTTACTTTTGCGTTTGAATGCATAAAATAGCATTTTTTTTTAAACGTTACTGGAACGCCAATGCATAGTGAGTTAAGTGAATATCACTGAAGGTATCTAGGAAGCAAGAAGTGACTATACTCGCGGACAACTCTCTGGGACCATGAATGGAAATCTACGGGGCGGAGCTTCTGTACATGTGTCACTGCGCCAAATAGTCCGGCAGCGTCCGACAGCGCTTTTCGGTTGCTCGGAACAGACGCTAAATCGACGGAGCTTCCACGTGCGACGGTTTCACGTTTCCCCAGACGCTGAAGGCGAAAACTGCAAAATAATTAAGCTTTTACATTCAGGGGTGTGTTTTATCTTATTTAAACTGTTGCTAATAAGGTGTTTACGTTTTCTCTTCCCCAGCCTAAACCATCGTGAATTAAAACGCGGGACTCTTTTAAGAAGCGCTCTCACTATTGTGCGCGCTTTGCCTCCGCGGCTTTCCCTTCGTCGCCACTGTTACGTTTCGCCTACGACGCGCGGTTTAGCCGGCGCGACTGCAACAAAGCGGCAGACATTTTGGCCCGTTCGGCGTCGCCGCTACGCCTCCCCGCCAAGCGCGTCCAGGCATGTTCCGATGCCACGTGTCTTCATGTGCGTGTGTGAGTGTATGTGGATATGGTGCCCGACCGGCGGCGACACGACAGTAGGAGTCACCTTCTCCTCCCCATTGTGCCCGACCGGCGGCGATACGACAGCAGGAGTCACCTTCTCCTCCCCATTGTGCCCGACCGGCGGCGATACGACAGTGTGAGTCACCTTCTCCTCCCCATTGTGCCCGACCGGCGGCGACACGACAGTAGAAGTCACCTTCTCCTCCCCATTGTGCCCGACCGGAGGCGACACGACAGTGTGAGCCACCTGCTCCTCCCCATTGTGCCCGACCGGCGGCGACACGACAGTATGCGTCACCTTATCCCATTGTTCCCGAGCGGTACAGTCACGTGCTCGTCTATTGAGGGGTTCCTTCTTGCCCTCAACTGCGAGAGTATAAAAGCAGCTGCCCCCGGACGCAAAAGGGGGGCTCCGATTTCTTCTGTTGAGTAAAGTGCACTCCCGTCTCTCTACTTCGGTCAACCTGACCGCCAACTCTTTGCGATGTTAGAATAAACAAGTTGTTTTGTTGTTACCAGTCGACTCATGCTTTGCCGGGACCTTCGGATGCTTCCAGTTGTACCCCAGGCCGCCAGGCCAACGCTACCCTTGGGGCTTGCGACCCAGGTGCAACAACGGGCGTCAGCGCCGAGTTCCCAACAACTCGTACCAGTGGTACGACCACAACACCACAGAAAGTTGCCCGCGAGTACAGCTGCGGTTAATTTTTTTGCAGTTGTTGTTGATTGGCTCGTCTTCGTCCTTTGCCTATGTGTTATGCTTAAATGCGGCGCGTGCCTGCGTTGTGAACTGTCATGTTGTTCATCTTTAAGTTGACGAACCGGCATAGGCGCTGAGCTGTGTGACTACTATGGCGTGAACAAAATGTCGTATTCCTGTTTTTTAAAGCGCGCCTCAATAAAGGGGCTCATAGACCGAAGGACGTGGCGAAGGAGAGAGACAAGACACATGCGCCGACTACAAATGAGCGTTTACTGGAAAAAAGGCGAAAGGCCGAATGTATATATACGTAAGCAACATACAAAAGAAAGGCATTGCGCATTAGACAGACGGTTACGTATAGCTATGCGCAACAAAACAGATTACATCGTTAACGTTTTCCGATTTTTATCATTCTATACCATAGTGCTGCTACCCATTTTATTGAGATCTTTCAGGCGTTGGCAGCTCCGTGGTCGCCGCCTTCTAGCGCGTAATTCTTTCAGTAAAGCAAAGCCTTTTATGCCCTCATGACTGCATTGCGCTTAGTGTTACACTGACGTAACTAATGGATGAACGTAAGCAAGAAGATGTGGACGTACGTGGCGCCTTTCTTCTTCTTTTTTTGTTTTTGTTTGGGGGGTTTGACGCATTTGCCTTGTCGGCTTCTCGCCGAGTAAGGCGGGGTCGGTTCTAGAGATCATCATCATCATCATCATCAGCCTCCCGGATCAGCCTAGCAACTCTGCTGAACCGGGGAAGCACGTTTACAATTGCTAGTAGGTACAGCGGGGCGGGGCGTTTCTCGAGGAGCTCGACGTTTCTGCGCAGACGCAAGTAAGAGCTGGTGCGAGAGAGAAAATCTGGAGATCTTTGCTCCTTGAATATGTGACTCTGCCTAGGCACTGCGGTGGAGAAGTTTATTTGCGCGTGTTATATGCGTTTGTCACTAGGCGTGCCGGCTTTGCGGAGTGGGGTCGAGTTTTTTTTTTTACTCTCAGACGCTGGCTGTCACAGGTGAAACAGGTGAACCAGCGCGCACTGACGCCCCATTTGGTGATCGCTATGGCTAAAGGTACGTCGGACAGACCTTCTCGCACGTGCGGCGCCGGTGCTGAGTCATTCATGCCGGATTATAACTTTGTCGCGCCTTACGGTACTCTACCTTTAAAAAAAATGAGAAATGAAACGTCCCTGATTTTGCCGGGAGAGCAATAGGGGCCGTAGTAGAGGCCGGGCCTGCTCTCCCGGACTTTTAAAGAGCATATTTGAGTGGTCTCCTCTGAGTGAAATAGGCGCCCACAGCGCCTTAGCACCGTACACATACGACGGGTGAAGGCGATTACCTCATGTCTCGCCGTGAGGATTATTGCATTTGCGTCTCGTCCTCGTTAGGTTACGTTAGCGTAAAACGCGTAAGGGGAGCGCGGCGTATTCTCATAGCACATGCAGGGGCGTCGAGCATCATCGGTGCCCTTTCAGCCACTCGCGTTTAAACGCGGTTACTAAGGCGCTCTGCCTTCTAGATTTTCAATATATGTGGACTGGCCTCTTCCACGGTCCCTACTGCTCTCACGGAAACTTCTGAGATGTTATCACCTGTTTGACAGCGCTGGCAGCCAGCGTCGGAGCGTAAACAAACTCGACTCCACTCCGCAATTCCCCCCACGCCTAGGGACAAACGCATAGAACACACGCTAAGAAATCTCCTCCTTAGTGTCTAGGCAGTCTTATATTCAAGGAGCAAAATCCCCGCGTTTTCTCTCGCACCCGCTCTTACTCGCGCATGCGCGCAAATGTCCGGCGCCTCCGCAAGTGCCACGCCCCGCTGTACCTGTACTTACTAGCAATTGTAAAGTTGCATCCGGGAGGTGGCGTAGTTGCAGTGACGCTGCGCTGCAGTACGTCCTGCACACGATGACCAGTGTTACAGGATTTAACTGCCTGCTTCGCGAAAGCTTCGCGTCACATAGTTCCAAAATGTGTGTTGAATCTAAACATCTTTTTTTCGTCTTCATGTTTTTTTTTTCGGCGATAGCTTTTATGAAATCACTCCCCTGGTCTGCCAGTGTCTGTTGCTGGAATAAAAAAGAAACTCAAATTTCGCATTCCGAGGTTCTGTCTTTCAGCCACTCTGCCGGTTTTACAACAGCGAAGAAAAGTTCGCCAGCGCGTTACACTCCTGTAAACACCTGAAGGTGCAAGCATGCTGCGCACTTGGTATACTGGGCCGTCTCGCACCGTCGCGTTGCTGCTTTCGCCGTTCGGTTTCTTTCGGCTCGTTTTCGACGCTTAGCTGCGGCTTCGCGCGCTCCTTTAGACATTTTTCGTCCGCGATGTGGCAGCAGTGCGTTTACGACCCCAGAGAACTTCCGGTCGGCCATTTCCGAGAGTCCAGTTAGCCAAGAAAAAAAGAAGCATTTTGCCGCATAGTGTAGTGTAGGTACGCATTCTCGATGTTTTCAGACGTAAAGAACATGCACTGTGGATCCAACTCATGTGTGGGCTCGCGAAACAGGGTATACAGGGCTTACTGCGCATTGTGTTTCGCCAGCCATCACGCCACCGCTTCGCTTTACAGGCAAATATATATATATATATATATATATATATATATATTCATTCTTGTCTGAGTAGAGTGCTTGGAATCTCCAACGAAGCCTACACTTTCCCACTTTCTGTGCATCTAATGTAACACTGGTACGAAAACTTTACCTTGGTGAGCCTTCGGGAAAACGTGCAAGGTTGACGGGTATAGTCGTTTTCATAAGCCTTACCTATAGGATGCGTGCAAGCGAATGCAATGCCCGAACAGGGGCCCCACTGACTCGGAGAATGTGCTTGCAAGTGGGCTAAACTTCCAGAACCAAGAATGAGGACGCGCACCCAATTTACAAGCGGAAATTTTACTTCTATGCTTTTACGCCCATTTCGAATACTTTAAGTGTACGCGTGAATGCATTACATGTGAAAGAAAAAAGTAAATCTCTGTTTAAAATAATTGGGTGCGTTATCGTGTGCGAGAATATTGCTTTATATTTGTAAATGCCCGTGAAACTAACTACTCTATTTCCACTGCTATAGTTTGTAGAGCAGTGCATAATGTCTCTCTCTCTCTCTTTGTCTCTCTCTCTCTCTCTCTCTCTCTCTCTATATATATATATATATATATATATATATATATATATATATATATATATATATGCTGCCGATGCTGCTGACTCTGTGCGCACGTTCGTTATCTTCCTTAAGATATATATATATATATATATATATCTTAAGGAAGATAACGAACGTGCGCACAGAGTCAGCAGCATCGGCAGCATCGAACGCGCAGCAGAGGCTCGAGTTCGGGAACTGCTCGGTGCATCTAGAACCGGCGGTCGCTACGAACCCCAATAAATCTCCTTTATAATATATATATATATATATATATATATATATATATATATATATATATATATATATATATATATATATATATATATATATATATATATATATATATATATATATATATATACACACAAGGGGGATTGCATCACATTTCGTTTCTCGTATGTCCGCTTTCTCCGCTTGAAATGCTGACTGGAGCAAGAGCCCTTGTCAGGCTATATGCCTTCAGCTTAACTTTCATTTGCACTTGGAAAGAAAGAATGAATTCTTCAAACTTCAAATTTCAAACACTGACAACACCTTAAGTGTTGTTTCTTCGCACGTGCGCTGCGGCCGTCAGTCCGACCACGCAGCATCTCCCATAATTGGACCATTGCAAGACAAAAAAAAAAAAAAAAACAGCCCGGCACTTAGGCCTTCACATAATTGTTTACTATTGAGCTATAGACTAGATCAACCACACCACGAACGGCGCAAGTGCAAGACAGACGCTTCTTTCGTTGCGGGTGTTTTTGCACGTTCGGATGGAGTGGACCGTTTGATGTGAACTGTCGGTGCACGAGTGAGTGCATAATCGGCTACTTGTAACGCGAAGCCGATAAAGAATAACGACTACACGATAGCATCACGAGGAAATAACACGAATCAATAAGTGCGCTGTCTCGACGACTTTCGGATTGCCTCCGTAACCTGGCCGTTTCTTAATTCTGTATAGGGAAGTACATGTATACACAACAAAACGTCTCTTGCATTCCACCCGTACTGAAACGCGGGCGCGCCTTGACCGGAAATCGAACACAGGCGCGCAGCACTGCACAAATTTAATCCGCGATTGCACATGAAATGGAGAAGGGGCGAAGACTATATACGGGGCTCAGTTCGGTGCAGCAGCGGTCCGGCGCTTCGTCGTCACTTGTTCTCGTAGTAGATCTTGTACGTCGCGTACGCGCAGTGAAAGGCATGAAGGCCTCCCGTCGTCAGGCCCACCATCTAGAGTGTAAGAAGGAAAGAAAAAACGCAAAAAAATAAAGAATTCATGCGCCGAGCGGGATTGTTGGAGCTGGAAACACGTAACGGCCGCCGTGTTTTGGAAATATAATTTCGACAACCCGAGTTTCTGTATCGTACGCCCGAAGTTCGGTACGAGTGAGTGAATTCTCACATTTAAAAGCGAACCTTTCTTTCTTTTTTTTCTGCGCGCCCCGCATGGCTGCTGGCTGATGGGTCAGTCGGTCGGTATCTCAGCGTATCTGTGAATATCTACAGGGTGTCCCAGCTAACTTTAGCCAGAGTTTAAGAATATGCAAATGCCACCACGTAGCTGGACAGAACCAAGGTAATCTTGTTTGCCGTAGCTTGGAGATGCTGAAATTGCTTTTTTTTTTTCGTTTCACCTAAATATATAATTGGTCGTAATTAGTTAACTAACTTCTCCAATATTATAATTGGCTGAAAAGTGTCAACGAGACAATTGTAGAGCGACATGAAAAACTCCCGATACAGCTTTCTGTTGCTCAATACGTGCTACATAAAGGTGTTTTTCCGAGCGTGAAAGAAGCTCACGGATACGCGCAAGATTGTCGCGCGACGGGCCTTTGGTTCTTATTCTATGGTTTTATTTTATGACTGGCAGCTCGAAGCACTTTGCCTGTATTCGCGGACTTCTTTCGCGCTCGGCAAAACACTTTTATTCTTTATGTAGCACGTATTGAGCGACAGAAAGCTATATCTGGAATTTTTCATGTCGCTCTACAATTTTCTCGTTGGCACTTTTCAGCCAATTATAATATTCGAGAAGTTAATTAACTAATTAGGACTAATCGTGTAATTATGTAGAATGAAAAATAAAGTAATTTGAGTATCTCCAGGCGCCGGCAAGCAATATTATCTTGGCTCTGTCCAGTTACGTGGCATTCGCGTATGTTTACACGCTGGCTAAAATTAGCTGCGACACCCTGTATATTAGAGGATGGTTTGTACGCAACAGACGAGATCAGGAGAAAGGTTTTTGACGTAATATTCTTTCTAGCAAATCTAGCACCTTCATTTTTTTTTTACTGAGGAAGAAAACCGTGTTACTAGTTCAAGAGCCTTATAGGGTTCGCTGCTGCACATTTCGGCTAACAAAATAACACGTCAGTACTGCGTCACGTTACCATCAAAAGCAAACAGTTATCCTTCGGCGCCACGATGTATGCTCGTCACGCCCAGAATGAGCACTTTTGGCTTGGGAAAGCAGCCGTTGCGTGACGTCATGCTACGCGTCATAGCTTCTTCTTTCCTTCCTCGACGAGTTCGGGAATCGGGGGTGGCAAAATTCACCGGCGCTAGGTCGACCACAGCGGCAGAGGGAACGCGAATGAGCTAGCCTCGCTTACACGCCAGTTTCCACAATGCGTCGGATGGACGTAACCGTTTAAGAGGAAAATTATTTTGAAGTTCCGCGTTAGAACATCTTCGCCTATTGTGAAAGGCGATAGCGTACGGACGTTCATAAAAAAAATGTTGTAGCAAGGAGGAGTTGCTGCGCCGGAATCGTTTGTCGACCATGTGATAATGGTAAGCCTTGCTTTGGATTAGTAGGTAATAGCAGAGTCCCTTCACGAATTCAATACATAATGGCTAATTCACACCGACGGCTTGAGGAGGTCGCGCGACCATTTGCGACTCGCGATCAAAAAGCGACCGAAGGCGACTGACGTTCACACCGGGAAGCCCGGCTGAGGCTGACCCGCGAGTCGCAATCCCGGAGATTATCGTTCTCAGCGAGAACTCTCGGAATCTACGCGGAATTTGTTGCGACGCGGGAGGAGGCCAGATGTAGACACATGAAAGATCACTTCCGGTGCGCCGCTGATTGGTTTATCAGTTTTGCGACCACGGTCGCGCGACTGAAAAATCGCGCAGAGAGCGACTGGCCCAAAATGGTCCCTTTTCGAGAAAAGCGACCGTTTGTGACCATTTGCGACTGGTCGCTTTGCGACCAACTAGGTCGCGCGACCGCTGTCAGTCGCCGGTGTGAATGAGCCCTAAAAAAGCAACGAAGGACTCTGGTTACAGCTAGCGTTGCAATGCGGGCTTGCTGGTACGCCAACTTGGAATACAATGCTAATGCACAGATGCGCACGGCACCTTGTCTGTGCGTTCCTGTACGAGCTGTTCCAAGTCCTGCTCCTGTTCGCGCTATACGCGTGCTCCAAGGATCAGTATATGGTCGTCTGCTCGAGGCTCTGCGAGGCAGACGATTCGGATTTCCGGTTCGGCAAGTTTTCCGCTTCACCGTGAATTCCACTCGCGTATGCGTTAGAAGTTTCAAGCTATCCAGGTACTTTTTTTTTTGCTTCGCGTGATACGTTAATCGTGACACGTCGAGCCTACGGCGCATGCGCTGTATGCGTCTCCCCGCGGTGACGGGCAGAAGTTGCACCCGCAAGTACAGCACTTTGCACTCGCGCCTGCGTGGCGCGGTGAATTGAACGACGCGTAACTTGACTGCAGTTATTTCTATTTGCATGGCCATTTTTTTAGAGGTGGAATCGCGTAACTGCAATTTAATCACGATTGCTTTTGCCTGTCAGATATAAAGATTATACCGTAAAGTTTGTATTTGTGAACGTAATAACTGGCACGATTAGCTCAATTAATGAGTGGTATTTCTTTGGTATTTGGTGTTTTTTGTGAATAGTGTCCACCTGGGCAGGTATAATTTTTCTAAAGGGACATAATTCGAGTAAATAATGTAGTGATGTTGTTTGATGGTCCAAGTAATAATGAAAGAAAGGAACACTGTATTGAGTACAGCGCTGACGCTGGCAGATTTGGGCCATATTGGCGTGTGTTGCACTCACCGCAGGCATGCCGACTTCTTTGTTCGAGCGAACGATTAAGATGCTGCAGAATATATACAGGATGCTGCCTGTTGCCTGGAACAGCACGTACTGCGAACAGACAGAAGACAGGCTTTTTTTGCAATTTGCAGGGCAGTCTGTGTGAGTTTAAAGAGATTTCGCCACCCACTCTATAAACATACTGAAATTTACGAAATAGCAGACGCGCAGACGACAATGGATGGACGGATGGATGCTGTGAGCGTCCCCTTTGGAACGGGGTGGTGGGTCGCGCCACCAAGCTCTTGCTACTATACTCCCTAATGTCCTACCTAGGTTAAACAATTAAAAATACACACTATCAACTCCCACACCCAAATTTTCTGATCCCCTATTGCGAACTGTGCTCTTGTACATCTCGGTTTTTTGTCGTTTCCCTACTTTTCCTCCACCAATCCTCCAATCGCCTCTTACTAATGCCTATTGCGGACATGTTTACTTTTCCACTGCTCTCGCTAAACCCAAGGGCTTCAAGGAGGTCAGTGGTGCCTAAATCGACCTCTGGGCAGACGTCTTCATATTCTAATAAAGCATACTCCATCGTTTCCCTAGCTTTACCGCAGCAAGCACATGCTTCTTCTTCCTTTTATATCTCGGTTTATAGGTGCGGGTTCTAAGGCATCCCGATCTCGCTTCAAAATGTAATGAGCGTCCCTTTGAGTTATCATAAATTGTTTCTTTCCTGATTTCTTTTTTTCATCTTAAGTAGTTACTTGTGGCAGGTTTCTTTTCCATTGCCGCCACCCATGAGATTATTTCAGCCTCTCTGACTTTCCGCTTGACCTTCTTTGTTGCTGTGTTGCCCACCCTACAGGCCGCATACTTGCTGGTAAGCTTCCTAGTTGTTTTCTTCCACTGTGAATCAATGTTTTTCCTATACAGATACCTGGAGAACACTGAAGCGCTGGTAGCGCCATCCTGCCACGTTGAGGTCAACTAGAGGGGTTAAAAATGTTACTCCAGTGAGAGACTATGCGCAGTTTAGCTACTGCTCATCAATGTATCACGGCTTTCTTTTTCTTTGTTCTTTTTTTCTTCAGAAAGAAAAGAATGCCATACACAATAACGTTTCTGATGGTTTGTTCTAGAAACGAACCGTCACAAGATGTTACCAGCGCTCCTGAAGCCGCCTACATGTCTGATATTCCGGTGTTCCCTAACCAGTTCCGTGCAGCGCAGCGAAAGCTACGAGTCGTGTCAGCCAACCAGAATTGAGAACCACAAGAAAGCCTCCTCCAATGTCGGCCTGTCATCGCCCTCCATGGAACACCGACTGAACGCAAGCTCGTTCGAAGCATTAGCAGCACACATAGAGCGAGCCCTCCACACTTTCGCAGAAGGCACTGTCGGCTCTCGTTACTTATTGGCTGACACGGACCCTAGCATTCGCGGCAGTGCGCGGAGCTTGTGAGACGGGGTATTTCGCAGAAGGCACAGTCGGCTCTCGTTATTGATTGGCTGACACGGACCCACGGAGCTTGTGAGACGGGGTATTTCGCAGAAGGCACAATCGGCTCTCGTTACTGATTGGCTGACACGGACGCTAGCATTCGCGGCAGTGCACGGAGCTTGTGAAATAAGGGTATTTAGCTTGTCAGTAAAACGTATTGCCACTTACGGAATACCGGCCGGGTGGCTGGAAACGTAAATGATGATGATGATGATGATTATGATGATGATGATGATGATGATCCTTGGCATCTCGTTTGAAAGGGGGCGGGGGCAAATAGTCCCCTATCCTGCTTGATTTAGTCAGGTTTTACTGTATTTACCATTATCTATCCTTTGCCTATCTGATATCGATCTCAACTTTCGTGTTTGAAAGCTTTATCACTGCGTTGTACCATTACATACGCTTGCAGCGACTCCGGTTCTATCAATCTCTTCCATGCTTTCTTTTTTTCCCACCAATACTCTAATCGTCCCTTACTTATCTCGACTGCTGACCAGCTAATCTTTCCGTCTCCTTTGAATCCCAACGCATCTGCAAGGTATCGCTAGGTGGATATATCTTGACATTCTATTAGGATGTGCAGAGCAGTCTTCGGGCTTTTTTTTGCATCACAATCGTGCCGCCTCCTGTGGCACATATTTGCTCCGGTATGTATTTTGTCCTCAGGCCGTTAGCTCGGGCCTCAACTTGCAAAGGAACTGCGTTCTTTACGTTATCATACAGCCTTCCCGTCCTGATTTCTTTCATGCCATTTTCGTAAATCACCGTGGTTTTTGTAAATCTCCATCCTTACCATCCAATTTACTGTCTCTGTTTCCCTTCCTTCAGGAGCATATTATACCGCGAAGGCGATAGAACTGCCAAACATTTATGTATAGCGAAGCGTTTCAAAAACGTTAGTGTACAACGGGGTCCTTCGTTACAGCTAAGGAATCGCACCAGATGTAGCGAAGCGGCCGGCGGAAGTGTTGCGTACAGTTTTCATGCAAGCGGGGGCGGAGGGGTGGGGGGTGGGGAGGGGTGCGAGGTGCGGCAAACCAGAATCCAAGACTTTCCAAGAGAGGCTCTCTTGAACACAGCGTCGTTGCCTTTGAGGTGCGAGTCGCTCGGATTCGCAAGCATCCGGGAAGTACCTTCTTCTTTAGCGCACAGGAGGTCCGCGGCTATGTATAGTAGAGTGAACGACGCGGAAACTCACGTAGAAGATCGCAGGCAGGTAGTGGGAAGACGTGGCGCTCAGTATGCTGGTCAAGACCATGATGAAGCCGTTGAACGAGAAGGTGTACGCCGTGCCTTTCAGTAAGCTGGCAACGCGCCCTTCTGGCTTGTCCATTATCATGTACATCGCGAAGCCACCGACCTGCGCAGTCGCGAGCAAACAAGAACAGTAATAGCAATGTCTGTCAACCAATGTCTTTGCATAAGTACCTGTGAATTATCAAAATAGTGCGTGCGTGCGTGTGCAAGTGCGAGCGCGCGCGCGCGCGTGCGTGTGCGTGTGTGTGCGCGCGTGTGTGCGTGTGTGCGTGTGCGTGTGTGTGTGTGTGTGTGTGTGTGTCTGTGTGCGTGTGTGTGTGTGTGTGTGTGTGTGTGTGTGTGTGTGTGTGTGTGTGTGTGTGTGTGTGTGTGTGTGTGTGTGTGTGTGTGTGTGTGTGTGTGTGTGTGTGTGTGTGTGTGTGTGTGTGTGTGTGTGTGTGTGTGTGTGTGTGTGTGTGTGTGTGTGTGTGTGTGTGTGTGTGTGTGTGTGTGTGTGAAAACTTTTATTGAAATGAGGTTCGGAGGCTGGACTTTTTAAGCCAAGGCTTCCCCGCTGGCACCGTCAGGCCAAAGCCTTCAGTGCGTGCGTGACATCATGGGTCTCTGGACGGCCCTTATTTCATCTTGAATTGTAGCGCGAAGTGACATAGACAGAGACTAGAAGCAGACAGGACCTGTCTGTTTCTAGTCTCTGTTTGTGTCACTTCGCACTAAAATTCAAGGTCATGTTACCGTACCAACCCGCCCAACTTTCTATCCTTCTGCGGCCCTTATTTGGTCTTGAAACAATGGGCTTTGAATACTTTTCTCCCACTGTGTCCATTCCTCAACGAGGTTGGGGAGAGTCGCGTAACTCCCCGCCAGAATATGTCCGATTCCAATGATGTCATTACAATCGTTGCAGTCCGTCTTAACCTGCCTCTCTGGATATATTTTATTCATGTGGTACGGCGTGGGATATGTATCAAAATAGTGGTATGAAGAAAAAAAAAGACGCCCTGTATATTTTCTGTCTTCTTCCCAACAAACACTTCCTGGAAGTTATAACGCCTACGTGGCTCGCTTCCTTTATAGTTGGGCCATTTTTCCTCTCGTTTACTGCGTCTTCACATACGCCGAAAATTCGGCACGATTCATCTCACGATGACTCCCAACTGTAATGCGTTTAGCATTGAATCAATATAGCGACACAGTGTATTTCCACCGTCGAAACGAGTTACGTATTATTTACTCATACTGTTGGCCTGTCGCACGTTACAGGGTCGGTCAAAAGCAGCACTTCGACAATTAGTACAATACATGAATGTTCCAATATTACATATGGCACAATAACAAAAACAAACAGGTCTATAGCAGTATTTCGGCAATTAGTACAGTACATGAATAAGGTAGTACATGAATAGGTGAACATAAGTGAAAAAAAAAACGATACGCAAGCAAAATATTTTGCACATACTCCGATCAATAATACAAGACTATAAATGCAGCGTTAACAAACGAGCTCATACACCCCCCCCCCCCCTCCACAGAGAAAAGAAAAACGGTGAGCACGTATACGTGCGTGCATCTTTCAATGTAGCTTTAAGATTTCCTCAAATTGTTCTGCACTGGTGCTTCCTCGTGTTAACACTGGTAATTCATTCCATTCTTTAATGGTTCTTGGGAGGAAGGAAAATGTGTAAGCGTTAATATGCATCTGAGGTATTTCAAAAGTATTATATTAGCTTTTCCTTAGCGTTCTACCTTGTGATGCTATCAGATACTGTTCACTATTGATGTTGAATGTGTTTTTAGTGAGAAAAATATTAGTTATGAGTTATGCATATATGACGGCCCGAGTGTTCTTAGGGAAGCCCGAAAAAAAAAAGAGAATCTCTCTGCCCTACATGCCTCATACGTAACTCGTTGGACAACACGTGTTATGTCGCTTCATATTGATTCAGTGCTAGAAGCGCTACCGTCAATAGCCATCGTGACTATGTCGGGGTATGGTGTTTATTTTTTTGCCTATTACTAATGCGATAGACATTCTTTGGGAAAATTCACACATTTCGAGACGTAAGCCTTTAGTGGCTCATGAGCGTCCGTGAACAGTCTGTGGTAGACGCAGGAAAATCAATCGCAGCAGGTGACAGCTGTCACAGCGCTTGATGGACGACCCTAGATGAGCAATGCGTGATCACCATGATAAATAAAAAAATTAAAGAATATATTATAAAATGAAATACACAAAAAAAATATAGCCGAGTCAGTCGGATGTCTCCGAAGAGCGCGCGCCCTGCGCTTGCAACCCATGCTCGCTGCCACGGCGGCGTCCGTTCGCAGAGCAGTTCAGACAACAGCAACAGAGGCAGTCATAGAAAGGCTTTCGCCTATCGTAGTTTAGCTCGGCAAAGTGCCTATAGAATTTTTTTTCTGTATGGCCGTCCACATCTGACCCTTTGCACGCCAACTTAGGCCACTATACAGGTATGTTGCCTCTGGTTTTGTACCCGAATAGACAACTTGGGGAGTCGACAACATGGGTCACTGAGTATCTTCAACTGGGCACGCGTGTCTCGGTTGTGCAAGAATACACAAATTGGGGGGAGGGGGGGGGGGCTTTTGGTATGTGCAGACGGGCGTGTGACGCTATAGGTATGTGAACATTCTTGGCCATTAATCCTCCAGAATGGGCATGTTCCACTGGGTAGGCGTCGGGATAGGCAAGCAGAACAACAGGGAAGAAGCGAAGGAGCCGGCCTCAAAAGCAGCCGAACGTGAAGTGAACGAATTGATACCGGAACGCGCATTGAGCGAGGGGCATTGAGCGACAGAGAAAAGATCAAGATGTCGGCAACAGAGAGTTTGAAGAAGTCGGCTACACGGAAGTGAATGATTTGGCGATACGGCGAGTCTCGCTACATTGCTTCTATGCTAATCGCATTATCGTCGATACATTCATCGTGAGATGAGTTCTACCGGCATTTTGTTTCTTCTTTTTTTCAGCTACGCACAAGTGTGCCACAGAGTTGGGAAGACTGCGGAGCTTCAAAGCGCCGGCGTCAATCGCCTTTTGTTTTAGCGTCTTTTCTGGCTTTCCAACCCTAGTTCTTCTAAACGTGGCCGTTCTGCAGAAGCGTAATAACAAACGCAGTATAGAGGAGTAATGACAGTGTATTTCCGACTTCTCAGTTTGTTTTCTTCTATTTGTTTTTGCGCTAAATGAAGGTCCTAGACCTCTAAACCCAAGAGCAAACACTGGAAAGTCTCAAAACGCCCCTAAATAATTTAATGTAATAGCTCTTCTACAGCATTGTAACATCACGACGCAAAATGTTCGGTTGCCTCCAATGCTGTTGCTCGTTTTGGTGGCCGATGTGTAGAGGTCTGGAAAAAGTATAGAGAGAGTGCTACATTGCACAAGCGTCTTTTCCAGACTACCTTCCGTAAAATACGGTCGTTTTCCTTGCTGACCCTTACATAAGAACAGGATACCGCCGGGCTTACTATCTCAAGGACGTTGAAGAGTCCGTTGACGGTGCCGACATACTCGTCGAAGGTGACCTCGATGATGCGACCCCGCGCAAGCACTTCCATGGCCTCAGCGGTGTGAACCATCTTCGGGTTGATCGTGCCGAGCGCGAAGTTTGTTGACTCCTGCCGACGAGCGTATCGCTAACTCCTGCGCTGCAAGCACAAACAGCAACATCGACATTCGCGTTGCATTTTCAGCTGAGCTGGCGCTATAGAAACCACGAAATCAATTTTACCGTCGCAGTTCATTCTTTTCCGACGGCGCGATATTTCGGACATTTTGTACGAAAAATCAGTCGGCGACTGCGAATGTGTTCGTAGTCGGCCGCCAGTGATTGCGCTATTTCGCATAGTAATCTTGGCGCTGTTCGAGGCTTCAGTGCGTAGCCATAAGCCTGCCATGTGTAAGGCCCACACCCATCAAAAATATTTTTTTAAGTGCGGACCTTACAAGAGTAAATACGATATATACTACTTATTTATAATCATTTCAGCCAAAGCGAAATTTTGCTGCAGTTGGCCTTTAGCGCTGATGTAGTAAGTAAAGTTGATAATCGGTACTTTAGTAAAGCAAGCAGTGTCGCTATAACTTTTTGAAGCGTATCGCTACAGTGACATGAAAAAGTCGGTGAATCCTCGCTAAATTTTAGGCAACGTAGGCGTTTGGGAAGACTACACTATACGCTAGCATGGCGTAAGTCATTTACCAAAACGCTCGCGTTTGTCTAGGGTTCGCGTGAGTGAAGATAAACACAGAATTTGACAGCAGTGTGTAATGAGCCGTTACATTGCTTATATATATATATATATATATATATATATATATATATATATATATATATATATATATATATATATACATATATATATATATAATGTGTGTGTGTGTGTGTGTGTGTGTGTGTGTGTGTGTGTGTGTGTGCGTGCGTGCGTGTGTGTGTGCGTGCGTGCGTGCGTGCGTGTGTGTGTGTAGGCAAACGTTAGTTGCACACAAAAATCAAATGCCTAATCGACTAATTACCAAAAATTCGCTAAAAACAGATTTTAACTAAATACCGTATGTTCCATATTGCAGTTAACGAATTCTACCCGGGGGGTTTGCAAGACGGATCCACTTGGAACGAATTCTGAGGATGACACCAGTTTCGAGATAATAATTACCGGACTTTGCGGAGACATGCACTGGCGTTCCAGTCACTTTCCTAACAAAGCGTCTTTTTATGCATTGGAGCGAGGCACGTTACACGTTTGCCTCGGTTTAGTGACATGCGCGACAAGGCGTCGCCGGCATTCGCAAACGACGTCATACTTTCAGAGCGACCGCGGAATCCAACGAGACATGCCCGCGTGAGACGGCGCGTCTAAAACCATTCCAATTCTTTTTTGGGTGTCTTACCCTTGCGCTGGTGGACCGACACGCTTGCCTGTAGCCAACAGCCAAGTGACAGGTCTTTGTCTTCCTTCTCGGAGCTGTTGTTTACGTTTTTGTTGTTGTTTTTGTTGCACAATGGCACATATTGAGTGCAAAATAGGAGGAAGATGAAATGAATATAGGAAGATGAAGACATGGAGGAAAGAACGAGCACATGGAAGATGAAGTGATCGAAAGAGGCAATTACATAGGGCATAGAAGAGGTACATGACGTTGGTAGGGGGTATCGGCCTAGTGAGTGACGTGGTAGTTGACAGTGGGTAATGCTGTACTTATAGAGTGGGCAATCAGCTTGTGCCTACGCGGCAAGACAGCAACACCGGCAACGGGGGAGTTGGGAGGGGAGGCAAAGAAAGCTTCGCATGAAAAACAAGCTGAATAATTGACATCGCCAAGCGATCTTTAAACGAAGATCGCTAGGCCATCATTTCAGTACAGGAAAACGCCCCGCAGTCTGGCAGGCCTACAGCCAGCAGAGCCACTTATGGGCCGGTCATTGCGCACGTCTCTCAAAGCTCTGCGCGTTGACCTTTGAAAGAATGCGGACGCAAAGCATCTTAAACGAAAAATGCGGAAATTATATAGACTCTACGCGCTGCGGGAGTCGGGTCTAAGCGAAGCTGTGGTGTGTCGGCAAGACGAAAATTCGCCTCTCGACAAGATATGCGTGGCGGAGTTCTTTTGTTTTAACTGTGAGGGTAAATGCCTCAGGGCATACAGGGGTATGAGATGCGTGCGAATAAGGATGATTAAATGAATGAGAAAAATATTTGCGGATCTAATGAAGCCCAAGAGGGATCGAAAACCGCCAGACAAGGTAGAGAAAAGCGCCACCACCGACATCGGCACCTAAGCCATCGGACGCCACAAACGTCTCGCTAGAGAGAGCCCGTTTGCCTCAAAGAGCTAACTGACGGCAGAAGCGCACGTGCGATGGACGCCATATACTTCTCCGACCCAACAAAACAGGAGAAAGAGCCAAAGAAAACCATTCGCTGTGCTCAAATAATGATGCCATCGAAGGCGTAGGTCTGTTGCAGCGAGTTTTTTTTTTTTAATGTGCTAGCAATCTTTGGGCTACCTATCTGCGTATCTATGCATCTATCCATGTTTGTAACTAACCGTTTTCCCACCTGCCTGAGTCCCTGGGTATTCAGAGGTGGAATGGGTAGCGCATCGGGTTGCTGTGCGGAAGTAACTGGGTTCGAAGCCAATCATCGGACCAACTTGAGTCACTGAATGTGACTCAAGTTGAGTCACATTGAGACCAACTTGAGTCACGTGCCGCTCTTCAACGAACCTCTTTCACACCGACATGGACTGCTGTAATTGCGGGACTGGTTAGGTACCGCTGATCGAAGGAACTCTTTGAGGTCGACTTGGAGTTCGGGGTATGTGCCACTCGGTCTTTTGCTGGTCTCGAATGAAACTCTTCGGTGCCAGCTTGGGTCACTGGCTATGCGCCAGTAGGTGTACGCCACTCTTCGGTGAACGCCTTTGACGCTAACTATAGGGTAACTGGGCAAGTGTCACCGGGGAATGTGCCGCTCGACAACGACGAATAGGATCCCTTAAATTTCTCCGAAGCCGAGCGCAATCTAAACCACGTCACAAGCGTTCCTCAAGAACAGCAACCCGACGCATTGGCAGGCTGCGCCATAAAAGCGCTGCGCGTGCGCCGCTTTTCAATCAATGTTTTTCACGCCGACGCTTTAGCGAGCCTCTGCCATGAATTCACTGGGTGTGTACCCCTCTTTAGCGAACGTATCGCCAACTTGGGTCACTGTGTATGTTGCCGCTGAGTGTGCGGCAAGCCAGGGAACAATGCTCAGCGTTCACAGGCACCGCCGCGACGCGCTTCTGGTCTCGGAGGCCATGCGCGGACTTATCGGCGGTGCCACTAGATGGCGCAGCGCGTCCAGAAAGAAACGCGAGAAAGGAGTCCGGTTGCCGCCTGACGCGTTTCTCAGCATTCGCACGCAACGCCGCGCCATGCATTTCGAAAGCCACGCGCAGGGTTCGCGGTGGGAGCGCCAAATGGCACCGAGCGTTCTTTGAGTAGCGCGAAAGAGGAATCATGCTGCAGTACATTGCCTCGTACATAGCTCGTTTCGACAGTGGCAATACGTTGTGCCACTGTATTGATTCGATGCTAAACGCATTACCGTGGACAGTCATCGTGAGATCGTGAAACTCCATGAAATCAAATTACACTAAACACGCGAAGGCTAGAACTTTCCGCGCGCATGCATTGCAGCTTGTTGCATTCTTAACGCAATATTAATTGCAAATTATTAATTTAAGAAGCAGCAAAGCCGTTTGAAGGCAGGAAGAAGAAGTTTGGACAAGGTCATGAACTGTGCCCATCATTGCCATGTTCGCTGCATCGCCATAGTTGCAAATCCGGTGGACACTAGCGCTGGCATTCCTTCAGTTATTTTTATTGTGATAGCAATTATGTTGACACTCGAAGCGCGTTCACACATTGGCGCCGGCGCCGTCGTGCTGTCACAGTATCGATGGCGCATGCATGGTCAGAGCGTGGAAGTTTAGGAGGCCTTCAGAGACGCGCAATGCGTTTTGCTGCAAGAACAACGGAGCAAAGTGGATGCACCGTCGCGCTCTGCTCCCTAGGCAATGCCGGCGCCATGAGCGACGTTCCCGCGTCGCTACTGACTTGAGCGTTGCACATGCAGGCATTATCGTTTGTGCTGAGGAATTGATCGCATACCACAGCGTGCTCTATGCACGGGTCTGAGCGAAACGGATAGGATAAGCCTCAAGTCTTTCTAATCCTTTCATTAGGCGCTGACAAAGGTTGACGGCTTTCCGTCGGTCTTATCTCGTGCACCGTCGAGGCGCGACGCCTGCAACGCGCCGCTGCCAGCGTTCTTCGTAGCACCTGTGATATGCCTGGTTTACGACTTGGCGCTGTTTCTTTGGCGCAGAAGCAATCATTTCGCATGCTGCGTCGGTCCACAATACCTCCGCGCATTGTAAGAACACAGTGCGAGTAGCTCGAGAGCAACACTAAAATTTATCTGATTCCAATGATGTGCCTTCAGGCCAAAGCTAGTTTTTTTCTTACTTTTTTGAAGACCGAGCTTCCTTAGATGAGTTCACGTGGGTTTGGCGCATCTGGGATCGCGGTATCTTGTAACCAATCCCAGAAAAAAAGTTGACGGTCACTTAAGTATCCTTACATGATTTGAAGGGCTGAGGACTTGTCCAAGCTATCACCTTAAATAAAACTCCACCTTAATCTACCTTGCTTTCATTTGTACCAACCTTAATCTACTTTAATCCACCTTGATTAAGTCGCCTTCATTCGCTTTGCTTCACCGTGGGATTTCGCAGTGCGAGCGGCAGTTGGTCCAGCAGCGGGAACGCGACGTCATCGCTTTGTCGCAGAGCAGGTAAAATTGAAAGAAGAAATGGAAATGGATGAAATGGAAAGAAGAATGATAGGCGTAACATTAAGGGATAAGAAAAGAGCAGATTGGGTGAGGGAACAAACGCGAGTTAATGACATCTTAGTTGAAATCAAGAAAAAGAAATGGGCATGGGCAGGACATGTAATGAGGAGGGAAGATAACCGATGGTCATTAAGGGTTACGGACTGGATCCCAAGGGAAGGGAAGCGTAGCAGAGGGCGGCAGAAAGTTAGGTGGGCGGATGAGATTAAAAAGTTTGCAGGGATGGCATGGCCACAATTAGTACATGACCGGGTTTGTTGGAGAAGTATGGGAGAGGCCTTTGCCCTGCAGTGGGCGTAACCAGGCTGATGATGATGATGATGAGGTAAAATTAACGGCACGGCTAGTTAGCGCTTATATAGTTGGAACAAAAACACATTGACAGCTTGTTCATTTGTGCTAGTTGGTACATCTTGTAAACAACAGCTTTAAACATGCGCGGCACAGGACAGAGCGAAAGAACCACAGAACCAGTTTGCATTATATCCCTGTAAAGGGTGCACCGCCACACATATATACATGTTGAGGCAAAGCCAGTGTACGGCACACTTTTCGGTAATGGGGCGAGTTTGCTTGGACTAAGCAGGGCTCACGCGAGGCAATAGTGTCAGGATGATGGCTTCGGCGGTGCCCACAGGAAGTGAAAATTAATCGCAGAATAGATAAAATTAATTTTACGGGCGTAATTAACCCGTTTAGTCGAAAACAAAACTAATTTATCTGTGGGACCGGCCCATCTGGCCTCTTGATCAATCGCATTTAGCGTCAACCAGGTGTTAACGCTAAAGGTCGACGTAATTGCGCGCGAAGTGCGCGTAATTGCCGGTAATTTCACAATATGATTAAGATATGTAATCAGTTTATAATGAACAAGAAAAGTGGCACAAATAGACAAAATAATGAGATGTATCGACATTTCATCATCGAATCATCGGAACCCCCATGTACGTCAATATGTTGTGTTCTTTAGCATCGACGCTTGGTTCACCTTTTCTTTTTATACAGCTATATGCTTGGAATTTGCAATCGGATGCCGGTTATTGTAGACAAAATAACCAAGGTTAAACCAGTCGACAGACTAACCGTTGCCCTGCACGGAAATTTTGACACCTGAGGAAGCACTGCCTCTCTAACCCGGCTGCATCTGTAAGATGCCAGTGAAAACACTTCGTACGCCCAAAATAATGTCTCAAGACTCGTGCAATGTTCAAGGGGCAGACAGAACATCGCCGGGCGTCGAAATTTCGCATATCTTACCAATGACATCCCGAGGTTATCGCGCCTGGATCTTTTTCGGTCCACTCGTGAACATATGTAGTTGTCCTCCCGGAGACATTGCTAGCTTCCTCGGGACGAAATTGCTTTCTCGCTTGTTCAAGTCACGATTTCAAGCTGCCGTATCAGCAGCTCCCGTGTGCATCGTCTTTTGCGCGCGTACTTTGCGCGCGTACTCTGCGCATTTTCTGAAGCAAATTAACAGGAAAACTTCGCTACCTTAAATATGTCGCTTGGTGTCTCGCGGAAGACCTAGACGATCGAGTTCCGAGTACCCTGCACTCCCGCGCTCGCGCGTGTGCGCATATGTGTTCACACGATGCATCTGATCTGGCGCGCAGTATCTACATCACCATCATCATCGTCATCATAATCATCATCATCATCATCAGCCTGGTTACGCCCACTGCAGGGCAAAGGCCTCTCCCATACTTCTCCAACAACCCCGGTCATGTACTAATTGTGGCCATGCCATGCCTGCAAACTTCTTAATCTCATCCGCCCACCTAACTACAGCGAACGTAAATTTACTACGGCAACTGCTGTGCAGAAGTCCCTGACATGTCTGTGCAATGTACCCAGCATGTCCTCCGCGATGCCTCCCGCGTACATACACGAAAATGACGGGATACCCGCATGACGTGGAAAGTGCGGCCGAACGATCATGCGCCCTTCCGTTGGATAAGTTCAGCATGTATCCCCGAAATATCCAAATCCTTGCAGTGGAGGTACAAATCACATCCGCTGCATGTCAGAGCGGTCGCTGGGACGAACCGTCACAGTAATTGTACAGACGCCACCAGCACCTCTCGGTTCATAAGCTGTCGCTGGAGTTCCATGGGCCCAACCTAACGTCCGTTTATGCAGGTGAGTTGGAGTAGGCAGAGAGATTTAATGTTGTTCCCGGCGAGGACCATGTGGGACAAGGCGCCTCACAAAAAATCTTGCGTCGCTCCAGTCGTTCTTCGATCTCTGAATAAAAGACGTGAACGCATAGTCGCGGACCACAACGTTTCCTACAGATATCACCTGAAAGAACTCTGGCGATAGGATCGTATGGCTATGCAATGAGAACTACGGAGAGCACATGCATTTGCTCAATCTTCGTGCTACCGGCTTGATACGCGTCTAATCAATCAATGCGTGCTGTCCCAATCCAAGCGACAGCGACGACTCCCACTGAGTAACTGGAACCAATCTCGAAGGCTACGCCTTTTTAGTTTGCACTCGCCGAAAGCAATCGCAGTGCCGGAAACCCGTCATGGATGCCTTGTTTTGGACATCACCTATTGTTGTTGATTTTTCTTAAAAGGACGAAGGCAACAAGTTTTAGTGCACATGCACACCCATTGTAAACTGTTCCTTTCGTAACGAAAATGTGTGTGCGTGTGTGTGTGTGTGTGTGTGTGTGTGTGTGTGTGTGTGTGTGTGTGTGTGTGTGTGTGTGTGTGTGTGTGTGTGTTTGTGTGTGTGTGTGTGTGTGTGTGTGTGTGTGCGTGCGCGTGTGTGCGTGTGCGTGTGTGCGTGTGCGTGTGTGCGTGTGTGCGTGTGCGTGTGCGCATGTGCATTGCAGGAAACGTGCTTTATGCTGCAAGGGCTTAAAACGAAGATTGTGTGCGTCAAATTTTTTTCGTGAACAATCGTAACAATTATGAGCACATTGACTGAATTGAAAAGCATAAATTAGGAAAGGAAATGAAACGTTGTGTGCGTCACGAAATAATAAATGGCAATAATACACTAACTTTACTAGAAGTGATTCTTGAGAAGATGTGCGGTGTCCGCTTCCTGGATGCGCGAGTTCGGAGCCTCTGGAATCGGTAAGTCCACAGATTCAGTGTTCTTTTCTTTTTTTTTCTTCTTTAATTATAGACCGGGCATGTAACACTTGCACTCTCGTAAGCCCAAACGAGCAGAAACGATACCAATGGCGACACGCTTTAATTGAGACAAGCCCGCCCACGCCTTGCATCTGGCGTATGCCTAGAACCACCTTTTCTCTTTGGGTTCAACGTAGTTCTTGTAGCAGACGTACGCGAAGTGGAAGGCATGTATTCCGCCCGTGCACAGTCCGACAATCTGCAGAGAGCGCGGAGATTCGAGGGAGAAAATAAATTAGTGCGATGACGATATACGGATCATTCAACTGCGGGTTATGGTCGAGAGCAGCCGGCAGAGAGGGAAAGGCGCTTGGACCAACATCTCCGCCAAAGTTTTGCATATCTGGCGTTGCGTGTGTGGCAAACATACGCGGAAGCCCGGCGACGAGATCGCGAACGTTCTCGCAGTATAAGAGAACAATAAGCAAGCACAGAAGACTCATGTAGCCTTGACGAAACGCTGTCCAATTTCTCTGTGAGTGCTTCTATTAGTAAATATCTCCCCAAAGCCGTAAATAAGCCACGGGCCTTAAACTTTGCCCACCACACATCACCCATAACGAACCCCCGTTCCGAGGTAGCTTGAAGGGGTTATAATATGTTTGACTATTCATTTTTTTCCGTCGTTGAATGAGCGTCCCATACCTTCGAACCACAGAAAAATAATAAGCACAAGCTCCAGAGCACCGCAAGTAATTTAATATAACGGCTATTCTACCGCCAGTTTTGTTTTTCTTTCCTTCAACGATACTGTGCTGTGACGTCACGACACAGTATGTGACCACGTGGTAGCAAAACACCGCGACGTTTTCACACTCGCTTAAGCTCCCTCGGTCGCTTCGTATTCTGTTACTCGTTGTGATGGCCGACGTACGCATACACAATAGATTCATCTGTTTATCTATATAAATTTATCAATACAAGGTGTCCAAACTCACATGCGCAAAGATAAAAATATGCAAATGTTACGTAGCTGGACAGAACCAAAGTAATGTTGTTTGCCGTCGCCTGGAGATACTCAGAGTATTTCATGAACACAACCTAATTACATCATTAGTCTAAATTTATTAATCAACTTCTCTAGTATGATAATTACATGAAAAGTGTCAACGAGAAAATTGTAGAACGACGCGAAAAACTACCGATGCAGCTTTTCTGTCGCTCAATACGTCCTGCATAAAACTCTTTTTCCACGAGCGTGAAAAAAACCCACGAATACCCGCAAAGTGCTTCGAGCGGCCAGTCGCGCGGCAATTTTAACGCACCATCCAGCTCTTTCATTGCACCAGCGGCAAATCTATAGTCTGCATTGTCAAACTTTTGGCTCTGGGACAGACAGTCCTCAAGCGCCCAGCCCTGGTCTAAGGTAGTTGACATGCTCTCCCTTCAGAGTGATAAAAAATAAAAATTGTACTCACGACTTGTAGCGACACGTCGTGGGTCTGCCGTGCGACCATGAGGCCGCTGATGATGTAGCAGGCGGTGCCCACTCCCTGGAATAGGACGTACTGCGCAGAGGCAACAACGACCGCGAGGGCGTGGCGCGTGGTTACCAGTCAGATTAAATAAACACGGACGAAGGCAATAAACTAGGAAGGATAGTTATGTCACACAGCCAGCCTTCGCAAGCCAACTCTCCGCGAAGCCATCCGCTTTCGTACTTACTATGCTTAGCAGCGCAACACCATAGTCGCTAAGCCTCTGCAGCGGGTATGTATGTATGTATGTATGTATGTATGTATGTATGTATGTATGTATGTATGTATGTATGTATGTATGTATGTATGTATGTATGTATGTATGTATGTATGTATGTATGTATGTATGTATGTATGTATGTATGTATGTATGTAGGTATGTATAGTTATGTCACACAGCCAGCCTTCGCAAGCCAAATCTCCGCGAAGCCATCCGCTTTCGTACTTACTATGCTTAGCAGCGCAACACCATAGTCGCTAAGCCTCTGCAGCGGGTATGTATGTATGTATGTATGTATGTATGTATGTATGTATGTATGTATGTATGTATGTATGTATGTACGTACGTACGTATGTATGTATGTATGTATGTATGTATGTATGTATGTATGTATGTATGTATGTATGTATGTATGTATGTATGTATGTATGTATGTATGTATGTATGTATGTATGTATGTATGTATGTATGTACGTATGTCATGACTCATGCGGCTTCCGAATAACGAAGCTGGTTCGCAGAAACGAGTATTGTTGAAAATTACTGCTGTCGCTCACGTTGTTTGTGCCAAGTTTGTCCCAATTTGACCCAATTTACCCCCATCGAGCCATGCGCAAATTGTACCGTTTTTACACTCAGTGCAAATTCCATTTCGCTTTTGTGCGCCGAGTACTCTTGCCCACAACCATATTGGTGCATGCACTACCATGTTTGACGGTATGCTCGACATGCTACGTTCTGTAAGTGATGGGGAGAACATCGTTTTTACTTTCTCGTTGCACCTCCAGCCGATAACTCACTTGATGGTGCTTTGAGTCGGTAATTCTATCCTCTCTAGAAAAAAAAATTTTAAAAAAAGCACGACATGAATGCCTGTACACTTGAGCGATGAATAATTGATGTGTAATGTATGAAAATGTGCTATGCATTAACCTACTCCCTCGACCTCCTTTCAGTGGAATCTGCAGAGGCTTGTAATAAAATAACTGACACTTTTATTGACAGTCCACCATAATTCGTGACTGAAGGGGTTATTTGGGGCACACTGGAATTTACAAGCGTCTTTTTTTCTTTTCTTCTAGGGTTCGGAGGGCTTATACCATTCATTTCGTGCAAAAGTAAAAAAAAAAAGTCATTCAGATCCCACGCACTGTGGGAAGCGGTCTAAGCGAAGCTTTGATGAACCGGTAAGACGACGGCGCATCACAATACGAAGTGCACAGCGTATTTTCCAGACGAACGCGTCTCGTAAAAGTCATCAGCTACGGTGGCATATACCTTGCAGAAGGAAGTGAAGCTTTTTCTTTTTGTTTTGTTTTTTCTGAGTTGTTGTTCGGGGGGCGACATTCTCGAGCGGCCACTTCCGATGACACTGCGTACACCGTGACGCTGTCAGCGGCATGCGCCGACTTGTCCGGTGCACAGTAAACCAATTTACACCTTTAAAGGTGTTTTCGGTTTATAAATAGCACATATACACCCTTGAGGTGAAAAGGTGTGAGTTATAGACCGATTTGAATAAAGCGGCTTACAGTGGCACCGGCTTAATTATTTATTCATACCTCAAGATCCCCATTTGGGGTTTTACACGAGGGGTGCGCATATCTAGGTCACGTTTTTCAATGAATGCCTTGAACGACGAATGACTGGAGTGGTGCATCCAGTGGCGTAGCTAGGTCGTCTGGCCCCCGGGGCCCTTAGCGCTTCTGTCAACCCCCCCCCCCCTCCCCGAGTGTAGTCGAGGAAGGCGAGGATATCGACAATTTTCGGGTGTCTTGCGACGTATATGACACCCCCCTCCCCCCTACTGGCCCCGTGCACCCGGGGCCCACGGCCCCCCGGCCCCCCCTGTTGCTACGCCACTGGGTGCATCCCTTCAGCAGCTAGATGGTTCCAGTCTTGAGCAGTTTGAACGAAGAAAGAGTTCAGATCAGCCGTGGTGCGAGCTGGAGAGGGAGGCTGCAGCTCGCAGATTCGGGCGAGACCTCGCAAAAGTTGATCGTATCTCCCACATAGGCACCTACCGTGAGACGAGGCAGCCGACGAAGACGCGCAAAATTGACTTTCAGTTGTCTTTCGCACAAACGGGCGAGCCGGAAATGTATCCCACGTCCGTACTCCTTCAGACGCGAACGTGTGATATACGCAGTGTAGCTCACTTACGTAGAAGAGCGCCGGCAGGTAGACGGCCGAGGTGAAGCTCAGCATGCAGGCGACCATCATGTAGAAGCCGTTGAAGCTGAAGGTGTAGGCCGAGCCACAGAGGAAGCGCTGGGCCTTCGAGTCCCCCGCCCTCCTCGGGTCCGAAGAGGACAGTAACACGGCCAGCGTGACACCGCCCAGCTGCGCGGGTGGCAACGATAAGTGTACCGTCGTGTGTATCACTGTAAAATAACTTACACCCTAAAAAAAGTAAATAAGTGTGTAAACCAATCTATAACTCGCACCATAACCCCCATGAAGGGTGTAATGGTGTGAGCTACCCGTCTATTCGCACAGTCATTCTACGGGCGTAAATTATTTTACAGTGTAGGCATGTAACATTATCGGAAACTATCGAATAACTAATCAAACATTGGAGTGAGCGAGCGTAATAAGAGAATCCGAGGGACTCGATATTTTTTTTTCTATTTTTTTTTTCCGTCGCGACCATACGAAGAAACAGACAGTGACGACACCAGTAAGTGCAGAAACAATAACATAAATGGAAACGTAAGCGGACTAAAAAGATAACTTGGCGCAGGTGGGAAACCTGGTCTTCCACGTTACGCGTGGGGCATTTTACCAGCTGAGCCACCAACACTTCCATTCTTCCCGTCCACTTTCTTGAGTATTTGCGTTTGCGAGCACAAAAACATTAGCCCCGGGAGTGTTACAGCCAGCGCTGTCGCGGGAAAACGCGGCGGATGTAATGTCCTATTTCATTCTCTCCGCGAACTGAACGGCCAAATTGACGGCTGCGTATACTTTGCATTCAGTAGACACTTCAGCCTTGCTATTGCCTGTATTTGTAATTGCATCGTTATAGGCACCTTTTCACATTTTTCATTTAGTTCGGACTTTTCAAGCCTTCGTCGGACGCAGTGCGAAAACGCAATGTAGGTGACGCAGCCCCGATAGGCAAACTGGGCCATTTAGCCGCCATCTCCCGAGACTGATACGAGAAGAAAGGAAACCGAGGGGCCCGATTTTGGTTAGTCATATCATAAGTGTGGGCGCGTGCGTGCGCGTGTAACGCTCATCAACTTCTGCACCTGGATTTCTGAAAGAGGCTGACATTACTTAAACTGGAAATAATTATGCATAATTGAATAATAACTGTTTTAAAAATGATAATAGTGTCTATACTGCAATGCACGACTTGAAGCAGGTTATTTCACAGCGCGCGTTGACTCGTGGAAACAAATTTTGAAACGAGCGTCAGTTTTGAGATATGCGCACTCAAACTTAGGGTAAAAGTGCACTGTTGTCCCACTACGTCTTAAGGAAACGCCTTTTTTGTTCATTGAATTGCTAAACTTACTGAAACACCAATGCATTTTGTCTCAAACTTCGGGAACATGTATCTCGAAACTGATGTCATTGTCATAACCCGTTCCCAAGGAGATATGACTTTAGAAATAGCTGCCTAGAATTCGTAAACTGCAAAAGTGTGCAAAAAAATGTAATTGGTTTAACAGTTAATTAGCGATAAATGCTAATTAGTCAAGTCACCACTTTGATTTCTAGTGCAAGTGCGTTCTGCCTTTGAGAATAATGTACCTCAAGAAGCTAAGTTGTGTTGAATGCAACGGGACATCTTTTTTAATTATGTTAACAATTATGAGAGTATGGGAGTATGAAGTATGGGAGAGGCCTTTGCCCTGCAGTGGGCGTAACCAGGATGATGATGATGATGATGATGATGATGATGATGATGATGATGATGATGATGATGATGATGATGATGATGATGATGATGTAGAAATGTGCCAGCTAACATTAAACAGGCTGTTAAACGAAAGAATTGCTCGAAGAAACACTGTACAAAATTTCAATTTAAGACCTATGCTGTTAGATTGTCGGAACTCCGTCGACCAAACACCGTAGTTCCTATATTTGTATCTTGCACCATGCTTTTCTTTAACATCTTCTTTTTCGTTGAGCAGCTTGGCTAACGTTAGCTGGGACACACGGCATATACAGGCATATTTTTGCTCACGAATATCTAGATGGCGTTCTTACAATCGCGTAAATTGCTTTTGCCCCCTGCTGCACCCTTCTCCAATGCTACCACGGTAATGATGACGTTAGAACAAAACAATTAAAATGTAGTTAACGAATGTTTGTTATTTAGCGAACAGACTGCGACAGCTGTTCGAACGTTTATAATGTCTGCCATGCTGAAAGAATGTCTAGCGAAGGAACTGTCATCACATGGTTGAAATTGTACTTTTCTTTAACATCTGTTTACGTTAGAACTTTGCGACCTGGCGTATATATAAGCGAGCTCACAACTTACGATCTCCATGAAGTTGAAGAGACCATTGACCGTTCCGATGTAGTCGTCGAAGTTGAACTGGAAGACGGGCCTATCTCTCTTGAAGATCGGAACTGAACCCGGCAGCGCCTCGTATGCTGCACGAAAAAGAAAAGAAAAACTAAAATATCAAGCAGTGATGTTCTAGTACATGGAACGAAGCAAGAAGCCCCGGGTTCGATCCCATTCCGCGGATTCCAACGGGGATTGACTACAAGGACGCGTGTGTGCGCAGTTCTGTATATTTAGGTGATTGTAGAACATCGACTGCTGGTCTTCGCTAAATTCGTATCTCCATCAAGCCCACTCTCACAGATACTGACGGCAGGTTAAACTCAAGCCGGTTGGTCGGTCATGCAATCAATCTACAATAACCCGTCGAATAAATGCGCTGTTATCCAGTGTATACGCAAAGAAAGAGAAAAAAAAATGTTTTGAATACGTATAGGGGGCGCCACGTACTCCATGGTCTTCGTCTGAGTTACTATTATTTATTTTTTTTGTTACCCGGTGCTTGTCCAAGGGTCACCCAAACCCCAAGCGTGGAGCGGTCCATCTGTATACGCACGCCCTGCCGAACTGGAGGGGGGGGGGGGGGGGGCAGGCGCGCCCTGAAGTGTTGTATTGCATGGAGCACTGCCTCTAACCCCTCGCCCCTGCCTCGCACTGAGGTCCTGCTTCTCGTCAAGTATAATAAGTTAAGCCTCCGTTTTACAATTACACACGCACAAAAAGAATTTCGTGCAGGCGAAAAGAGCCGCGTCTGCTCCGCCCCGGCGCACATCCTGTTACATACTTCCGGAGACACTGAGACTGAGACGAATACGGCGCTGTCAACCTGTGAGCTTTGTGAACTGTCAAGCTGGGTCTGGCTTGCCAATCTGCGATTTTTTTTTTAAATCCCACCACCTCTGGAATAGTGTACTTGCGTGCGTGATTGTGTGCGTGCGTGCGTGAGTGTTTAGCTGCGCCATTTTTTTTTAATATGGCCGGTGGCAAATAGCAACTAAACGACTCGATGCATCGTGAGTGCATCGCGACTGGCGACGGGGAAGCGGCAGGGCTTTCTTCATCTCCTCGGCAGCGCTCGGCCAGCAGCATGAATTTGCGCCGTCATCCGACGAGAGCCGACTTTGTCCACCGAACGCACGCTTGCGAACAGCGCGATCCTTCTGCGCAAGCGCTCCGTCACGTGGCTTTGTTTCATATTCCGCGGGCTTTCTTTGGAACCCGGAGAAAAAGGACTACGTGAGGCGTATCGTACAGGAGACAACTCGATCGGTGGTTTCTGAAGGTGCCCTACAAATCTGCGTGTCACGCTGACGGTCCTCAGCCAATGATTAAAAAATTGAGTTACTAAAACTAATTAGTGAGTGAGCTATTGGGAAAACAAAAAAGAAATGCCCGAGTTACTATAGGCCTGAACGAATAGTGTGCGTTCGGTTCAATTCGCTTCCGACGCGTCTTTCGTTTTTAAAATGCGGGTCAAGTTACGTGGGGCACCCTGTATCGCTTTGCGCTGCCGCAAGAAGGTGGCGCAAGCACAATCATATCTTCTTTTCTGCGCGCATTTCCTTTTTCAATCTTGCGTCGCGCCATATTTCAACGTTAAGAGCGTTACAACATTTTCGCGAATAGAATTTACTTTTCGTAAAACTTGGAGCAGCATTTGCAAAATCGTAGAAGGAGCCCAAATTCGTAAACATTGCGTAAAATTTGGAATGGTTGTCAGGTATGTAGTATATAAGGCGGTATATAAGGCTGACGTTAACGAAGCTCTTCAACAACAGCAACAACAACATAAATTATAAAAGCGCAATGCCAGATACCATTTTAACATCTACGGTGTTCAGTCGTCAGACCTCTCACAGCAAAGCACCGCCGCTGTTGTAATTGTAGCTTGCACCGTGTTTTTTAAATCGTTTTTTTTTTGTTCTTTCATTGAACAGCTTGGGTATAAAGTTGGCCGAGACACACGGCATACGTCATTGGGCTCTGCGCTGTCCAAAAAGGCCTCGTATTCATACCCAACGTAGAATACGAGTGATTAGCGGGAGAAACGTGACGCTCCGCGCTGTGATCGCCTGTCACGATTTCCGCGACAATATAGCGGACAGAGGAAGGGACATATGTACATCGGATCCAAATACCTGCTTCGGTAGAGTTCATTCTTTTTCTGCTTGCGTGGCTGCGGTGGCCGAGGACGCCTCTTCTGCTTCTTCTCGCCTCCACCGCGTGCAGCGTCCGCACGTGGCGCTGCGGCAGATATGCAAATTGCAAGGAGAGAGAGAGAATAAACATTATTATTAGGTAAATGCAGCTTTGGAGAGGCGTCCTCATTCCAGAATGCCTTGAGCTCGGGCCGCGTCCTGGGCCCTCGCAATCAGCCGTTGCTGATCCTCGAGGTCGGAGCTGGCCAAGGCTCTTTCCCAAAGCTCGTTAGTGGGGTAAGGGTTCGGAGGATTTAATGGTGCCGCTCTGCAACCCCCTACTACCTGAGGGACCCGGGCTCAGCGCAGAAGCGGCATTGCGGAGAGAATTTTGTAGGGTGTATGAGGTGATTTCTGGTTGGGTGGGGGAATGTATTAACCTGTAGAGCTCGGAGGAATCGCTCCTGCTCTCTAGGTAGTGACTTGTGTGGGGGTGCATATGTTCTGCGGGTTAGCTTGTAGTGTTGTGTGATGTCTTGGTAAGAGACTAGAGGGTGCACGCGCTCAGGTTCAGATTCCTCGCCGTCGGCTCGGTGGGTCAGATCTCGAGCCACCTGGTTGGCGACCTCATTGCCAGGAATGCCTTGATGAGCTGGCGCCCAGATGATCATGACTGATCTCGTTGGCGGCTTTTGATTGATGATCCGAAGCGTAGAGGTGTGAATCCTGCCGCTAGCAAAGTTGCGGCACGCCTGTTGGGAGTCGGTCACTATGACTTCAACCTCTGTTTGGGAGAGCGCGAGGGCTATGGCCGCTTCCTCGGCTTGGAGGGGATTGTTTCGTGTGAGCGAAATGCTGCTCCGATGTTCTGTTTTGACGACTACGGTGGCTGTTGTGGCTGCGCGTCTGGAGTAAGAAGCCGCGTCCGTGTAGGCTGTAGATGGTAAAGTTCCGTATCGCTTGTGTATGGCCAGGGCGCGGGCCTCCCTTCGCTCTGCGTGGTGCACTGGGTGCATATTGCGAGGTAGAGGACGTACGGTGATGTTTCTCCGGATGGCATGGGGTAAGCTCACAGTCTGAGGCGGCGGATGGCTCAGAGGGGCAGAGAGCCCCAGGCGTAAGAGAATGGACCTCCCTGCTTGCGTAATCGCCAGCCTTGTTCGCTGACTGGATAAATGTGCCTCGATCAGCTCCTCGGCCGTGTTGTGCACACCTAGTCGTAGTAGGCGTTCTGTGGACGTACTGATTGGCAGGCCCATCGCCTGCTTATATGCCTTTGTGATCATTGTGTTGATTTTCTTGAGTTCCGTCTCGTTGAGTAGTGCGTATGGAATAGCGTAAGTTATTCGAGACACGACGAAGGCTTGGACAAGCCGAAGCGTGTCCGCCTCCCCCATGCCTCTTGTCTTGGTTGTTATTCGCCGGATCATGTGCGTAACTTGGGCTGTTGTATTCTTAAGCTTTTGAATTAATATTGTATTGGTGCGATACGACTGGAAAACCATTCCCAATATCTTTACGCTCTGAGACGGAACGTGGTGTGTCCCTCCAGTTGTATGGTGATAGTGGGCGAGTCGGATGTGTGCTTCTTTCGCAGTGAGACCAGGAGTAGCTCCGACTTTTGGGGGGCGCAGCTGAGCCCGCATGACTTAGCATAGTCGCTCACCACGTCTGCAGCGTCCTGCAAGCGGTTCTCCATTTCCGCGATGGACCCTGTGGACGACCAGATGGTAATGTCGTCGGCATATAGGCCATGCCGGATCCCTGGGATGTTATCGAGGAGCGGCGGTAGGCCTATTAGGGCGATATTGAAAAGGAGAGGGGATAACACTGCGCCCTGTGGTGTGCCGCGCCCGCCCAGTAGCAAGGGGTTTGTGGCATTGTCCCCGACCTCTAGGATGGCTTTTCTATCTGAGAGGAAATCTCTGATATAGGAGTACGTCCTGGCCCCACAGCCCAGCGCGTTTAGCCTCTGTAAGATTGCTGTGTGCTTGACGTTATCGAACGCCCCTTTAAGATCTAAGGCGAGGATAGCCGTGGGGGAGTTGCGTGTCGCTGGTACAATCACCTCCTCTTTCAGCTGAAGTAGGATGTCTTGAGTTGAGAGGTGTGGACGGAATCCTATCATCGTTGTTAGAAGTTTCCCCGAGTCCTCCAAGAATGGTTGTAACCGATTGAGAACGATGTGCTCTAGCTTTCCTACACACGAAGTGAGGGAGATCGGTCGTAGGTTCTCAATGGCTGGTGGCTTGCCTGGCTTCGGTATCAGACGAACCTCGGCTATTTTCCAGTCCTCGGGAAGGTTTCCTTTCCTCCATACTTCGTTAAGATGAGCGGTAAGCTCTAGTAGCGAGGGGCTGTCAAGATTTATGAGTGCCTTATTGGTAATTTGGTCCATTCCCGGGGCTGTGTGGCGTCTCAAGCCCATTATCGCCGTTGTTACCTCATGTAGATGAATGTCCTCATCTAGGAGCTCGTTAGGGGTGTCGGTGTAGGGTGGCAGAGGCTCCGATGGCTGTGTGGGGAAGTACTGGGCTTTGAGAGTCAAAAGGAGGTCCGCCTCGTTTCCAGGAAATTGGTGAATTACTCGGGCCATATTGCGGTGGGATTCCGTTTTGCTGCTGGCCGGGTTGATTAAATACCTCTAACTTCCACGTCTTGGAAGTACTCAGTCTTCCTCTCAAGCTGTCGCAGAGGGATAGCCAATTCTCTCGGCATAGCGTGGTAGCGTATTCCGCAGCCTCTTGTGTAAGTAGTGCTATTCGCCTCTTGAGCTTGCGATTTAATCTTTGCCTTTTCCAACGCTTCAGCAGGCTACGCCGGGCTTCCCACATGTGGAGCAAGCGAGCGTCGATGCTTGGAGTGGTGGTGGATGTTTCAAGCGTTTTGGTGTGCGCCTTCACATCCTTCTGAAGCTGAGTGATCCAGTCCTTAATTGACTGAAGCTGTTGGCTCTGTTCCTTCGCAGCTCTTTCTTCTCTGATCTCCCGCAGCTTGGTCCAATCCGTGAGGCGAGCCGTGCCTATCCTGGCTTTGTATTCGAGCCCATGGAGAGTGGTGGCTAGCAGCGCGTGGTCGCTGCCTAGGTACTCCTCCAGATTGGTCCAGCAAGCTTGGGGGATATTTCTGGTGAGGGTTAAGTCGGGGTTCGTGTCTCTCTGAACACTTGTGCCAAGCCTCGTGCTATTCTTTGGATCGTTGACGAGTGTGAGATCCATGTCCTCAATAACTTTGTGAAGCATGTTTCCCCTGGGGTTGGTGTACGTATAACCCCAGAGGGGGTGGGCTGCATTAAAGTCGCCCACAATTAGAAGTGGATGGTTGCCTGCTGCGTGCGTGGCTTGCTCCAAAACCAGTTTGAGGACCGATGGCGCGCTTTTCGACCGACAGTAGACGTTTAGAACAAACATGGGACCCTTCTTCTTTGTTGCCTGTGGGATAATTTCGAGCAGAATGGCAAGCGGTTCGGATTGCTGGAGGTGGTGTTGAACGGCCACTAGCTTCTTAGTGACCAGGGTGTGAAGGCTGCTGCCTGTATCGCTGCCATAAGTGACGTATCCGGGTAGGCGGACGTGTGTGTTCGTTTCTTGCAGTGCGATGATTTCAGGTGGTCTTGTTGATGTAGCGATGCATTGTATCAGTGATCCACACTTGTGCTTGTAGCCCCGGCGATTCCACTGCCGCACCGTGGTTTCGCCTGGGGAGTCCCCGCGCTTACTGCATATATGTTGAGGCGGAGCCATCTTGGTTATCAAGGGGTGGTGATGCGTGCACAAGATGGGGTTCTGGGGAGCCCAGAGAATCTGGCAATTCTGGTAGGGTCTGATGAGCTGTTTTCTTGAGGCGCCGGCTCTGACGAGCTTCCAGTGCTAGTATGTGTTCCTCTAGCCTCATGATGCGTTCCGCCAACTGAGTGTTAGAGTGTTGTTGTTGAGTTGCGAATTGTTGTTGTTGTGCCGCTGACTGTTGTATAGCTGTGAGTTGTTGCTGCATGGTAGCTTGTAGGGATGTCTGAAGGCTTTGAATAGCTTTTGCTACTACCTCTTCTACCTTCTGGAGAGTGGCATATATTGGACGGGTATGACTCCCTGCGGTGCAGTGGGCTGCGCGGTTGCTCGTTGCGGTGTCGGGTTTGAAGTGACTGTGTGAGCTGGCTGTTCTTCCCGTTTCCGCTTCTCCGGGGGTGGGGTTGAAGTGTTTTGTGTAGGGGTAGTGCTATTTCTTCCAAGCAATTCATCTTTAAGTGCTACGAATTCTGCGTGTACGCTAGTGATTTCTGATTTGAGTTTTGCGTTTTCTTCAGTGAGACGCCTAATTTGGGCATGTGCCTCTGCCAGCTCTGTGTCAACAGGGGGGGGGGGGACGAGCTTTGGGAGAAACAACCTGTACCCAGCTCACCTGCTGCGTGACCTGCGCTGCTCCCTTGCTTCCCCACCTGCCGCTTGCGGAACGACCACGGCTCGAGGTCCTGCCATGGGATGGCGTCCGTCGTCGCGATGAGGTCCCTACGCCTGGAACCGGAACGCGGCCTCGAGCTGCTCCTCCCCTGGACAACTCCGCGTCGTTTCGGGGACCGCGACTTGCGGGATGCTGAGTGCTCGCCACGCGGCCTCGGAGACGAGGAGCCTGCTCTCAGGGTCTGCTGCGGTTTCCGGCGGTTGACGGGCGGCAGGAATTGCAAGGAGGTTTTACAAGAAAATTCTGGAGTGGCAACTCCCACAGATTCCTACCGGCAGAGGTGGGTGGTGGATGGATGGATGGATGGATGGATGGATGGAAAACTTTATTTGGTCCTGCAATTAGTGATAACCACTAAGCGGGCCGCTCCCACGTCGGTACCGGAAGGCCAAGCCTCACGGCCACGTCGTGAGCCTGCTGGACAGCCCAGAACTTTTCATCCAGGTCCGGCCTGCGAAGTGCAGCCTCCCAACTGGACGCATCCTTGATCGCCGAGTCTTCAATTTTTTCGCAAGACCAGAGCATGTGTTCGCGCCTGGTTAAAGCACCACAATCTTGGCGATAAGGCGTGGCTAAAGCGCCACAATCTTGGCAGAGGTGAAGCCAGCGCTTACTTCATCGTTAAAAGCGTGGTGAACTAGGCGGAGAACAGCCGCAGTGCAGCTGCTCTTGCTCTGTGATAATAAATTCTGGAGTGATCGAAATAATAAAATTCGGGCTAGAATATTGCCATTGGTTCAGTCGTCATATCGCGACCTCCCATAAGTTGTCCAGACGTTCAATTTTGATCCTAAAGTGAGTGGCACAGACAGAGACATCAAGAATCATCTGCGTGGCAAAATTGGCCGTTTCGAAACAGCTGAAAACGAAAAAGAAAGCGCTTCCTCTACTCCGCCACATCCTAACGTTAATCGGTTCCCTTAGTAAGATGGCGGCGGCCGGCTTCAATTTCAGGGCGCCATCTCCACTCCAGAATTATTTTTGAAACCTCCTTGGCAAAGTGAGCGAACTCGATGATGATCATGATGATGATGATGATGATGATGATGATGATGACGACGACGACGACGACGAAGGTGGTGATGAGATGCTTACGATGATTCTCCTGCAGTGTGCTGCGGCATATATACCCACAAAGGGTGCGTTGGCCAATATTTGGGTGACCGGCAGGGCGCTTAAGTCACCTATATAATATTCAAAGGGGGAGTACGAAATACGCAAGAGACGCAAACAGAAGAAACGAGAATACTGGATAATTGGGCAACCGTGAACTCCGCAAGGGACTACACAACAGCGAAGCATCCGAGCTTTTCCTCCCTTTATCATCTGAAATATATATATATATATATATATATATATATATATATATTGTAATTAAGAAGAAGAGCACAGGAACAAGGCCAGCCAGATCGTCTCTTCCATGCCTGCTGTGCAACCAGTGGGCCAGCCGGATCGCCAGTGCTTGGCACGAGTGTGAGCCGTTCGAGCTACCAGCTGCTCCTGCTCTGCGTCACCTGCCTCCTCGGTTACGAAGAGACGTTACCGTCGGAACTGTTCAGTGCACCCATTACAATTGGTGGAGGTGCGGGGTACTCAAGAACATCTACACCCTGGAACTCCGGTCTCGGACTCTGCCTCCCGTCATGCCTGACTCTCGCCAGCCGACGCCGCCGCCACCCCCCGTTGCCTGCTCTGGCGCTGTCCCGCAACGCCATCCAGCGGTTTTCAGCGGTACGGACGAACAGGACGTCAATGACTGGTTGGTTACGTACGAACGAGTGAGCTTGCACAATCGATGGGATGATACCGCCAAGTTAAATGCCGTCATATTCTACCTAGCGGGTGGCTCACCTGTGGTTTAAGAATCACGAAGCCGACTTTCAGTCCTGGTCCGCGTTCAAGACCAGTTTCGCCGCAGTTTTCGGTCGCCCTGCCGTCCACAAGTTGCGCGCCGAGCAGCGGTTACGAGAGCGAGCGCAACAACCCGGTGAAACATTCACCTGTTACATCGAAGAGGTTCTCGACCTGTGCAAACGTGTGGATGCTTCTATGCCCGGAAATGAGAAATTAAAGCACATTTTGAAGGGCATCGCCGATGACATTTTTCAAATGTTGATCGCCAAGAGTCCGCGCACCGTAGCAGAGCTCATAAACTTGTGCCAAAGCTACGACGAGTTGAGAAGGCAACGCGCTTTGACCAGGCGCCCCTCAGTGGCCGACGAGGCCCTCTCTTCCATGACCGTCCTCCCTGATCGCTCCCCCCTGCTCACACAAATCCAAGCTTTCGTGCGGGAGGAAATTGCACGTCAGCTCTCTCTAATGCCCTTTGCTGAGCTACCCCAACAACAGCCGCTGCCTTCACAGCCTCCTACACAGCTCGCCCCTACGCTCCGGCGGGTTATTGAAGAGCAAGTTGCTGAGGCCCTACCTATGCAGCATCAGCAGTACCCTGTCGCCGCGCCACTTACCTACGCAACCGTCGCCGCGCAGCCTCAAGTTGCTGAGGCTCTACCAATGCAGCATCAGCTGTACCCTGGCGCCGCGCCACCTACTTACGCATCCGTCGCCGCGCAGCCTCCTCGTCAACCACTCGTTGCGCTACATCCACGACGCTACCACCCGTTCGTCATCTCGTTCATCGACCTGCTCCTGCGTTTGCTAATCCTTGGCGCACACAAGACAACATGCCCATATGTTATGCCTGCGGTATTCCCGGCCATGTTGCACGACTCTGCCGCCGCCGCATGCTGCACTCTGATGGGTTGGTGCAGTCGCCTCCCTACGCCGACGTGCAACCTTTTCAAGACACTTATCTTAGTCGGCAGTCGAACAGGCCACCAGCCGAGCGCCCGGTCCATCCACGTCGTACGCCTTCCCCGCGTCGCCGCTCGTTATCCCCCTTGCGTCGGCGCCCTTCACCCACGCAAGAGGAAAACTAAGCGCCGCAGTTCAGGAGGCAAGAACTGCGTCGCCATCGATCTGTACAAGTCCTCCATTGTCGCCTTCGAACGTTGTCGATCTAACTGTGGACGGCCTCCCTACCGTTGCGCTAATTGATACAGGAGCAGCCGTGTCTCTCCTAAACGAAAGCCTCTCTCGCGCCTTACGAAAAGTTACGACGCCACTTTCTGGGTTTTCTCTTCGCACAGCAAGCGCCCAGCCAGTGCAGCCTTCAGCAGCTTGCACAGCTAGAGTTGTTATTCAGGGCGTTCTCTATATTGTGGAGTTTGTGGTTCTTCAGTCCTGCTCTCACGACGTGATACTTGGGTGGGACTTCCTTTCGCGAAATAACGCCGTCATCAATTGTGCACGTGCTGAAGTCGAATTATCGCCTCTGTGTGACGTACCCCTCGTCGGCGCCACATCTCTTCCCGCTAAGCTAGTCCTTCGGGAAGACATCACCATACCGCCGTACTCGTCTGCCGTTGTTCCCGTCTTCTGTGGCGCTGTCTCTGGAGGCACTGTCCTCTTCACTCCTTCGGAACTCTTCATAACCCGCGAAGATGTTCCCCTCCCTTTCGCCACGCTTGACATTTCAGCCGGACTCAGCGCCATCGTTGTCTGCAATCCGCTTCCTACAGCCCTGACGGCTCTTTGCGGTGAAGCACTTGGCCGTGTTCAGCCTCTTGATGACATGTTTATAACCGACGTGCCAGACGCTTCGTATACAGAGCTCACTGACTTCTGTGCACTTTCCACTTCTGCTCCGCCATCAGGTGACTTATTCACACCTTTCATTGCCGGTGACCTTACTTCCGAGCAGCGCTCCCAGCTTCTTCACCTGCTTGCCCAGTTCCGTTCTTCTTTTGTTGTCGCTCAGCCTACTCTGGGTCGCACGTCAACCGTCAGCCACCACATCGACACTGGCTCCAACGCGCCATTGCGGCAGCGCCCGTACCGCGTATCCGCCAAGGAGCGTCAGGTGATCAGTGAGCACGTGGACGACATGCTTCAGCGCGGCGTCATTCGACCTTCCAATAGCCCGTGGGCAGTGGCGTAGCTAGGTCGTCTGGCACCCGTGGCCCATAGGTCTTCTGTCACCCCCCCCCAGGTGTAGCCAGCGGAAAGGGTGTCTTCAGGCGTATATGACACCCCCCCACCCCCCACTGGCCCCTTGCACCCGGGGCCCACGGCCCCCCGGCCCCCCCTGTTGCTACGCCACTGCCCGTGGGCATCACCGGTGGTTCTTGCCACAAAAAAAGATGGTTCCATTCGGTTCTGCGTCGATTATCGCCGTCTCAATAAGATAACGCGCAAAGACGTATACCCTCTACCGCGCATTGACGACGCTCTGGACAGCTTGCAAGGCGCTAAATTCTTCTCTTCGTTGGATTTACGCTCGGGCTACTGGCAGGTCCCGATGTCAGCAGTTGATCGCCCTAAAACTGCACTCATTACGCGAGATGGTTTATACGAATTTAATGTGATGCCATTTGGCCTATGCAATGCACCTGCTACCTTTGAACGAATGATGGACACTATCTTGCGCGGCCTCAAATGGAGCACGTGTTTGTGCTATCTCGACGACATCGTTGTGTTCGCCCCTGATTTCAGCACGCATCTTCTTCGCCTTAGGCAAGTGTTGACGTCCTTGACCAACGTAGGCCTGCAACTGAACCTGAAAAAGTGCCAGTTCGCCGCGCGCAAGCTCATGATTCTGAGTCACGTCGTATCACAAGACGGCATTTGCCCCGACCCATCAAAACTTCGCGCCGTGGCAGAATTTCCGAAACCAAAGACACTCAAAGACCTCCGCGCCTTCATCGGCCTCTGTTCTTACTTCAGGCGCTTTGTTCGCAATTTTGCCTCGATAATATCACCTCTGACACAACTCTTAAGTGGCGCCAACAACCTATCCTCCTGGTCTCCTGCATGCGACACCGCGTTCGTGACCTTACGCCGTCTCCTGACGTCTCCGCCTATACTGCGACACTTCGGCCCCACCGCCCCAACTGAAGTGCATACCGATGCCAGTGGTATTGGCCTTGGCGCTGTCCTTGCGCAGCGCAAGTCTGGCTACTCCGACTACGTCGTTGCTTACGCCAGTCGTGCGCTGACAAAGCGGAACGCAATTACAGCGTCACAGAAAAGAATGCCTGGCCATCGTTTGGCCACTCGGGAAGTTTCGCCCCTATGTATACGGCAGGCCTTTCAATGTGGTTACTGACCATCACGCCCTTTGTTGGTTATCCTCTTTAAAAGACCCGTCTGGACGCCTTGCCCGCTGGGCTCTGCGCATTCAAGAATACGACGTACACGTCATATACCGCTCCGGTCGCAAGCACACTGACGCTGACGCTCTGTCCCGCTCTCCGCTGCCTGCCGACGCGGCCTCCCTCTCCACCATTGAGGCGGTCTCCTCGGTCGACATCGACACGTTCGCATCAGAACAGCGCAAGGATCCTTGGGTGGCCTCTCTTTTGGATCTCCTTTCTGGCTCGCCTGCATCTCCCATCTCCCGCTCCCTGCGTCGCCAGGCTGTCCATTTTGCTGTCCGGGATAAACTCTTGTATCGACGGAACTACCAGCCCGATGGTCGCCAGTGGCTCCTGGTTATCCCTAAGACTTTGCGTTCCGACATGTGCGCGTCTTTCCATACTGACCCACAATGTGCACACGCAGGCGTTTTGAAGACGTACGAGCGCCTGCGGCAACGTTACTACTGGCGCGGAATGTTTACTTTTGTCCAAAAGTTTGTCCGCTCGTGCCCGCAATGCCAAAGCCGCATATCTCCGCCTCATCCAGCCCACGGATTATTGCAGCCGCTTCCGTGCCTTGCTCGTGCCTTCGACCGTGTGATAATTGACCTGTACGGGCCGCTACCACTAACACTCGCTGGAAAACGATGGATTATTGTCGCAGTTGACCACCTTACACGCTATGCCGAAACCGCTGCTCTACCTGCAGCGACCGCCAGTGACGTTGCATCCTTTCTGCTCCATCGTTTCATTTTTCGTCATGGACCACCTCGGGAGCTGCTGAGTGATAGAGGCCGTGTGTTTCTGTCGCAGGCGGTTGAAGCTCTGCTTGCTCAATGCCGCATAGTTCATCGGACCACCACGGCGTACCATCCTCAAACTAACGGACTTACAGAGCGTTTCAATCGCACCCTTGGTGATATGCTCGCCATGTACGTTTCATCGGAGCATACAAACTGGGACATCATCCTCCCATTTGTCACGTACGCATATAATACGGCTACACAAAGTACCACAGGATTTTCTCCATACTTTCTTCTCTACGGTCGTGATCCTTCCCATACCATCGATACGGTTTTGCCTTATACACCAGACGCGTCAGAATGTGCTCCCGTTTCAGCCGTCGCCCGATGCGCCGAGGAATGCCGTCAATTAGCCCGAAAGTTCACCTCCGCTGACCAACAACGACAAAAAGCCAATCGTGATGGCGACGCTACGAATCCGAACTTCGCTCCCGGCGCCCTTGTCTTGTTGTCCGTGCCTTCTACCACGCCTGGACTTTCGACAAAACTTCTCTTGCAGTATGATGGACCATACCGCATCGTCGAACGGACCTCTCCTGTCAACTATGTCATAGAGCCGCTTACATCGACATCCGACAAGCGTCGCCGTGGACGGGATGTTGTTCACGTGCGCCGCCTGAAACAATTCTATGACCCGCTCGTCTCCACGTCTTAAGTCGCCAGGATGGCTCCGCTTTTGCACCGGGGGTAATTGTAATGAAGAAGAAGAGCACAGGAACAACGCCAGCCAGATCGTCTCTTCCATGCCTGCTGTGCAACCAGTGGGCCAGCCGGATCGCCAGTGCTTGGCACGAGTGTGAGCCGTTCGAGCTACCAGCTGTTCCTGCTCTGCGTCACCTGCCTCCTCGGTTACGAAGAGACGTTACCATCGGAACTGTTCAGTGCACCCATTACAATATATATATATATATATATATATATATATATATATATATATATATATATATATATATATATATATATTTACAGTGAATGTGTATATGGCTAGGATCCCGAGATTCTTTCGCGTCCGCCGAAAGGAAACTATCATCATCAATGGCTCATACTTTCGTAAGCAAGCAAGAGATAGAGAATTGATATGAAAGAAGAAGGATGTACAACGGTGAAAGCAAGTTCAACATTCTGATGTTAAACATTCAGAAATCATATCCATGAAGCCACTACCGGGTTCCATATCTTGTCCGCATTCACTAGTTCAGGTGAACCTAGAGAAGCATGCAAAAAATACAATGGCTACATGCACTCAGCAATGTGAACCGACCAGTGCATACATTATATGGAATCACGCATACAACATACAGAACAGAATGCGTTTCCATAAAGAACGAGCTCAAAACAAGCATCCGAACCGCATAATTGGTGATAGGGCGCTCATGATAGCAATGCGAAGCATGTAGTGCTCCCCGCATACGTTTCCCGATAAAGATTGCTGTTGCTCAAGCTGCCGCGGCGACGGCAGCTTGCGAAGTGGGATGTGACGTCCCTAGCCTTTCGTGTATAAAATAGCCTGCTAAGCAACTGCTTTCAATGTTGTTCCAGTACCACTGTGGGCGGCGGCGTGCTGTCAAAATTACCATTACTCCCATTACTACCTTTACTCTAAAGTCATAAAGCATTACCACCCTCACCAATTGTAGGGGTGGTTTTCAACAGCGTCGCTCTACATCCACTTTCGCAGGGCCAGTATGGCGAGTCATTCTTTTATGTTAATTTGAACAACAATTCTTAATTTAATTGCAGCTGTGACAGATATAGCGAGTTTCTGCATTTCTTTCGGTCCATGCCTGCCAACCTGTGAACATTAAAATTCGTAAACATTTCGCGGAAATTACAAGAAGCGGGGTGGGGGGGGGGGGGGGTAAGAGCAAGCATTACATTAAGTTTTGCTCTGAAGAAACGCCTTTTATGGGATACATACGCACTTTATTAACGATAATTTGCCTCTAGACTGAGAAGCGACACATAATTATTAGATCACGGTTATTTCATCGGTGAATGTACTATTGCCGATTTCACCTGCTTTAGGAGCTTATTTGACTGAACTTGCTTGAAGCGAGAACCCCACTAGTACATGGTAGAGTTGACTATAGGGCTGCCACAAAAGAGCGACGCAGACACTACCGCAGTTTGTTTCTTGTATGTATTCTTTTTTTTTTTTTTCACCTGGCGCCGCACCGTCCTTCAACACGTTTAAAACTTTTTTTTTTTCGTCAACTGAACCCATCTTTCGTAAGAAGAAATTGACGCAACATTCGTAAAATCGTAAAAATTCGGGAGAGTTAGCAGGTATGTCGGTGTATTCTGGAGAGAGGCGAAAACCACGTGCATGAGAAGTCGCTATGTTCAGGCAGGAAATTAAAGATATTCGTAAATTATTCTTCTTTTTACTTATCAGCCGGGAGACACATCCGCGAGGAGTAGTAAACTCACGTCTGCTTAGCAGGAATATCTTATGGCTGGACGTGCTTTCTGAGCATTCATGCCCCAAACCTGCCACAAAATGCACTAGTTTCCCGCCTAACATAGTTCTGAACGGCTAGAGGAAAGATTTCAGGAAACTTTCAGCTAGAACTCCAACGATGTATATCGCAGCACATTTTTAGAACGTATGCGTATATCTAGAAAGTTGCACTAGTCACAATATATTTCTGCTAAGCTGACATAACTTCATTATACACTGCTCGGCTTCAATTTCGCAACTACAGTTACGCCCTGAAGTCAATATTTGAAAATTTAGTTAGTGAGTCTTTTCTTTTTCTAGTCAGCTACCTGGGCAACGCGATTTCTGACTCAGGTAATTTCGCCTCTTCCATAAGCCCCCTGAAAAGTTGAAACAGCGCTACCTATCGAAGGCACCTTTCTTTAAAACTGTTTGAACTAAAGAAAGAAAAGAACTGAGACAGCTATAGGTTGCAGAAGAGTACGCATTTGGGCTGTTTGGTTCATGATTACGAGCAGTAAACAGCTCAGACTGTGGATACAGACCACAGTACTGTGGTCTGTATCCCTTTCTTCGTCCTGTTGTTTAGCGCTGTTTACTGCTCGTAAGCTATAGGTTGTGTTTGTTTCTGAGCGTGCGATGCCTGAACAGAATTTAGAAGGGAGACATAGACAATGGGTGAGCGCAACGCCATCTTAGTTGCACCAAAAAGTGAGCTCGAAAGGGATGGAAAGTGGTCGCACCTGATTTAACTTCTAACAACTAGGAGACATGCCACGACCTGCCCGAAATACGGATCCTAGACTCAAACGACAGTTATTGCCGTCGATAGATGCTCTTCGGCAGCGAACAGAAGAGGAGGTGAACTATACACTGGCACTCACCGAATCATACGAACGCGAGGAGTGGTTTTCATCCGTGAACTCAGTGAAGGACAAACTACATAACGGTTTCTTGTGATCGCAAGCGATGCGCCATCCTGGAGTTCAATTCTGATCGCATGATCCCCTATTCCCCAGCACAGGTATAAAGCCATCACTGGGAATAAAGTTATCCGATCAACGAACTCACTACAGATAGTAATTCTGACTTCTCTACTTCCCGATAACATTCAAATGCGTACTACCAACGATGTCACTCGGAAAGAGCTGCGTCTCGCGCTGATTTGCCGGGATACGTGTTTTAAAATAAACGCAGTGACCAGAAATAAACCAATGGCCAAGCACAAGTCCCATATTTGCCCGTGCACCCGTGGTCCATGCGTAACGTGCCACAGCAGAGCCAAATTGGGGTGAAGACTGCGAAGTCTCACATCACAATAGTGCACCTCTTCTTATAACTCCGGATACGTGCGGTAGAAACGAAATCTAGAATCGTTTCGTCGCAACCGTCAATGACAAGCGCTACACTGAATAACCTATCGACATGGACTCCGAGATTGGGTGGCGCGCACCACCCCTATCTCGGAGGCCGCCGTCTTCGCATGAATGGTTTGGACAAAGTCGCAAAAAGTTCCCATCAGTCCGTACATGCACTCCGATTGCCCGCTTTGGTCTCAGATTGATCCAAAAGATGCACCAGCTAGCCCAGGAAGAAGTTGGACCCAGAGCTGAGAGCGAATGTATTTGCTTATGCGATGCAAAATTTACCCGAAGATGGCGAACACCATCCCACCTTCCCCGTGAAACTTAAGCTGAAGCGAATGTCGGCACATGCGTAGAGTTCTATTGAGCGATGTCAAGTGTGATGACCTCGTTCGCTACATGTGGCCGTAAACGAGTTCTCAGAGTGGCGGCAGCCGTAAGGACTTGCGCCCGCAATGCGTTTATTATATCCAACGGACGGTCAGCTCCTCTCGCCTGCAGCGTTTACCATACGCCAGAGGTATCCGCTGAATCGACAATCGAAACAACATGTTTCTGCACTCTTATGTATGACAGAAGATTTGGTTCACAAAAAAAAACGAAAAAAAAGAGACTAGTGTCTCAAGCCGGCGAATCACCTCTGGAAGTGTCGCAGTACATTAACAACCACGACGAGTACAAAGCGTTCGGCTTGACGAAACCGAAACTGTTCTTCAGAATAACGATACCTTGATAAACAAGAACATATCTTCTTCATTATCTCTTAATTGCACTTGCGTTATTGCAATCTGTATTAAGAAATTTGTGGAGAGAATTGGAGAAACTATATTCTGTATTTTGTTAAACTAGACGGGATAGTACACCTTGATGGATATATTCAAATGACTTGTACACTGCTGATCTCGTTCAGTCTGATACGATACACGCATGTCGATCACGTTCGTATACCTCGTCGGTCTGTTATAGTGTCTTTCTTGATTATTTTTTTCGCTAACAACAAAGCTATCTTGTTCAGTCTTGAGCGTCTTGAGCTAGCTTCCACAAAACACTAGTCTAGGCGGCCGAATCAGTCATCATGACGTCATTGGTGTTCGAACGATAGAGATGGATAGAGCTTGTCGAGCGTCCGCTAGCGAACGCGTTCGACGCAGCATTCGTCAGCCTATTTCTGCAGCCTGTGTCAAGACGCCAAAACAAGGTACGGAAATGTTACTTTCTTTTTCTATTACGATGCACTTGTTAGACCGCATGCTTGAGTGTTGAGTGACCGCATGAGTGTTTAGTGCGGCTCACAGAAAAGGCCATTCGGCAGCATTTCCCCCTGCGAAACCACACGCAGTCGGCGTTGCTTCGTTACTTGCCAAACACTTTGAATTTGCGATAACAGAAGCAGCTTAGGTATTTGACGTGTGGTACGCATGTTGTGACTTGTAAAATGCAATGAACCTGTGTTATTTATGGTGTACCGTGCACTGCGGTGCGCTTTTGTGTTGCACCGAGTCGGCGTCCGCTTCGTATTTTTTCCTTGTTTAGATGGATCACAAATAATTCAACTTGTGTCCGAGTCGGTGCGCGAACGACTGATTGCCGTATATGCGTGGATAATGTGCGAAGAGCACGTATCACACAAACCTCGTGGGCTCGACTGGTGGATATATTCATAAATGGGGTCCTCGCTGACCACGTCTGTCGATCGGGTCGTTCGTCATCAGAGATGCTGCCGAGCGGAAACAAAGAATGCCTGCCTTTCCACTTGCGGGGCAGTGCACGATGGCAGTTGCCTTGCCGGCTTTGTTACGCAGCTCGGCCCACGTGCGACGAACCCGCAACCTTTCTCTATGGTGCAACTTTTACAAGACCTTCTTTCTCGCGTTTTCCCGGCCATTGCGCGCATGCGTGAATTACGCGAGAGACATGTCGGGACTTTTTCTCCAGGAAATGTGCCGTTCCCTACATGTATACCCTGCAGCACAGCGGAGGAGGGCGCGCTTTGCTCCATTTGTCCCTAGCCGAGCTGCACTAAACACGCGGGAGTGGATAAATGCGTAAGCTAGCCCTCCGTTCGCCCAGAGTCATTTGATGCTTTTACACCTTGGTGCTTCGAAACATATATATTAGAGTTAGTCCCCCATGGTGAAAGCGCAGCGGTGGGAACGTGAATAGTGCCAGATGGTGGCAGCATGTGTATTGACGATTGTCTGGAAATAATAATAATAATAAAAAAGATAGAGTACTCTTCTTCAGCTTTCGTGGCGCCGCGCCCAAGCATTCGACCTCGTGACTGAGAAGTCCTGTGGTCGACTATGCCGTGCTTGAACTTTCATTTTACTTTATTTTCTTCTTTTTTTATGTTTCTGCGTTATTGTATCATGTACCCCATAGAGTTTCTCACTATAACACCTAGAGGGTAATCTGGCGCCACCGTCTATGGGAGTTTCTTAAGGGGGCACCGTGCCGTCATGTGAATGACGGTATATGTGTCTGCGACGCTCGCGTTGGCTGGTGTTGTAAGAGGCTTCGTCTAAAACGTGGATATGGCTACGCAAATAACGCGTTCTCAAAGTAAAATCTTCATAAAATGTTTCCATTCACGCATATTACATCTTTACTCACCCACGATGCATGACCAAGCAAAGAAAAGCTAGAACAGACGACCAACTGTTGCAAAGCGAGCGCGAACCTTGTCGTCTGTCCTCCAACTTTAGCGACCCGCTGATACTTTTTACGTAATATGTAGTCGTACACACAATAACAAGTTCTCATAGTTAAAACAAAACATGTTTTCGCGTAATAATAAAGCCAAAACAGCTTTTCACGTGCTGTTTTAGTAGAAAATGAATCATTGTGACAGACGGGAACGGTGCTTGCCAAGTGCGTCTTCAAGGTGTCCTGTCTCTATGAGAACGATGCCAATCCGAATCCACAATATACCGGCATTCCCATGCATACCACAGCGCAGCAGCGCCAGATTTCCCTCTAGGTAATGTAGTGAGAAACTCTATGATGTACCCCTTTCACATCTACAGTGACTTTTCTCTCTTTTTTCCCCCCTATATGGTTCGCCACCACGCCTCACAAGGAGGGTTCCTGCCAAGGGGAGCGAAGCCATCAGGCGCGCAGCGCGGGGGTTGAGTCATAGATAGATACCGCTTTAGCTGCCGCAGACCAATAAATAACGACACGTTGTTACTGCGAATTCGCTTAGTGGTGAACAATAAATTGCACGTTATACTGACGGCACTTTTTCGTGGCTGGGCTGCGAATACGGAGAGCGTGCCCACGCGGCACGTGCTCCTCCCTTCGGCGACGACCGGGCCACAGGCTGAGCGCCGAAAACGTACACTGCGAAGCGGCAAATCTTGTGTTACGTGCACCTCAGTGACACGAGCCATGCACGCGCTTACGCTTCGCCATTACACACTCTGTATCGGCCACTACGATCCCGTTTGCAGCACTATACGATCCCGTTTGCACGAATTTACTATAGGCGGCCGTCGTCGCATGCCTTTCGTCCTCGGTATTTACTCAGAGGCACATATTGTGGCGCAAGAGAGGCTAGATTCCCTAGCAAACAGTCTCCGCAGAGGTCGAGACTCCCCAGCAGTATGTCCCCGCATTTCTCTCTGGGGACTTTCTTGGGTCGGGTGAACGGGGGAAAGAAGCTCTCGTGCGACTTTTCGTGTGTTTAGGGAATAAAAGAGTTCATGATGCGAAGGCATCGAATGGCCCGTTGAGCGAAAAAAAGCCGGCGGCGTCTGTACCAACGGAAATTCCCATTGGCCGCGACGCCACTTCACGAGCGCGTGACGCTGGCTCGTGCCTAGACGGAACAGAGAGGGCGAAAGGGCACACCTAAGGCCGCTTTAGGAACACCTGCTGCCACGGAATACTGCGCGAGAGGACAGGGCATTGCCGCGACGCCACGTCTACCTCGCTCTCGCAAGCCTCGTTCCTTCTCTGCGCAAGCTCTCGCCTGCGTTCGAAGTGCGCCTCGGTAAGGCCCAGCGAAAACGCGCCAAGCGTCTCAACGCGCTCGCTTGCCCGCGAGCAGTTCACAACTCGAATGACCGACTCAGCTTTCGCATTCTTAACTCGTGCTTAGGCGCGGCCGCTGGATTAGCAAAAAAAAAAAAAAAAAAAGGTGCGGCCTGCCGCGTGGGGAGGGCTGCTAGGAGCAAACGTGACAGCCGTATAGTTGCATTCAAGGCCGCCTGTCTGGGCCGCAGAAGCTTGATGTGGGCGAATTGGTTTAACATACTTGAAGAAAAGAAGTGGGCGCTACAAAGACGCGGACTGAATGGACGCGCCTGTCCGTCGCGCATGTTCTTCTCTTAGTCCGCGTCTTTGTAGCGCTCATTTCTTCTTTCTTGGCTGGGCCGAACAGCGCTAGCTCTCGGGTGCGGGACCCGTCGGTTTCCACGGGCGACGGCGCTCGAAGCGCGTTCCTCACGCATTTTATATGCCGATACCAGAGAACAGTGCCCGAGTGGAGGCGCAGGGGCGGATCGCAGCTTTTTCGATGCAAGCGTCAGGCCGCAGAACTTTTTTTTTTATCCAGTGGCCATGGCTTAGGTGTCGTCGGATTTTTTAAATCGTCTAGATATATATAGTTCGCGTTCACTGTAGAGTCAGATATTGTAAGCACGGGAACGCTGTGCGAAACAGTGAAACGACAGCTGAGACGATCGACACGTGTTACATTGAGTGTGCCCCGCGAAGGATTAAGATTAATGTTACAGCAGATATTGTCTACGAACTATTTGTGTGCCTATTGCAGAGAATTAACGACGCTTTGTTAAAAACGATTGCGCGTTCGTTGCTGTCCTCGTTAATCACAAGATACACTTCTTGAATTGCAGTTGTTGGCATTCTGGATGTCCACGCATTTGAGATCTACTGTGCCCCAATCTTGGAAGCCTTGCTTCCTGTGTTGGAACTGCTGCTACATTGCGCCACAATTGCTACAAAATGCAAAATCTGCTACGTGATGCTGCAAGTAGTAGTTCTGCGGAAACCCGCAAGGTGGAGAGAAGTAATTAATAAAGCGAAAAATCAGACATCCACCCATTCGTCCCCAGCCAGGACGAATTTCTCTTCAACTGCGAAGCTTTTCTTTCAAGGAACCCGTATGGGTTTCCATTGTAGCAATTGCTACGATTGGGTGGATGTCTCATTTTTTCCCTTTATTAATGATGCTGCAAAATCCCGATTTTTGCAAAAATTGGGCGATGTTTGCGCCAGAGGGGGTTTCAGAGGATTCTGCATAAATAGGTCTTGTGGTAGCGATTGTGAAAGCGAACAAAGTGGGGTGTTCCCGGGCAGCACCTGGGTGCCGCTGCAGTGGTACCCTCAACCGGCGGCAGCGGAGGGGGTACTCCGGGATCTGGGTTGACCCGGAATGCTTCCACGCCCAAGCTCGAGGCGCTTGGGCGCAAGGCTGACCCATTTGCGGATCTAGGAATTTCTCGTCAACACTGCTAATCACAGTCACTTCCGACTACAAATCGAGTCATTATATTAAAATCCTGCTAAATATGCACCACGACCACACTTCGTACAACTTCCAATAGCTGTATGCATATACGAATAACTCTCCAGAAGGAAAGAAAGTGGACCAGCAGCAGCTTAGATATAAAAATCGGAATGCAGCTCCGCCTATCCATGTCATGGTTGCATACCATGGCACAAAAGATTCAGCATTTCATGCGCAGGGCAGGACACTGTCATCATGTTTATAAAAGCTCATGTTCGAGTAAGACTTCTGTACAATGTCCAAAGATCACTTGAACATAATGCATTCTTCTATTGCACCCAAGCCTAACGATGATCACTTAGTCTCTCCACTGTACACTAGAACAAAGTTTATGCTTTTGCTATGATGTCAATCTGAGGCTAACACCCATCTATCCACAATCGCAACCAGCCTGTATGAGAACAAATTTATACAGTATCACACCTTGCGAGCAATTCATGACCATGTAAACCACTGAAGCCCACTGATAGCCCACTGAAGTGGGCTATCGCTTTGTTTCTACGAGAAAAAAGATCCGGCTTGATGCAAGAAGTTTTTAGGTATCAGCTGCTCAGTACCTGCTTTCTAGACTTCTGCACAGGTCGTGCTCACTGACCTTAGGTTTTCTTTTTCTTTTTTTGCAAGATGAAAGTTTGTTAGCGTCACAGGGTAACTTTGCGAAACAAATGCCGCTAGTAGACAGTTCTAGATTAAGGGACGCAAGCAACTTGCGTACGCAAGAACTAGGGGCCACGGTACTGCGCAGGCGCAGACCCCTACGTCTGGGTCTGCGCATGCGCAGTATACCCTCGCCCCTAGTTCTCACGTACGCAAGCCGCTTGCTTCCCCTAACCTAAACCTCTCCAGTATTTGCACTATACGCTAAATCTCCTCCCTGATTGACGGGTTCGGCCTACTGATGACGGGAAGTGGTGAACACTACCCCCGTGGACAGAGTTGGTGACTTCCTGCAGAACTTTTTTTTCACCTAACGTTGCCTGATGTGACGAGTAATAACGCCTTGCGGTGAAAGTTTGGAAAAGCTCTTCTGAGCCTGTCGCACGGACATGTGAATGTACAGAGGGGCTTTAACGAAAATAGACGCATGTGATATGCGAAAGCGAGCCAACTCTTCAATAGCCGCGTGCATGCATGGACTCCTCTCTGTAATTTCACATTAAGAAAGATTTGGGTGGGATCCAAGAATGATTCCCCTGAGGAAGGAGCTCATCAAGTGAAAGGTTCGAGATAACAGTTTTTTTTGTTACTGCCAGCTCTTACAGAGTGTTTTTTTCTTGCTTCTTGCAGCGTTTTAGATTCAACTGAAAACGCTGTGAGAGTCATAGATTGTCTTTGGACATAGTGTAGCGATCCAAAAGTGTGCAAAATAAAAACCAATATATCTTCTACAAGGGCACATTCTTTCCTACTCCAATAGCTGCTTCCAAAGGGCCTTTCTCCCTGTTCCACCGCTGTATAGAGTCGTGTTGTTTAAGTTTTGCTTTTGCTATGTGCCCATCCCGCTCGCTTCACCGAGCTTGACCTCTGATGTGGATGGCGTGGCTGTCGTGTCTCGCTGCTGAGCGCAGGGTCGCGGGTTCGTCTCCCAGCCGCGGCGGCCGCACTCAGACGGGGCCGGGATGCAAGGAACGCTCCTGTGCCGTGCTTTGGATGCACGTTATAAATGACGAAAGGATGTAACTAATAATAATAATCAGCATCTCTCCACTATACTCAACAACGTTTCTCCTAGCCCATGTGAATAAAAAGAATGGTAGGCGACCCTAATCTTTGACTTGGTGTTAGGCGTCTCTTGGTGGCACTCGCACCTCGGCGTTGGCGTTCGTTAGGTTAAGCGAGCGGACGTCTTTCCCCTGGCACGATGTGCGGGCGAGGAGCGAGAGAGGGCGAGGAGGAAGCGCAGCGCGCGCCACCAGGCGGGGCGTTGCCCCCTAGCGAGCGGCGCACGAAGCGCGCCTTACGCGCCCTCTCCTGTGCTGACGTCAGAGCATGTAACGAGTTAACACCACCTAGTCTAGGTGGTTCTGAACGAACAAGCCCGCCGGGAGAGGAGAAGCGAGAGAGGAAGTAACGTCACATCCGCTGTGCTAGGCACATATGTTCACTCTATGCAAGGCAACTGTTTTCAATTGATCAGCAGGTTAAATATCATGCCACCTTGTGTGTGACGTCATTAATTCCGCTTTCCACTTCCGGACTTCCATGACTTTTGCCAAAGTCGTGCTTACTTGGCGGGCCTCTAAAAGTCTACGATTCCGTGTTTCGATGTGCGGTAATCGGTGATTTCTAATTAATTTTAATTATTCCAGACACTTCAGTAACTAAACTTATGCTCTGATATCACATTTATAGTAAAACCCATGAATTTTGTACTGTACCATTTTTTTTTCTTTTTTTCCCTGGTTTATTTTGAATATCGTCCCCGGTCGCCTCGGGAGGTGAACCGGAAGTTCTGCGCAAGAAACAAGAGTGTCACTCAATGCCCGTGTAAAAAAAACTAGAAAGCCATTATGCATTACTTAAACAAATGTAATACGTTCGCATTATATATATATGTGTGATCTTATCCTCATCCTGCCAACCCATATCCTATCATTCACTTGTTCCAAAGCACCATATACTCTTGACAACGAAATCAACTCATTCACTTTGTTCGCTAATACCCAACCACTTTCCGCCAAATAAGTGGAAATGTGTTTTTGATAAAAATATACCCAGTAAAGGGGGGAGGGGACGTCGAATAGCGCCGGGTGCACTCCTCCTCACCAAAATATTCGAGGTGGTGGGCTCGTTGGCGATCGTCATGACATCAAACGCATATCATTCTCATCATTCTCAACTGTCACTTTTTGGTCTTCAATGCCTACAGTTGCCGAACCGCCGTCTAATCTAAATAAGCAAAGTAAGTAAATGAAGCAATTCTAACGAGCGTCTTTTATTCGATGCCTTTCGTCTCTTCCGTTACCTCGATCGTTGAAAGAAAAGTGTTCTCAACAAAATAAAGCGATGAAACGGACACGGTCTCGCAGGTAAAGAAGGCGTTCTGCACCAGAGTTCACCTCGCCGGAAACAATGGTAGGCACGGAGCATCAACAGCCCCACCGCAGCGAGTTGCTGGTGGGCCAGGGTCCACCAGAACCGGTTCAGTCGGACGGCACGATGTCTCCGAGCTCGAGTTCTGGCACCCAAGAGGACGACCGGAAGCCAGCGGTAATATTTATTTTCTATGTAGATTTCACTTCTGCAAAAGTCGTGCTCTTTAATTTCGCAGTTTAGGATCATCTAACGTCGCTTCAATTTATTTTTCTGGAAATTTGTATTTTTTTTAACCCTTGAGATTCACGCCTTCTCGCTACGGAACAACCAACCGACTGGCCGAACCTTATCTATTATTTCTTTTGTTTTGACCTTAAATCATGTGATCTCAAGATACGTTACAGCTTTCTTCTCGGCTATACATTATTTTCTTTTTCTCAGCCGCTCTCTATTATGCTGAGTTTTGATTACAATAATAAAAAAACGCTAGTAAAACCACCTGCTTCTTAGTCCATCCCCCGCTGGGGATATGAGTCATTGTTTAGAAACAAGAACAACGAGCCGAACGATTTTGTTCCGGTTTCCCTGAGCCTTCGGATTACCACGACTCCCAGAAAGCGATCGCAGGAAACCGTGGAGCAGCTGGCGGTACTTCTATACTCGTGAGACCCCTCTGTGTATATACTGTGAGCATACATCCAAACCCTAACGATTCAGAAACTATATACTCCAACTCGTTCCTTTTGCAAGTTCACCTGGGCTGCGACTTCCTAGCGATGTGCCCTTTCCGATCGATGACCCGCCGTGGTTGCTCAGTGGCTATGGTGTTGGGCTGCTGAACACTAGGTCACGGGATCGAATCCCGGCCACGGCGGCCGCATTTCGATGGGGGCGGAATGCGAAAACACCCGTGTCCTTAGATTTAGCTGCACGTTAAAGAACCCCAGGTGGTCTAAACTTCCGGAGCTCTCCACTACGGCGTGCCTCATAATCAGAAAGTTGTTTTGGCACGTAAAACCCCATAATTTTTTTCCGATCGATGCTATTCGGAAAACGCTCCGCTTGCGTTATCAGTGGGGTTATCGGTGAACGCTTGTGGGTACGAGCGGCATATAATCGAGCGCAAGGCATCGCTATACGAAATCGGGCTGTTAATGAGCACAGCGGCTTATTTCAGACTCCGGAACATACGTACACTCCGCATTACTCCATGCCTAGAAACCATCATGAGAGCGATCACACTTCTCACTTCCTCTTTTCTGCACGTAAAAAGTGTGATCGATCGATTATTTCCTGTTCGAGTTTCGATGTATATGCTGATGGTATATTCTAATGCACGTTGCCTTCAATGCAGATAGCATTCGATCGTTTTTCATAATTGCCCGGGACATGCCCGATTAAACAATGTATATATATATATATCGCGCCATAGTCTATAGACATGAAATCAGACAATTTTCATGCAAGCTGACGGCAATTAGTTTCGCATGCGTCCGACTCCACGTCAGGGACGAATGTGTGTGTCTATATATATAGACACCCTGCTCGCAAGCCGCGACAACACGCGGCTTGCGAGCAGGGTGTGCTGTTCTACAACATCGGGAAATGCCGCAGTATTGTCGGATTCGCCATCTTGTCGGTTCTGATTGGCCCAGAAAACGTCTTCGGCCTCTGTGGTTGGCTAGAATTACCGCCGTTATACCAAAGCGGACAAAATGGCGGAATTCGAGAATGTCCGGAATAGCACCCCAGGTTTTCTTATCGGCGCGCCTTTAAGACATACGTATTGTACGCCGCTGCTGCAATCGGAGCATGGCCACACGATAAGAAAAACGTCAGTTTTGTCTCTAAACACCATGCACGAAATGAGCCGTTGGCAGTGTCGAAAAAAAAAAAAAGACTGTGCAAGCGCAGGATATCTTGTTGGGAAGAGGTAAGAAACGCGCACGGCCAGTGACCACCGAGTTCGCCAAGTTACGGACACCAACACCGCATTGTGGGCGCAGCGTCGATTATTAAATCCAACATACACTTTTCCAATACTGTCGGTTTCGATTGAATATATGACGCCAAACAAGACTGCATTTCTCTGTCAGCAAAAAGTGTGACGTTTCCTGCGAGAGTGGGGCCCGTACGTGAGGCTCCCGCAGAAGTTAGTTCCGGCCGTCGCTGGTTCTGAGTTTACGGTAGAGTCAAAGCACTGTCATGAAGTGCGTTTCGAACACTGCGAGTTGACACAAAAATGCCAGGACGTTGCGTGAAAATTCCAACCTGCCACACGGATGTTGCGCCTTCATTGCCGCGTTTAAGCAATGAACATCTTTTTTTACGCCAATAAGCATGAGGAGAGGGGTATAGGAAGTTTACAGGACGGCGGAATCCGCGAAAGCGTTGCATTTCCGAGCAGTTTGGGACCGTAGCGAACAAAACTGTACAGTATATATGTTGTTAGCATATTACCAGTGTACAGGCTAAGAATTGTAATACCCGATACTGGACCGAGTTCGGAAACTGCGGTATTCAGATATCGCGGTCCGTAGACTTTTGCGGTTGGCTCTATACATGGAGGTGCTGTAGTCATGTCAAGCTGAGGCGACATGTCAAGCTGCGACATAGAGTCCATCAGCGAGGCAACATGCGAACGGAATGGCATCGAGCTGTCGATATCCTATAGCGGCGCCAGTATCTACGCGTTTGCGGACATCACGCCGGGGGATAACTACTACAATCGAGAGTTTTAGCGCGTCCGGTATTCGGGTAAGCGCAAGCGGACTGGCGGGCTGGCCGTTTTACCGGATAAGCGGAGGCGCAAACGTGAGCGGTGCAGCCACCTGGTGGCAAAGAGCTCAATTAGGCAAACACAGAGCTAAGATGGCAGTAACCAAGTGTAATGTGCTTGGCTGCTGGTGTAAATGTTTGGCAGAAGCGTAATCGGGAACATGTCTATTTAAATGTTTAAAATGTTTTGGAATTTGTTACGACAATAGTAGCTCTGTGCTTGGCTGGTTAAGCTCTGTGCCACCAGGTGGCTGCACCGTGCAGGCCGCTCACGTTTACGCTAAAGTAGCTAAAAGAGAATTTTAGTGCGTCGGGTATTCCGGCAAGCGCGGGCGGTTTGCCGGTATAGCGGGGGCATAAGAGAATTTTAGCTCGTCCGGTATTCCGGCAAGCGCGGGCGGTTTGCCGGTTTAGAGGGGGCGTAAACGTGAGCGGCCATAATGGTGGCGCAAAGCTCAACCACACAAACACAAAGCTAATTACTATATTCTGCTCAGCTGCTGGCGTAAATTTTTGATAGCGGCGTAATCGTGTTCGCAATTACGCCGTCGCCAAAAATTTGCACCAGCAGTGAAACAGGATATAGTGGGTTACTGCGGTTTTAACTGTGTTTGTCTGGTTGAACTCTACGCCACTAGGCGGCTGCACCGCTCCGACCGCTCACGTTTACGCTCTCGCAAGTCCGGCAATCCGCCCCCGTTTGCCGGAATAGCGGACAGGCCAAGAGAGAGAGAGAGAGAGAGGAGAGTTCAGGAAAGGCAGGGATGTTAACCAGTCAATAGTCTGGTTGGCTACCCTACACTGGGGGATGGGAGAAGGGGAAGAGAAAGAAGGGAGAGAGAAGGTGTAGATACGTGTACGGACAGCACTTCAGTTAGAGTCGCTCGAGCAAACCAGAAGTTCTGAGAAAACACAAAAGTGCCTTCACTGCCTTCTGAGCCGATGATCGGTCGGGACGGTGCTCTAATATGGTCTGTTCACTAAGAACAGGCCAAAAGTCTCTAAAATCCCTTAATCACAGCGGTAATAGTATGGAGGTGCTTTAGCTTACGCCTCTGCTCATCCGTCAAAACGCCCAGCTTGGCTGCTGGGCGTTTTGCTGAGCGTTATGTACCGGACACACTCGATCGGCTCTACTACAGAGCTATAGTGAACTAGAATGTACTTTCAAATAGGAGACGGAATTCACTTAAATTGCGGCGCTAATTTTTTACTGTGGCTGTACCCTACGCGTCTACAAAGTATGTCCAAACCGTTTAAGGGAGCCTCTAAAAACCAGTGGATTAACGCTGCCAAGTGTTACATGTAGACTCCAAAACGAGATCTTTCTTCAAAACGTCAGCAAAACAGTGCAGCGGTGAGCACGAATCTTTTTTTTTTTCGAACAGTTAAAGGGAAATATGCACGCCTATGTACTATATATACAAGCGAGATTCACGTCAAAAGTGCTTTTTTTTTTTCACTGATTACGTAAGGCCCCGATTTCGCAACCGCTGTTATCCGACTGTGTTTCAAAAGTTTCGGTAACATAAAAAAAAATGAGTTGTGGCGTAACCACTTCGCGACGAGCCGAACTATGAGTAACGTAATGCTACCGTATACAACGCAACGTTTTTGATATCCCGATTTTAGGACGTAAGTACGGTACCTACTGGAGGGTTTCGCCACTGACCTGATCGGGTGCGATCGCGCAAACAGCTCGCTTTTTATAGGTGATCGGTGGGTTTCGCTTTTGTTTTGCCGCCAGAGGGTTCAGTGTCGGGTTCGGGCCGTTCGGTTACTCGCATGGTGCATGGGTGCGTGTTGGTTGTGGCGGAAAAAGCTGTGAATTTGTGTTGAACGCGGCGATTGGAAAGTTCACCAATGTGTCATATTCAACGAGTGAGTGCCACCGAACGACTGTGCGAGTGACTTCGCCCTCGACATCAAGACCGCGCGTGAGTAGTGCAAGAGTGTTTGACATGTGCTTTCCATACAATGCTCACGGTGCAGCTGTCGTGCACCGTGAGCTGTCGTGCAATTTCACTCATTAGAGAGAGTGATTTCTTGAAACGGTTGCGAGTTACGCCTTTTCTCGTTCTCTTCTTTGTTTTAGTTTTCTTGGGTTTGTCTGACTTCCGTACTTTCAACTAACCAGTTCATTCAAGAAATGAACGAGCGTTACGGCGTTGAGCGTCGAATGACATGTAAAACCACCAGGAACACTTCGTAAAACTACCAAGTCGCCCGCAGCTTTAGCGAGCGACTTGGTAGGTTGTTGTGGTGGCTTCAAATTTCAGTCAACCCGCATGCTCGTGGCATGCGGATTCGCTTGCTCGGTTATCACTGCGTTGAAGTCAAAAGACGCGGAATGTTTGTTGTCACTACGCAAGTCAGTTCCTGACGTTGTTGTGGGCGAGCAATTGCGCGGCATTATGGCAATATTAGCTAAAAGTGTGGAGGTATGTTCTTTTAGAATGGGATAGTGTCATGTTACATGTGAGTTGCTACATTCATTATACGTGAATGGCGGTGCCTGTGCTTCAAGGCAACGTACGTTAGACACTAGGGCTTTTTTTTCCTTTCCTTTTTAGCTGGTGTAGAAAAGGTGTAGCCCTGCCCGTTTACACGAAGCCATTTTTTTAGCAGTAGTGTACCATGAAAACTACTTTCTACACCGCAGTTTCGATGAGTGTTGGTAGCAGACGACTAACAGGCCCGCGTTGCAAACGCATGGCGCCATTTTGTCTGCGACTGTTCGCACTGATGTGACAAGTGCGGGGTTATACCAATGACGCATGCACTTTCATTTTTTTATGTAAGTAGGTGTGAAACAATAAAATATATTGTTGCAGTGCGAAAGGTTGTCAATGAAGCAAGGCAACTAATGTTCTGTGTTGTAGACAGACTTATTTGCTTTGTGTTCACATATGTTTAAGCGTTTATCTCGAGAGTTATGTATGAAAAAAATCTCAAGCTTCGGATGCCAGAGCCTTCAAATTATGCCATGCTTAAAAGCTGAGAAGATTGACGTTATCAATCACTCAGTTCCAGCCTCAAGCAGCTGGAGCTAATACTATTCTGTTAGACAGGATGACTTTTGTATTGCTAATATTTTTTGAAACCTCTAGAGATTCACAATAACTCATCTCCCAACTTCAGGGCATCTTTATGCTGTGGCATAGCCAGAAACCATACTCGCATTTCATACATGAGCAAGCAACACTACAATTAGAAATTGTGCATTGCATATGAAAGAAAGATGCAGGTATTGCATCATGTGATTCATTGTAACATTAGGTCTCGCACCTTTTATGCCCCAAAATATGGCCTAATCACTATACAAACGATGTCGCAGATTGAACAAGTGGTGTGACGTTTCTGTGATCAGCGATTACAGTTCTCCACTTGCGCTCGTGACCAACACATGACAATCTTGCTTACCGAATGCACAGAGGCGCACAGATATATGATTTTGGTATGACCATTGTGGTCCACAAGTTGTAGTTGAAGAATGGGATGGGGCCATTCCCTCGAAAGTGTCACAGATCAAAACCAGCTGTACTGCGAAATGCACGGAGTGTGACTTTCATGCGTTGGCACTGCTTGCATAGCTTTCGCAGTGTTGCCTGCAAAGTATGAAACGGAGTATCCTTTCAATGTGATGGGTGAGGTACTTTCTTTCTTGCCTAGCTGATTTTGATGTATATATATAAATACATTTTCATATGTCCTGCCCACAAGTTTGTTTTTCAGAGGGACTAGTCCATGTACAAAGGAAGGAAACTAAGAGGAAGCGATAAAATTGAAGCCTGCCAAAGTCAGCGAAATTTATTAGTATCCTGACCCAGCAGCTCTTAATTTTGCCCACTTCTCCGTTCAACACGTGCTCCTCTTAAAGAGACAACAGGTGCCATAGCAACGCGCGGCTGCGTCGCCCGCATGTTGCAAAGAAGATAAGTATATACATACAAGAAATTGCCTAAGTGCCGCAGCATCTAAGGAGAAAATGTGTGCAGCACGGTTGGCAAAGTGCCTGAACAGGTGCACTTTGATTTAAACCTAACACCAAACATACCGGACCGAACCGAACATACCGGACTGACATACCGTGTGCGAAGCCTTTCTGTGGGACGTTGGACTTCTTTCTAGATTCTTTCCTTACTTCATGGACTAAACGGAAGCCAGACACGCATGATGATTCAGCTTGTTGAATGCTGATTCAGCTTGTTGGTGACTGTAACGCTGCGCAGTGTCACTGACTCGTGCCACACGCGGGCATGTCACCGACGAGCTTGCTAGTGGCATGATTCTTTTGCAGCGCAGCAATGTTGCTGTTTTCTGCAGATTTAAATCTGCAATTGAGCATGTCATGTGAATTCACCTTTGAGTGCCACTTTAGACTGGTGAAGTGGTCTTCCAACACTTTCATTTTTATTTATTTGAAGGAAATGGCTTGGTTATTAAATACCTATCAACTCTCCCAAATTTCCTGTAAGGTTCATGAACCTGGGCTCAAGTTACAATTTTACAAATGTTGCATCATGTTATGCAAAAAAAAAAGTAAATTCGGTTCGACAGAAGTTTACCCATCAGTCTCTTGGCATACCCTTTCAAGTCAGCGGAAGGACATTAGATGGTACCTGCTTTTATTAATTTACTCAAGCGGTCGAAATCAGCAACAACATTGTTGCTGTCTAAAAACAATGTGTTACTTGTCATTTGGTGCTGTTCCAAATTTGGTTCTGCTTCTGTGCTAAACCACGAGAGGTGTGCGCTCGGGGTAAGGGAGGTTGAGGTTCAGAAGGGAGGCATCATACTTCTGCGTCTCTTGTTCACCTCAACCTCCTGCCCTCCCACCCCGAGCGTCCACCTTTTGTGGTATATGTACGTGCTATAACAAAACATCCTTTCTTTTCCTCTTCCTGCCCCTTCTTTGGTTGTTGTGTCTACAGGATTCTCGTAAATTTTATTTCCAGAAGTTTGTGGATATGTTAACTGAGAGGGCCAAATTTTCTCTTATAGAACTTTGTCTCCACAATTGCAGCTGCAGTGTCAGTGCAACATAAGATTTCAAATCATTTTTGCTACTATTGGATTCTTGTTGCTGAAAAAAAAAAAAAAAACTTGCGCAGTCAGTTAACCACCTTGCAAAGTTGAGACTTTAAAGCCGATGAAACTGTAGCAAAGCAGGTTGCAGTCAAGGTGCCTGTTATGTAAAGCAAAAGGTCTGCATGTTCAATATGGTATGACGGTGTAAGGAAAATATCCAGTGCAAAAAAAAAAAAACAAATATTTTAAAAAGACACTTTAAGATAAGCGTCAAAATGTAATTATGGTACATAGATTGTTTCATAACCAGAGTTTCCTTTGTTTTACTGGTGTTGTTATTTGCGTTTTTGTTTTGTAATTTCACTTGTTTCTTGTTTCTCTCCTTTATTTTTTCTTCACAAATGCTCTTGTGTGTGTAAACAGTCCCGCCTCTGCTCCTAATGTTTGTATGTGTCTACTCATGTTAGCATATTCTTAGTGTTATAACTATGGTGTATGGGTAGGTTGAATTTGTGTTTTTTTGTCCTTGCCCTTTGGAAGGCAATTTCTAGCACGTACAGGCTCTAGTAAGCTGTGGCTGCTATGTATAAAAGCCTTAGAGGTACGCTAAACACACACAAAAAAAAATATTATTTCAGCTATATTAGTAAATATTATGTTACACCAGCAAGGAAAGTCACTCTCACCATAAGGAAAGGCTTGTTAAGCCAGAGGAAGTGCACAAATGTGGGCAGAAGTCACCGCTGCCTTGAAGGTTGCCGCACCAACTTGCTGCGACGGCGGTGACTGCCCGGGCCTGGATAACCTTTTTTTTTTCGATAAAGATTGACTGCATTGCATTCTTAAGGAGCCCAAGGTTGCCCTTGGCATGTTTTGAGAACTTGTACTAAGCCACGACAGCCCAAACATGAAAAAATAAAAATTTGTAGAAATCCGTAATGTCACAATGATGTACCACCTCTGGGGTTTTGGCACGGGGAAAAAAAAAATGACACTTTGGACTTCTTTTTCTCTTCTAATAATCAACCTGTTACCATGAAATTGACGAACGTAAGGATTTGTAGGAGTATTTCATCAGTCCAAACTGGTTTTGTGTGCAGTGTCCCTTTACTTCCCCAAATGCTTTCACATCACCGGCATTCACATCACCGGGCACAAGAAGCCGTCTGTATTGCTGCTGTTGATTTGGTTTTTGAGCTCCATTTGGAGAGGCTTTTGGTTTTAAGAGAGGGGCAAAAGAAGGTAAAAACTTCAGGTGTGCAAACATGGGACACAAGTGGAACAAGAAGGACAACACAAGTTTTGATGCTGAAGTCGTTGTTCTCAATTCTCTTGTGTCCGTGCTTGCACGCCCGCCTTTCCGTAGAACGAATCCAACATGCACAACTTTTCAGCCGTTCGTAAGACTGCGATCGCATTCTGCTTCAGCAGGGAACCCCGGCAGCCGCCATGGCCGAGAAAACGGCAGCCCAGATCACACTCGACGACATACTGACAGTCTTCAGCGCCACAAAGACGGTTAAGAAGGTCGCGTCGAACCAGAAGCTCTTCGTTCTGCCAGAGCCATCGTCCGACGACATCAAAGCCCTCGAGCCGCCAAAAAGAGCATTGTAAGTGATGGACGTTCGAATAACTAATTACACACTGTGATGAGCAAGAAGAGCAAAAGAATCCAAGGGGCTAGATTTTTTTTCTTAGTCACAACCATGCAAAGAAAGACACTGAAGCCAGAGAAAACATAGAGGAAGATAGTTGTTACAGTTAGTTGAAATATAGAAATAGTAAGGAAAAGGGTAATGAAAGGGGACGAAAAAAACAATTGCCACAGGTGGGAGCCATGCCCACATCTTCCGCATTACAGGTGTGGTGATTTGCCAAGCCAGCTACTGTGGCAACAACCTTCCCGCCCACTTGGGTGCCATTTTTTTTTGTGTGTGTGCGGTACTATCCTAGTGAGTGTTAGCCAGTTCCACTCAAAGCGAAGACAGTGGGCATGGAACATCCTTTCTTTTTTAACAGCAGGCATCGCTTAGTACACAAGCTTGGGTGCAAGCAATTGGCCAGTAAACCCTCGTATGTCACCTTGTGGCATCAAGACTGCCAAATTCAAGGTCCTGACTATGTATGCAGTGGCGAGAGGAATAGGAGAATCCGAGGCATGTATTTTGGGAGGTTACAACAGGCAACACATTAGCAGCCGGGGATGACACGTGCATCACAAAGAAGTTGTTCTTGGAGAGATGGCAGGACCCACCTCTTGACAGTAGTGTTGCTGTCACGGTAAACGAGTTCAGAGCCAGAGAAAAGGCTGAAGTGTGACTAAATTTCTTTCTCCTAATTCACTCCAGTAAATAAAGTGCAGTGTTCCTAAATTCAAACGCAAACATTTCCGAAACTACTTCCATGCATTGGTATTTGTAATGGGGGTTTAATTCACAGTACTCCAAAGCATACACTTGGGACTAATACGGCCTTTTAAACCAGCTACAGAGCAATTACATATCACACTTTCGTGTAATTCTGCATAGAAGGTGGTTGTTGCTTTTCCCATTTCAGTTTATGAGCACTGTACCTGCATTTTGTATCTATTCCAAACTGCCGTTTTTTTATCTCCTAAAGGAGCCCTGGAAAACCTTTACTTCAGAACTGGCAACACACTGGAGTGTGATGACTTCCAATGAATGTATTCCCCGAAAAATTTTGCAAATGATCTGATAAGATGTGTGTGTGTGTGTGTATTGCTTGAGAGTGCAATGTCATTTCTCTTCACACTGGGTTGTTAGAGGTAGTCGGAACTATTCTAAGTGCAAAAGCCAGAATTACCCTGATGAAACAGGACTTGAAGCCGGAGAAACAAACTTGCACTTATTAGGTTGCCCTAAATTGGACGTGTCTTTCTGTGAGAACTTTGCAAATATGTGGTGGCTTCGGTGATGACGGTGCATACTCCTTGTAGTGACTACTTTTGTTGAGCGAGGGAGATGGGTGGCTGCGGGCGGTGACCCTCCACATGGCCTATGCTCCATCTCACTGGCATTATTCACTGTGGCAAAAGCATAGTCAGATCACTCGGCAAGAGAAAGAAACCAGAAGAATGGATCCTCTGTTGACCTCCTGTGATTGCCCTCCGCATAACATTAACCGGGTGGACGCTCCATGAAAGGATTTGTAGCGCAGAGTAGGTTCACCCACCTCCCTTCTCTGGCACACCCAGCTGGTTCTTGTAATTGATTGGCTTATGCAAGCCTCAAGTCCTTGTTGCACTGCATGGAGTTCGCAAGAGGGAAGCGCAGACGAGGTGGACAATTTATTCGAGGCTTGTCGCTGGGCGCGGCGGCTGGTTTGGCTTCTCTAATGCTGAACTGTGCACTTTTGCAGCTCCAGTGGAACGCACTACGCCAAAGAATATCAAGAGAAGGAGCTGCAGCTGTTGAAGCAGGTGTGTTTTTCACCTTTCGTGTGCTTCAGGACTGAAGCATAGTTGTCGTGCCACACAGTGTTTTACAAAAATTACTGGAGAGAACTCTAGCACTGCTAGCTTGCGAGAGCTGTGAGCATAGCGGTTGAGCCAACATAAAAATGAGTAGTAGTACATGGATTTGTTTTAACTCTGGCCTTCTGACTTCAAACAGGTCTGTGACTTTGCACAAATGGACTATTTCTAACGAACTGTATTGCATTAGGAAGGCAGTAGTTTGCAACTGTTACACATGTGTGCAGAAATTTATTGCCTTGCGATGTTTACAAAACAACAATTGCCTAGAAATTTAGAAAGATAAAGTGTAATAAATAATGCCATAAGCTATTAGCACTAAGACGAAATCTTGTCCTATTCGTTATTCCCATGGTAGCTGCATGATTGCAGCGCCAGAGTTCTGTGTTAGTCATTTTAGTGACGTACTGCAGCAGAAGCTCGTTGATATGTTCCTGTTTGTTACATTTTCCCATTTCTTACGCTCTCATATGCCAGTCTCATTTAGTTGCCATAGGATCATGTTTATTAGCTTCCCATTTGGTTGTTCAGTCCAACAACAGCAATGATGCATCACTGATGCTGCCTCGCTTGTCGGCATCGACTACTTTACCATCACGTGTTGCCATTAACAAGTCACCTCCAGGGTTTTCAATTGTTTGTTCAGTACTTCCAATTTACAGATTTCTCAAGGTTTGTCTTTTTTCTATTGAAGTTCAAATAAAGCCTTGTGTGGGAGCAGCTTTCTACCCCTTCTATAGTGCAACTGCAGGTGTTATCGGACATTGTTTTCCCTGATCATGCGTTCTTTCCTGCGGACGATCCCCTAAGGAACGTATCAGCAGTGCTTTGCTGTAAATGGTGATGCAAGGCTTTTTGTGTGCATCCGTGGCTTTGTTCACGCTGTCCTACTTTTCTCTCGCTGCCAATCAGTTGGAGCCAGTGGACCCGGCGGGACCATCGAGGCGACCCGGGGATGGTGTGGGCGACGATCTCCTTGCTGTGGCGGGGTCCCAGGCCGGCCAGTCTGCCGCCCTTTCGGACTTGGCGGTGGAGAGCACCCAGCAGATCTATGCCACCTACTGCCAGCGGGCGCACGTGCCGAACATGGACCTGCCAATCATGGAGTGCAAGGAAGATGTCAGTGATGTGCCCACAATCTTGCATGGCAGTTGAAAGCTTCTTGTCTTTCTGGAACTGTCAGATGATAGTTCAGATAATTGGAGGGGAAAAAAAATTTGGCAGCACATCCATCCTTTGGAGATGATTGACAGTGTTTACGCAATTAGCAGTCTTTCTTATGGTGGGAGTGTAATTGGTGATGACATGTTTTACATGTTATGATTATAATGATGAAATTAACGAGACAGAGTTATGATGTTAGATGTTGTACAAGTGCAGAGGGTTCATTGAAGGAATTGATGAGGCCTGTGGAGATGCCAGGCTCCTCTTCTGCTTCTTTTTCCTTTTCATTGAAGAGGGGCATATGCCCAGTAGCACAAACCTAGGGCCCAAGTCAGCGGGAAAGAAGTTACGAATGGATGTTTGTAAAAGTGCACATAGTTCCCAAAAGAATGCTTATCGCATGTGAAAAGGGTTTATGAATTGCCATGTGCATACCTGCCAGCTCTCCGGAATTTTCCGCAAACTTTTCAAATTTGGGCTCATTTTATTTCGCAAATGTTGCATCAAGTTTATGAAAAATTTTGTTGAAAAAAAAAGTTTTCTGCACCTTCCGTTCAAAGTTCTCTAAAAAGAGATAGACACTAGAGGGATACATCCTTCAGGCAACTTTTCACAGGTAGGTTTCTGAAGCAGGCGCAACTGGCAACATTAGAGTTGCTGGGAAAGTCGCTGTGATAAAAAAAAAAAAAACATTGCTTGTCACTATCTGCTTGCGACTGTTTGTGTGCTGCCTGTGAAGGTATGTCATTGCTAAAAGAGAGTTTTAGTGCATCCGGAATTCCAGCAAGCGCGGGCAGTTTGCCGGATGAGCGGGGGCGTAAACGTGAGCGGCCAGATTGGTGGTGCCCGCTGGTGTTGCAAATCTCAGCCACATAAGCACAGAGCCAATTACTATATTCTTCTTAACTGCTAGTGCACATTTTTGACAGCGGCGTAATTGCGAACACGATTACGCCGTTGTCGAAATTTTGCACCAGCAGCGAAGCATATAGTAGGTTACTGCAGTTTTAGCTTTGTCTTTGTCTGGTTGAGCTCTATGCCACCAGGTGGCTGCACCGCTCCGGCCGCTCACGTTTACGCCCCCGCCCATCCAGCAATCCGCCCAAACCACCCCCGTTTGCTGGAATAGCGGACATGCTAAAAGTCTCTAAAAAAGTAGTATGTGTGTATCCCACAAAAGGGCATGTGCTCAAGGCAAACTTAAGTAAATGGCCAAGTTTTTCTCAGTTGCATTGCCAAAACGTTTCTTTATGTGAGCTTTTCATCGTGAATCCACTCATACATAAAGTGGAAACTGGAGGCTGCACTATATCCACGCTATCAGAAGCTGGGCTTTTTTGACATTCGAAATTTTCGTTACTGTTGGCTTGGGATTTTGACACTATCGGCTCGCCATCAGTTATCATCACTTTTGATGAGCCCACTTTGTTGCTGGCATTTCTCTATTTTCTTAATGACTTGTTGCGTACGAAACACCCAGCTAGTGTTTTTATTCTGGACTAATTCCTGGTTTTGTTTTCGGCTTACCACGGGTGCATTTAGATGGGAGGGGAATGCAAGAATGCTCGTGTATTGTGCCTTGTGCGTACCCTAAAGAACCCCAGGGGATCGAAGTTTAATCCGGAGCCCCTATTACGGAGTACATTTATAGCCCGCTATGGTAGCTTTGCATTGCTAAAGTAGCGAAAGCTTTAAAAAATTACGATATTCAGTGCTTAACTTGGTAAAAGCCAACTGCAGTGACATTTTGGACTGTGTAACATGCCTAGTTCCAAATGGCATATATCTAGGGCAGCTTCTGTACGGAATGTTGTGCATGAAATACGAGAGAACGTGTAAGAAGAAGCTAGAAGAAATAGGCATTCGTTATGCTGAAACGAGAAGACACTGTCATAACTGCTTGCCGAAGATGATACAGAAAGCAGATTGTTGAATGAATGCAGAGCCCTGGGCGTGGCCTCAGAGATTAAGCGGCACTTCCATGGTGTGCTGGACATCTCTGAGGCCTGCGTCATATCTGCCAATCGAGAGGGGCCCACGTTGTTAGCTAAGGTGCTTCGCTTGCAGGATGTTTATAAAAAAAATAGGCAATCGCGAGCTGTGAAACTTTGCCAGAATGCTTCAGCAGCACATAACTACTCACTTGTAAGCCAATTGCTTTAGCTAAAGTGAAATTTCGTTGCCGTTCCTGTTTCAAAAAGGTTAGGAAATTACCATATTGATGATTGTTCGCTCTGTGGTGGTATGGCTGCATTAAGTAAAGAAAAAAAATGCCTTGAGGTGATTTTTCACGTGCCTTCTTGCGGCAGGTGCTGCGAATGGTGGACACATACTCCACAGTGGTCATCCGGGGAGCCACGGGTTGCGGCAAGACAACGCAGGTGCCCCAGTTTGTGCTGGACCACTGCGCCTCCATGGGCGTCCACTGCAACATCGTGGTGACGCAGCCGCGCCGGATCGCAGCCATCAGCGTAGCACACCGCGTGTGCCAGGAGCGCCACTGGACACTGGGCAGCATCGTCGGATACCAGGTGTGGGGGACGCTTCCTACACCAGATCACCGTCTTTGCCTTCACTCTCACTATAGTTGTTGAACTACGATATAGTGAATTACTGAATGCAGTCGACTCTCGTTAATTTGACCCCTGTTAATTCGACTTTTTGCCTAATTCAAACCCACGGGAATGTCCCAGCAGGAAGCCATAAATTGCTATAGAAGGAAAACTCCTTCATTTAGAATACGATAGCATGTCACTTCGGTGAACGCCAAACCGGCGCTTTCTCATGCATGCAGAGACGGTTTTGCATCTCCGTGTAGAGCTTGAAGACCCAAAAGAAATTCAACGGATTGCGCTACTGGTTCCCTAGGTAATGGGGGCGACAACAGCAACCTATCCTGCAGTGATGATGACAATTTGTGCTGAACCATGGGCGATGTTTATTTTGCAAAGTACGCTTGAGTTAGGTGTACAGTTGATTAGTAGGCTTATATGTACCATTAACATAAACCCAAATGTGAACAGCAACAAATGCCTGTTACTTGTAGTTAAGTGGAAGTGCGACATGTAATCACACTGTAGCCGTTTTCTAAGCATGAAGTAGCCCCGAATGTATGCTTTGGAGGAAATGAAAATTGCTGGCGCACCGGTCCATTGGAAATGACCTCCAATGTTATTGTGATTGGCACTCTATCTTAGTGATTCAAGTTGGTATCAAAGAAGTCAGTTGAAGAACCACACACACCCAGTGACAAAGAACCCATGGGACACACCCAATGGCGCGTGCCCAGCGACCAAAGTTGGTGTGAAAGGAAAACTGTTATAGATCCCGACAACGATATCGGAAAGTGCTTGAAGTATCCCAAGGATGCTAATCGCATTGAAAGACGACTTACTGCAGACTAGATCTGAAGTCACACCTTACGCATTATGCGTGCGGTGCTCTACCGGGTAGGCTAGTGAGATGGCCATCCTTCTGCCATTTTCTTGGGTGTTTGTCTACACGTACAAGGTTATCGCGGGGAGTGTGATCCAGCGTCGCTCATGGCCATGGCAGCAGGTGTCGAACCACAGCTGCGCTGCAAGGCTACCGCCGTTGTGGCCGGTTCAAAGGGGAGTGTCTCCCAGCTTCGGCATTCTGCCACAGTGTTCTGGGGTTGGCAGTTTCTTGAGCATTTGTGTGGAAGATTAGCCTTGGCAGTGTTAGCCAGTGCCGATTGTTTGTTTTCTGATTGTGATTGTGACTAGCGAAAAATCTGCTTCTTCGCATCTGCTTATTCTCTTTACCAATTCTCTTTTGCTGGTGACTTGCAGGTCGGCATGGACAACCAGACTTCGGCCGATACGAGACTGGCGTATGTGACGACGGGCGTGCTGCTGGAGAAGCTCATCGGCAAGAAGGACATGAATGATTACACGCACGTGATTATAGATGAGGTGGGCTGCTCTTTGTGTACAGCGTGCAGTGCCTTGTGATGTTGCAGCTTCGATGCTGGAAATTTGGACGATGGAAAGCTGAATGTGTGGATAATTGTCATGCATGCGTATTCGAAAGCCTAGTGCGGTGGGAATGGTCTTTGACATCTACTGTACCCTACGATATATATGTGTTCCAAGCCAGACACCAACTGAAAGTGATCTTTATTTCAGGCAACCCACATGTGTGGATGTGCACTGGTGGCGCCATCTCTTGATGGCAACATTAACTGTAACAGATCCGCCTTGTGTCTGTGTTTAACATCACAGGGCCCTCAGAATTCATCAGACTTGTAGGGGTTTTGTTGCTGTTAAATAAAGCAGCTTGTTGATGGCAGTGGAGAAGCTTCTGCAATTTCTCGTGGAGCTTTTGCACTGCTATAGCATTGCCGTCAACAGCATGCGTTTCTGTTGATGAAAAAAACCAATGCTGCAATCTGCTCAATTCTGCTATTCCAAAAAATTATCTTTCACCAAGCTCTGCAGTATACAGATAGCATTATGGCGAACACTAGGCAATCGTTCTGTGCTACAGTAGAGCTCTCTATTTAATTGCGGGCTCACTATTCAAAATAACACAAGTGAAGGAGCGCCTTCTGGGGCATGTTCATTTGTTTGTGGTGAATTAACCTTTCTAGGTCATTTCCTTTCTTCTCAGTCTGTTAGGCGAATGCTGCCTGTACACCTTGGTACAGTGTTAGGCTGTCTGCTCTGACGTGTCCCCTAATTTCGTTATCCGAGCTTGCCTTTGTTAGGGCTTACAAGTTGCTTTTTTTTTCTTTGTTGTTATTTTTCGTGACTCTCTTTCCGCCAGGTGCATGAAAGAGACCAAGAAACGGATTTCCTCCTGCTTGTGGTGCGCAAGTTCCTGCGGTCCAACTCTCGTGGCGTCAAGGTCAGTCGAGTGCCTTCCTTCACTACTTTCCGAGTACTTTCCTTCAAATCTACACCCTAACCCATCGCATGTGGGTTTCTGCTGCTAAGCTGAGCGCAAGGCCACAGGTTTTATCGCCTGCTGCGATGGCCACATTTCGGTAGGGACTGAATGCAAAGAGGCTTGGGTACCAAACTTTGAACCGATAGTTAACCAGGGTTCAAAGTGACCCTTCAAAGCTGTGATAAACCTTTGAATATGAAACTGCCATATTCAAAACGTTGAAAATCCTAAACTTTATTTCGCACTGCTTAAACATTTTTCAATTTAGCTTTCAGCTAAGCTTAGTTGATTTCATTATAAAACTTTGTTTCAGCATGTCAATTTGTTGTAACTGTGTCAACACATTTTTTTGTTTCGCATCCACTTGTAACGCACGGGCAGGAAAAAGGTGCACGGTATAATTGCGGATACAACACTGCGCCCAATGAGCACCAAATCCAAAGATATGGCAATTCCTTTTTTTTTTCTTCTTTTTTCTTCCACGGGACTCTAAGCATGAATCTGTACCTTTGTTTCAATCTTGTGTCTACGGTGCATCAATTGCAGGTTATCCTTATGTCGGCCACGATCAACGTAGACTACTTTGCGGAGTACTTCTCGTCGTCGCTGTTTGAGCATCTGGAGCCGGCGCCAATAATTGAAATTCCAGGCAAGATGAAGGAGGTCAGGGAGTACTACATTGACAGCCTGCGGACGCTGGGCGAGGTAAGCACTCTGGTGCCGTCACCAGACTTTGACCCCTCATTTCTGGTGGAGTCGGCAATTTGGTGTTTTGGAAGGGCCACCAGAGGAAAATAGGAAGCCGAGCTAGATCGATACGTTGTTTGTCCAGAAGCGTACCGACATTCACTCTGTGCCAATATACGACTTTGTTGCATCGAAAATTGCCACCAAAGGCCTCGCTGCTGCTTCTGAGTTTCAATGGCCTATGCGAAAACAGACGAATTGATGTAATCTCCACGTGACCCCCCCCTCTGTGCCGTTGTGCGGCCAAGGCCGATGTCGCATGAGGGATACCATAGTCCAAAGTAAATGGGGGCCACTGCGATTTTTATTTTTTTTGCCATTTTCTCGCTCACAAAAGCTCTTTTCCCGCTACCAAGTGGTGTTTCTTGAAGCTGCTGAACTCTATTCCTAGAAACCTTTCACTTGTGCAAATTATTGTCTGAAGGAATCTGTGGGCACTCCGCCTAACTCTACATATCAGGCCACTGACTGTGTTGAGAAGCGGTATGACTGATCACTGTCAAAACTATCGGTTGGCGTCTGTAAAGCAAAATAATGGTTCTCGTATAGCGTGCATGCTTCGCTGTACAGTGACTCACTTTGTTTTCCTCTTGCTCATGCCAACAGCTTCCAGAGTTTGTCCCGGAAGACCCTGGCATTGCACCAGAGTCATTTCGCATTGCCCACCGTCTTATCAAGGTCTTTGACAGGATCGAAGCGGTGGAGCAAAAGTAAGTTCACTCCTTCACTCCAGCAATGGATTTTGATACCTTATGTATTAAACAATTGTTTTTGTGAAGTTCACAAATTCCTTAGTACTTTGGCCATGACAAACTATAGAGGTATGATGCGCATACTAATTTTTTAGGCCAAACTGTATACGAATAGAATAGTCAAACCCTTTTAGAATGAACTCGATAGTTCTGCAAAAATTGGTCGTTGTATCAGCAGACTGTTATGTGTAGAATCACCCTTCAAATTGCGCGAAAATTCAGGACACTAAACCTGGTGCCACCAGTTATGATTCAATGTCACTTTGGTCTCAAAATCGTGTTTTCAGCATTTTAATTTTTGTTCCCGTCAGTTTTCTGCACCTAGTTGAAAGCTTCTGTTAAGAACGTTTCCTAAAGAACGAAATGCAGTGTTGTAGCTCTTCCAAAATGGCAACTGGCCGGTTTCGATCAACAGCCATTTGGAAACTACGGGCACAGCGGCTGCCATTCTTTTTCTAGAGATTTACATACAGTCAACGACCAATTTTTCTGACTCTCTAGGTGCTGCAAGAACGTCTGAAAAATTGGGCAGTCCGAATTAATGAATGTGTGCCTTTTACAGCCCCCAAGGGCTCAAACCTACACAAGCACATTCAAAGTAGCTCTGAAGGCCTGCTGGTACAATAGGTGTACCAATTCTCATACTATGGCAGGACATGGCAGGTGCACGTGTGTATAATTAAGGAATACATATTGTGTCACGTGACAGTGGCCCATTTCCAATCTTGGTATGCTTCACCCCAATACATTGCATGTGCCTCACCGCTTAACACCGCTGTATTGCGGCAAAGCTGACTTTTGGGAACCGGAATTATGCAACATTTAACCTCTACCATTCTTTCTGTGCTTCAAAGCCACCGGCGAGGTATGACAAAGGCAGGGTCCCAATACAGTTACGCTTTTTTACCGGGGAATTAGATCTCGGAAAACGCTCCCTTTTGGCACCAGCGTTCAGTAAGTCGCCACACTACGATCGTGCAATACGTTTTCTGCTCTCTGGATCCCTTGTAAACGAGAAAAGGATCGAGGCACGCGTGATCAAGAGCAGCAGGTGCCTACCGTGGCAGCTTCCGTGTGGTATGTGCCTGTCCGTGTCATGTGAAAATGCCGGCACGCCGTCAGTTTCCTCTTCTGGTACTGGCAAATCTCATGTGTTGCAGCGCGCTGGGTCTGCAGCTGTCGCCGTGAACCCGGCCCTGATGAGCATTTACCTAGCCGTGTGACCACGCGTCTGGCATAGCACCGTTGGAAGCATATTGTGTGCATCTAATAGGCCACAACCCAAATGTGCTGCCGTTTCCTGCTGCAGGTGGCGGGAAGTGAACCACCATGTGTCGCTCTGGCGGCATCATATTGTGGCATTGCTGAACAGCTCGATTTCATTTTGGTTTCCCATTTCCGTCTTCGAACACTATGCGTTAGGAAAACAACAAAGTGCACCTCAAGCCGCTTCGGCCCCACCTGGTCGATGTGCGTCGGCACCTCTTGCTGGGTGGGCACGAGCAAACATCTTGCCAAAATGCCTTGCCCCAAGAGACTGTCTTGACCCAGGCTGAATTCCAGAAGTGCAAACATAAGCTTGCCAAAGCTGCAAAAACAATGCTAGTCTCTGGCCGTGTGGGTCCCACCAGCTCGGCACGCGCCTGCGTCTCATGCTGCAACACCTTGTGTAACGCTTGCATTGCGTAGACGTCGACTGCATTTTTAAGTCTGCCAAATATTTTTTTTTATGACTTCGGATTGTACATTTTCTCAGTATGCTTTCTCTCACATTTTCTTCCGAAACGTATAAAAAAGGCTCCGCTCTATATCCTAAGCGAGGTATTCATATTGAATGACTCGAAATTATCGAGAAGAAATTTTGTGCCCAGCGCATTCGCTCGGTGACTGAGGCCTTTGCAGGTGTCCCAGAGCAGAATCATTCAGACTAATCATCATTTGCATCAGTGTCCAATAAGTATTATCTCTTGTATTCGAACGGAAACTAATATTTAAAACTCGGAATAGAAAAAAAAATTGCTGCCTCAAATATGAACTGAATATCAAACTTTTCTATTTGTGTTCAGAATTTTGAATATTCACGTGCCCCTACTTTGTTTAAAGGGCCCCTTACCAAGTCTGGCCATTTTGAGCTGACAAGCCCTGTGCATACAATGTGTGCTAACGATCATGTCTGCTAAGTATTACATTGCTACACGCCGCGGTAATAGCTGAAATTTCAAACTGAATGCCATTTGCCCTTCTCCTCGTGGGCACTGCGCTCCTAGCCGAAGAGTGACGTATGTTGCACAAGTGTGCCTACGTATATCGCACTGCTGTGACGTTGCTTGTAGTGGCACGTGACTTCGAGAATTATTCAAGGCAGCATCTGTTATTTGTGAAATCTGTTGCTTCAATAGACAAATTAAAGTTTAGAGAAATACATGTAACAAAACACAAAGCGAATGTCTGCGTGTTGTTTTACTTTGCACTGCAGCAAGAGATATGTATGTACTTCTGCTTTGTCTGCTTGTTTCCATGTCGTGCACTCGCGTGCACCGACCTTCGAAAGTATGCAATTTTCTACCGAATGTTCCAGCGCGCCATCGTGTTCTATGAGCTGCTTGTGTCTGCCTCAGTATTTGTGTAGCACTGACTTATGCCGCTGGTCAGGTGTTCTTGTGCACGGCGCACTAAATTGTGTGCCGTGCGAAATGTGACAAACACGACAGCTCACGCACGATGCCGTCAGTGCAGTTGCACAGCGCAGCAATAAAGAGGGGGGAAAAAGTGAAGGCATGGCCCGTGACGTATGCGTGACGCAATCTTCGAGCTTCGGTGTGGAAGAACGCAGGGAAGGAATTTCGCTTCGGGGGGCTATACGGGGCAAGTGGAAAGAGTGTCTCTCTTGGCAGTGCCCCTCTCCTTCTAAAATCACGGGTTTGCGGCGCTGAAATATTTTTATCTCGGCTATTAGTGAACCAATTTGGAAAGTTCTTGCGGCAGAAAGAACGCTGCCTAGAGGGCACATAACCTCCAGCGCATAACCGAAATTTGCTGTGTGGCCTGGTGAGGGGCCCTTTAACGATCGGAGAGAGTCACTGCTGAAACACTTGGTATTGCAAACTGTGGCAGCATGGCCTCCACTGCTGTAGCTGCTTGGTTCATTTCAGCATGACATGAAAAATACGGCATTTCTTCTACTGTGGCTGTGGCTAAGCACTCGGGACTAGGTCTGCTTGGTCAGCCGGTCCAACTGGTTCAGTTACACTGCAGCATTCGGAGTTGGGCCCTGATCCATGCATTGTTTGTGCAATACAGTAAAACCTCGTTAAGCTGTACTCGCTTAAACAGTAATTTCGTTTTAAAAGTAGTAAAGGGAAATTATAGACTCAGCGACAAATGGACATAAGGCGTTTTGAATCTTCATAAACCATGCCAGCTTATTGCACATGTATCTGTTAACACGTAGTGTTTACACTTTTCATCGCAATATCATGGCGGTACGTCGGCCTGGCAGAACAACGAGCCTCAGAGATCGGAATGGCCTCCTAGCGTAAACGCAGAGGGCGCTTGGAAGGGTGAAGCCACATAAACATCACTTCGGTGCCGTGACAAAGTCGGAGCATTGTGCCCCGTGTTGTGGTCTTCTTTATTCTATGTTGTGGTTTTGGGCAAGCTAGGACAGTAACCGGACGCTCGGCATAGAAGAAAAATTGGACATCATTCATGCTATCGAATGTGGCACGAAGAAGTCGGTGCTGGCACGCGAGGGGGATCTACCGTTGACTATGGTGTGTGGCATTTGGAAACGCGAAGAAGTTGGTAGGCAATGCTGCTGCGACTGTGAAAATATATATGTCGGCTACGAGGTTCCACTTTTCGCCATCGTAGCCTCTGTTATTGCCGAAGTGTCGCCTAGTGACAGTGGTGAGGACGGCACGGAAAGCTACAGCACGAGTGATTCAAGGTCAGCAGTGGCACATGTTGGGTGCTACGTCAGCCTAATGCAAGTGTTTGCGGAGGAGAGGGGGCTGGTGAAAAAGCTGGCTCGTAGCTTGAGTGAGTTTGAGGCCGTCGTCATCGTCATCGTCGTTACTGCTATAGTCGGATACAACTTTAGAAAAAAGGGTGCGTTTACTCCTCCGAGGCGGAAGCACACAAGAACCCACCAATGGGCGCGCACTCTGGACTAACGTCATCAGCCGGACGGACGGTGACTCCGCCGACGGAGAAGATGGCCACCCGCGCTTGGAACTGGGCGAGGTTGCGTCAGCTGTGTGCTTCAGCCCCTCGTCAAGGTGAATTCCAGAACTGTTTGTGATGGTCTATCATGCCGTAAATATTACTGCAAGCTTACCATGCAGCATTTGTGCCGCGTGCATTTATTCTGAGCCGTGATCTGGCGAAGGAACATTGCAGCAAGCATCGCTGGCACTGTGCTACGCTTTGCCTGAAAACAGGATCCTGCGGTGACCGCTACGAACACACATCATGCGTGTTTGTTCCATGTTGTTTTATTTCGCTCCCGAGTGAAGTTACGACGAGAAAAGTTTTCCAAAGACGGGTGCGTACTGTTAGTGGCGGGTGTGTTCGTGTACTGTGTCGCTGCGTTTTTCGTCAGACGGGGTGAAGTGATGGAGCAAAACAATTCTCAGGAGAAATCGGAAAAGTGTGCGCGCATGAAACAAACCTACGAGTGTCTCAACAGAAAATATTTGCAGAAGAAGCCTTCAACGCAAAGATTTGTCGCCGTCAACTTGGCGTGAACGATCATTGTCAGCAGTGAGATAGCCAAGAGTCTAGTGACGGTGTTCGAGCATTGTGTAGCACCGTCGATTGATTGCTGTCCACCAGTGCTCACTGCACGCGCAAGCTGTAGAATGCGTGCTGTGAAATTGTGAAAACACAGAACAAGAAATATAAATTTCATGGCATTTAAAACCAAGAGTACTTACTTAAAACAATGAATGAAGCATTTTTGTACCTTCCTGCCTCGACCGTATTCTCGCCCTGGGTTTGTAATGGTTGCGATAAATGCATTGTTTTATATAAGTACTTTTTCAATAGCAACTGATTCATTTTAAGCTTGGAAAACGAGTAGTAGACATGCTGTGTACATGTGAACAAGCGCAAAAGCCTTGCAGAGCTGCTCTTTTTACTTTTGTCACTTGCAATGAAGCTAAAGAGCAGAAGACGGGCAGCGTTGTAGAAGGCACGGGGTTATTTTTCTCTCGCGATCTGGCATGTGCTGTAGCACATGAGACCTCTACTAAACCAGTCATAAAAATACAAAAGTGTTTATTTATACCGAGAATTACGCGCTTCAGGAGCACGATTTTTCGAGCATGACTATTTTAGTCGCGGAGGCAATCGGCTGTCGCGCTTCGGTCATCTGGGCGGGGCCTCCCCTTCTTTCTAAATTTGTATCCGACTATAGTGCACCGCAGCATCGGATGAAAATAACATGCATTTGTCGCGCGAAGTGCATAAATACTGCACGATTTCTGCCTTTTGATCGCAATATCTCGTTGTTCCGTTTTTGACAGGTAAGTGAGCAATCTTGCGCTATTTCAATTAAGCAGTACTACCGTTTGGTACGTACTTTTTCCAAGCTTCGGCCAACTACGGTTTAGTGAGGTTTCACTGTATAGGATATGGATAGCAGCAGCATTTTACTGCAATGTCTCATACCAATGTCATCTTGTCACCGTGTCACTATCATTATTGTTATACTTGTCATTGTCAACAATGTTGTCATGCCATCATTGTCATTATCATGCCATCGTCACCATGCCATGGTTGTCATACCATCAAAGTTATTATGCCCTTATTGTCATGTTGCCATCACTGTTATGCCTTCACTTTCTTCGTGTTTTCATTGTTATATACAGTGGGGGAGTTGAAACAAAAATGCAGGATTTTTGCATAAACTTGGGGTCTGGCACGAGTCATTGAAGTAACTGCTGTTGCAGTAAATGAACCAAGGTGCGTTACAGTCACTGAAATCTGCTTTTTTATCTTATTCTGGTTTCTTCAATTCTTTTCTTTCCTCGCAGGGTTGATGTGAACAAGGAGAGGTTTGCTCCGAATCGCGGGGCCGTCCTTGTCTTCCTTCCCGGTGAGTGGCACAACAGAGTGTGTTTTGAAAGTCCAGAAACATCTCACTGCTGGCAGCAATGATGACAGCAACATTATTCCTGGCAGCATTTTTTTAATTGCATAGTGCCTTAGAACTGTTGTGAAATGACAAGTCGCGGGTTGTCATGGGTTTTATCCCCTGCAGCAGTTGGGCCCCATTCTTTGAAGCATTGTGACATATGTGACATTTGTGCTCAGTAAGAGGACTCCAAACCAGCCTTCGATCCTTATGACGCCTCTCGTAGCCCGAGTGTTTCTTTGGCAATTGATAAATCAGTCTGTCAATCAACTGACACATCAATAAATTTTACCTGCAGGAATGCGCCAAGTCTGCAGATTGCGGAATCTTTGACAGGGGGCATATCACGCCAAACCTGACAATGAAACAAAGCAGGCGGAATTTTGTCTTTGCTGTAGGCATCGGCAACACGAGTCACATGATGCGTGATCCTTTCGCCTGTCGCGCAGATTGACCTTACGATAACCGACCTGCCGTAAAGTTGGGATAGTGCTTCTGCATTTTGGAGAAAAACTGGAAAGCAAAACTTTCAATGCAATAAATAAGATCGCTGCACAGGTCCACTATTAAACATAGAACCTCATTGGTATTCAATACAACAGAGCATCACTAATTCATTAGTTTCAGAGGAAAAAAAACATTTGATTCTGTTCAAAAGAAATTGTATTGATAAAAAAATAATATTTTATAAACCTTCGTATACTACGACTGAGCTGTAATCAGTCCTTGCACACTAATTTGGGGTTCCCTTTAAGAGTAGACCATACTGTATGTCTTGATTATTAATGATAGCTTGCTATATTCTTGTTATGCAATGCTAGAAGACTTCCGAGCATTATTCGGTCTGCCGCGAAGCAGACCGAATAATCGAGCATGTCCGAATTTTTGGAGTCCGAAAAATCAGTCGGCGACTATATCTTGATTAGATCTTAAGCTTTTCTGGCTTTGGCTTTCATATTTATCATTTGGTCAATAGGTCTGGCTAGGTGATATGACCACTGTTGCTCCTCTTGAAGTAATTTACCAGTTGCGTCCTTTCCTTTTTTTCCCAGGCTACGAAGAAATTTCTGTGTTCACTGACATGCTTCGGGAGGACTGTATTTCCCTGAGGTACAGTACAGTAATACTTTGATCATTCGAATTTCCTGGGACTGGAAACAACGTTTGAATTAACTATACATTTAATTATTGAATGCGTAGAGGAAATGTTAAACAGATGCTTGCTACATCAGCGTGCCCTTGTTTACTGCAAAAGCCCACAACTCCCATTTACATTTTGCACAAAATCGGCTGGATGTGCAGTTTTCATCTTGTCTCAGATAGGCACACACGACATTGAGGGTTTGACGACTTCCTTCGCAGTGTAACAGCAGCTTGAAACGCTGGTGTTAATTCAGTAAACTCTCTTGGCATGATTTCACAATTATTTATTGTCAGTGAGCTGATGGCAACTGATCATTCATTACCATGTAGCCAGTGCGTCTGACGCCAGCAATCGGGCCACAGTAGAGTTGCTTTTCATCCTCAACGGCTTCTGCCATCACATTGCACATACTGTGCACTGAATAAAAAATTTCTCGCTGGAAGCATTGCAGATGAATCCGTGGTAGCTATCGACACGATCACTGCTGACCACGCAGTTCTGAAAATTTGCAGCCAGCGCGGCGTCGTACCAACGTAACAATAAACAGGTGCAAAGTGTTATAAATGGCATTCCTATACGGTTCCTGCTGACTAGCACGCTGTTGACTTGGCCGCTTTGTTTCGGTCGAACGCTAGTGCTGCATACGGTCTCTTGCGTGGCACATTTGTGGTGCCCCATGCCTGGCACACTGGTTGTCCAAGCTACCTGGTACATGGCCAGATGCATCCGAATTAATGAATGCTCGATGCCATTCAGTGATGCATAAGCCTGCTGGAACCAGAGGGCGGGTCCGAATTATCCAGATGGTCTAATTAACGAGAGTCAAACAGATTTTACTGGAGCTCGAAATTCTAATCTAGCTCAGAATGCTCTGGCGCTACAGCTCAAAATGCTCTAGTTTTGCTCAAGCATTGCGGAACAACGCCACTGCTGTTTTGCTGTTTGCCTCAGTTTCTTCCTTTCCCAACTTTAATAAAATGTGCTTCTCTCTAGGTGGACAGTGCTTCCCCTTCACTCCACAGTGACTCAGCAGGAACAGCAGTCTGTCTTTCTCTCTCCGGCCAAGGGCCACCGAAAGGTACTTGCAAGATAGAAATGATTTATTTGCTTACTTATTCGGTTGAGGCTGAGCACAGGGTTTGTTGGTTTCTCACCGTCGCCAACGCTGACAGAAAGCAAGAACACTCATTTGCCGTGACCTCCACGCTAGTTGCACAACACTGAATAGCTGCTGTTGACCTGGTGGTGCCCCCTCCACTATGCTGTGTCTTAAAAACGGCTGTAACTGCATAATGTGAAAGCTAGGGTTCTGTGAATGTTTGAAATTTCAAATGCAAATTATTTGAATAGTCTCTGCTACTCTGTTCCTACATGATGCATGTTGCTTCTCTCAGTAAACACAACACTTTATGTGACCTACTATCGAGTTGTTCCCATATTTCATTGCTGACATTGCCGAGAGGCTCCAGGTAATAAAAAGCCTTTTACAATTTTCAAGCTCTTCAGTGAATTGGCCTTGTTATCATGAATGGTATTACGTGCATATGTCAATGTGTGCAAGCCCAATTTCTTATCTTTTACCCAACGGACTCCATGCAATCTTTGTATTTGATGTTGCTTCCCAAATGAGAAATACGCAATTTGATATTTGAGGGACATTTTCTTGAATAAACATTTGTATTCCATTTGAATTCACTGTTCAAACACTTCTGGTTAAAGATTATTTAAATAGGGCCATGACATGGTTGTCCTCTACTCTCAGTTCATCATTGTAACTGAGAGAACAATGATGGAACGATGATGAAGAGGGGTCAATATGGTTATATGTACAAAAAATTCACAATTGTAAATTGCCGCAAAAGAGTTTGCCAAACTAATGGGGGCGTAGTCAAATTTGCAAATTTTCCAGTTTGTTTTTTTAATGCACTTTGTTTTTGTAATGACACTAGAAATGTAGATGTGGCACTCATGGTGAAACTGTGCACAGGAAACAGCCCCACATTGTCTCAATTTCAAACATGACCATTGCTGCTCTAATTTGCATGCGAGGCAGAGAAGTGTTCTTGCAGATTAGGAAAGGAGCCTGTTTTGCTTTGTACTTTTGCAAAGGTTGAAATGTTGCTGCGTGTTGTCATGTTGTGGGGATACATTTAATTTTTTTCCATTCCGGTTATAATCGAAAGTTCAGGTTACCACGCACACTCGAGAGCCACAGCCCCAACTTAGTAGCCCCCCTCCCCCTTCCCAAGAAAATGAATGCTTGAAGAAAAGAAAGTAAAAGGAAATGCCCGATGGCACTGCCCGTGGCATGCGTTGTCTTTGGAAGTTGTTGTGGAAAGCTTTTAAGTTCCAGGCATATCTAACACCATGGATAGCATGAAACCTGACTGTATGCGCGAACGCACTGCTGGACCAGACCTGAGCATTTGCGTTGAACAAATTAATGCATCGGAGAAACAGTTGCGTTCGTTCTTTTGGTATAAAAGGGATCACAGGGATTGCGCATGGTGAGAAAACTTGGGCGGAAATGGCCTGCACTCGGGCAAGTTCCACACCTTCTCAAGATTGCAAAAAAAAAAAAAAAAAAAGTGGGGCCTTTGCACAAATGTATAAGGTATATGCAGGAGCAAATTGTGTGCTGGTACATACTAAAGTGGGCTCTCTTTAAATGAAACCTCAAGAGACCAGGGAAATTGGCTATGTTTATCAGGAGTTCCATTTAGGGACAGACAAAGCTGAATACAATTGCACGAATACAAAACCAACCAACCATGAGGATGATGCAGTTTCGTTTAAATTATTTCTGTTTATCGAGATTCCACTTGTGCATACTTTATTTTCCATCTCTCTGCAGATCATTCTGTCAACAAACATAGCCGAGAGCTCCATCACCGTTCCAGACATCAAGTATGGTGAGTACCTAAACGACTGCTGGCTTCTGCTTTTGTGCTACGCTCTTCACTGCTCACCAGTGTCAAGAAATTGCTTTTTTGTTAGCAATTACCGTATTTGCTAGAATCTAACGCGCACTTTATTCCCGATAAAACGGATCCAAAAATTGTGTGCGCGTTAAAGTCAAGTACGACCCTAAATCTGCGTTATCATATCGCCATAGGCACTTCAGAATGGCCGCCTCGTATGCGCTTCAAGCCCAGCTGCCGTAGCTTCCTCCATGTGCTGTAGTATGTGTGCTTAGTTAGGTTAGTGCACCGTCTGTCTTCCTGGTCTTCCCATTTTCTTCATTTGCTCTATAAACATGGGAGTGCCGACTGCAAAGCCGAGTTCATCACGATGCCGCAATTAAATGGAAAGCGATCACGTGTGCCGAGATGGACGGAAATCGGGCCGCATCACGGGCGTTTGGAGTTCCTGAGACTTGCTTCTGGGGCTGGCACAAGCAGGAGAGGCGTTCTACTCCGGCAGCTGCTAAGTATGACGCGGCCGCGCGGTCTCCATCTTGAAAGCGATCTGCGATGGAGACAGTCTACGCATCTAGGCGCACCGCGCTGTGTTCTCCTCTCTTAGTTTGCGTTGAAGCGAGAGGCCGCACAAAGGTCAATTCGCTCGCTCCTGCTACCACGCTTCCTCACTCGAGCGTTTTGATAAAGAGTTTCCACGGTCATTGCACGAGACGTGTTCATGTTTGCTTGTGTGTGCGTGACACCGTGCTTTTTAATTTACTTAGTAAGCGAATGTTCAAAAGTTTATATGGCCGGTAAAACTGCTGTCCTTACTTTTCATATAGCTGTCTACCAATTTGCTATCACAATCGATGCTTCGCCTTTCAGGTGAAACTGCGACTTTACTGTTTATCACAACTTTAGTGCATTGGGAGTAAATATTTGTTTTTCCAAGTGAGAGAAAGTTATATTTACGTATGAAAGAATGAGGTGCTCAATGCCATAAAGGACGCTTATTTTTTTTAGGTCACGTCAAGTGGGTGCATGTTACAATCGAGAGCGTGTTAGAGTCGAGTAGATACAGTATACGAATACAGTAGAACCTCGTTGATACATTCCTGTTTGTACACTTTCTCGGCGCCAATGCTCACAGTCGAGAACACAAAAATGACCCAATAGAATTACCCTCATTTATTGCCGGTTCATGCATTCCCGGAAAACACAATTTTTCAGCACCAACGTCAGTATGTCGCCAAACTGCGATCGTATGATACGTTTTCCGGCCGCCAGATCCCGTGTAAACAAGAAAATGCGCCAGGCGCATGCAATTGAGAACAGTATATAGCTGCCCGCCGCGGCAGCTTCACAGCAATACTCGCCTGCCTGTCTCCCATGAAAATGCTGGCATGCACTCCGTTTCTCATTTCTGTACCAGCAAACCTTCTCCAGGGTTGTTGCACGCGGCATTCACAGCTATCACTGCCAATCCTATTGCGATAAGAATCTTTGCCTATCTGTTTCACAGCGCGTGGTGCCATCGGAAGCATAGTGCATGCTTTTAATAGGCGATAACCGAAATGCGTTGCCGTGCCCTGCTGCAGACTGCGATTGTATACGTTTTCTGGCCACTAGATCCCATGTGAACAAGAAAAGGTGTGAGACATGCTTACGGGAACAGTATATAGCCGCCTGTCTCACGTGAAAATGATGGCGCACAGTTTCTTATCCTGGTGCCAGCAAGCAAATCTCCGCCCGAGTCGTGACATGTTGCATTCACAGCTATCGCCGCCAAACCTACTGCGATAAGCATCTTCACCGATGTCTTTTACAGCGCGTGGTGCATGGTGCCATTGGTAGCATACTGCACACTTTTACTAGGCGGTAATCCAAACTCACCGCCTTTCCCTGCTGCAGGCGTCATGATGTGGGCATCACGTTTCGCTTCGGCAGCATCCAGCGTCGTCCACCAGCTTGATTTCGTCTCGGTTTCTTGTCGCCCTCTTAAAATACCACGCAATAGGGAAACAACAAAAACTCATCTTGTGCCACAGCGATCCACGCGACGCTTCACATTATGTAAGATGTCAACAATAGTTGAGTCTGCCAAACTTTTTAGTTACTTTGGATCGTGTGTTTTCACGGTTAGTATGTTTTTTCTCGCATTTTTTTTTTCCTGAACAAATGAAGAAGGTTCTACTGTACTCGAAGCATGCTTGCGCTGCCTTCGCCATTGGGGCTGTCGCGCTGTCACGATGTCAACTGTGTGTGCTTGACTCAAGCATGATGGGCTACAATGTTTCTAGAAATGTGAGGAACAAACAGTGAGTTTAGCCGCTAAAATGATGGAGCTAAGTTGACGCACTGTCATACTCTGCTCAATTGGCTCAGGGGAGCCAGGGTAGTATTCCATCGTCCACAGCTGACATGAGCATTGTGCCTACAGACTCTAGTGTTCATGTTGTTCAGCTCTGTGTCTTAGCGTAATGGACAGTAAACTTCAAGCTCCAAAGGCTGCAGTTTCCTTTTTGGTTTCATCTTGTGCACCGTTGTGGTAGGACACCAGCAATGTCAGTGTTGGTGCTTCTCGTCGCGACAGCATTCTGAGATGCCTGGTATGGCTGCCAGGGTGCTGTTTCAGCTGAGCAGAAGCAGTTGCATCGCATGCTCTGTCACGCCAACACGTCACACCCCTGCAGTATTGTTTTAACACTGTCCAAAGAGCTTCAGCACAATGTTAAACCTTGCTATCACTTTTTTGTCGCTTAGCAGTGTCTGCAACTGTCTAGTGGTGAGCATCGCACGAGAATGAATCCTTGCAGTGCTCTGCTGGTGCACTAGCGAAACACTGACAAGCCAAGCCATCGCCAAGAGCTTAAGAGCAAGACTCAAAGCAAGATGCGAGAAAGATGCTGGTGACTGATGTGCGCAGCAGTTAATCTCTGTCGCGGTCAGACATTGTGGTATGCACTGGAGGCTGGAAGAATCGGTTAGCACATGTGAGCACTTCTTAACATTTTCTAACCAATTGAAATTCTGCATGGTTTGTAGTGCACAGCAAGGAATCTTCATTTCATTTCATTTCCTTAAATACCCCATTGAAGGGGTATTACATAAGGGGTGGGTTCATACATGAAAAATTGAAGGTCATATTTTTATTACAGGGTACGGTAATTTGTTACGGTGTTTAAAAATGTGCTAGGACAGGTTATGACTGCGATTTCATTAGAAAGGCTGTTACAGTCTGTTGCTGTGTAAAAAAAGAATGAAGTCAAAAAAGTGACAGTGCACATACACAGACGTGCAACTTGTTGCGGATGACCGGTGCAGGTGACCATCTTCGACACGAAAAAGAACAAAATGTTGAAACTGCCCTGAAAAATTCCAGTGTGAGCTACTCCAATCACATCATTTATGCAGAGTTGGTGTTACTCTCACACTAATTTCCCCTCAGTGTTAGTACAATATGTGAATTCCACCTTCCTCATCTTTACATATCATCCTGCATAAGATTTATCTTTGACCTTTCTCATCTGTGAGTATCATCACTGCGGGTGACGTCTTCTTCTTTGGCACCAGTTGGCTTTCTTTATTGTTGTAGCTTGTAATGACCAAAATAAAAGCTCCTTGTTACACAATCAGTCAAAACTGCACGGCATCTACGTACAGTATATTTTGCCTCCCTTCAGTTGTGGACTTCTGCCTGACCAAGTGCCTGGTGTGTGACCCGGAAACGAAGTACTCGTGCCTCAAGATGGAGTGGGCATCAAAGGCCAACTGCAAGCAGAGGCAAGGTCGGTGTCCAGCAGTGGTTTGTCTCTTAAAGTAGAGAGAGAGAGAGAGAGAGCTAAAAAAATAAGTGTGAGCTTGCCGCATAAGTTTGCTTGGTTCAATCACTCTACATTATGCAGAATGTTCAGTCTGAGATCTGAAGAGAATGTTAGCATCCTGCTCAGCATGACTAAGCTGGTGGACAGGCACGCTCAGTGTGCTATAACTTCATTAAAAAGTAAAGGGCCTTTTCATTTTTAGGTTCAGAAGCTCATCTGGTAAGCAAGCTATCACGTCAAGTCGTTGACCTCAGACTGTGACCACTTTGGCACGTGGAGCGCAAGCTGAACATGTTCGACCACCCTTTCGGAAACAAAGGGAACAGGACAGGAATGTACACAAAACAGAGGGCAAATACAGTTAAACCTCGATATAAGGAAGTCGGTAAGATTGGTAATTTGCTTAGTTATATCGGAATTTCGTTGTATTGAAGTTCGACCTTAAATGCAAATATCTATAGTCGCCAATAGATTTTTCTTGCATGGAAAGAGGCCGCAGAATTTTCCAAATTATTGGGCAATTGAAAAAGAAAAATTTGAATGAGAAAATAATTCATTAACATCAATTTGGGAGTCGGCGACACCTGACATGGTTTCATGCAACATACGTCGACGATATCTTCACACTGGCGGTACGAGTTAAGCAAAGCCAGCCACGCTGTTGCAGCCACTCTGCCCCCATGGCTGATAGCGCCGCCCGCACTGGAACAACGCTATCTGGAAAAATGATGGCAGCGGGGAGCGAATGCTTCGTCTGCCTCTCGCTCCAACGGGTCACGAAAACTCCACATTACACAACTTCCAATACCAAACCCGGGTAGACAGCTTACATGGTGCCATCCCATCTCAGCACGCCCACTCTTTGCACAGGCAGCAGCGGCTGCGCGTGCGCTCAGCTGCGCTCACAGCCATGCCCAGCTATGGCCGAAGCGTGGGCCAGGAAATAGAGACGCTCGCCAACTTACTCCCCACTCTGCCCACTTGCTCGCACTTGATCGCGTTACAGTGAGCTCACTCCCTCCCCCTTTTTCCCTTTGCTCTCGCGGGAAGGCGTCACTCGTGAAGTCACCATCTTTCTTGTCTCACCTTGTCACACAGTATGCAGGGCGCAATGGGATCTCATCGCACTTGGAGTTCATACTGAACATGATGTGGCTCCACTTCGACGGTCGCTATTGTTGTGTGGCGCATGATTTGAGAGATGTGTCTGCAGGTAGCTGCTTGTAAGTCAATGATTTGGCCATCTGCATCTGCGGAAGCTTGCATTTATTGTCTCGGCATTCCTCTGCGGCGGCAGTGAAATTTTGTTACATTGAAATCGCGTACAAACACACTTCGTTATATTGAGACTCTCAATACATGGTGTTCTATAGACGAGAGGTTATGAAAAGTGAAAAACTTCGTAATATTGAGAATTTCTGTGTATCGAAGTTTGTCAATGTCTAGGTTTAGCTGTAGTAGTATTTGCCATTTTTATGCGGTAATGCCAGCCAACTGAAACACAAGCATTAGTTGCTCATATTCAACAGGCTAACAAACTGAGAATGCTCGATTCTTCATGGAGGGGCTCTGAGTGAATGTCTGCTCACGTCAGACTCCAAAGCCTAAAGCAGCGGATGCATAGTACAATGCAATGTCTGATAAAACGTGCAATAAGTCTGAATGAAATATGTTTCTCTGTTGGAAAATATTTTTTCTTGTGCTTCCTCTGCATAGTTGCTCATTGCATGCTGTTGTCAAGAATGAACTCATGTTGTGTTTTCACCTCTCCAGTGGTCACTCATTGTGGTTGCTTTTCTTGGCAGCTGTTCACTGTAAACCATGTACTGTTTCGTTCTTTTGAAGACAACTCAATAGGAAATGTTTGTTGTACAGGAGACCCAGAGTGACAGTCTTGCATCCTCATTTCCCTCTCTTTGTTCTCTCGAATGCAGGTCGTGCCGGTCGTGTGTCCGAAGGTCGCCTCTATCGCATGATACCAGAGTCCTTCTACCAGAACGTCCTGCAAGAATATGGCATACCTGAAATGCAGGTTTGTACCAGCCTCACGGCTTTCTCTTCTGCATATACAATTATATATATATATATATATATATATATATATATATTGTAGCTAAGAAGACTGGCGCACCCTATGGACGCACTATAATCATCAGCCTGCCGACGAAGAGGGGCTCGCGCTCTTGGTGTCTGACGCTCGACTGAGACGGTCGTGTTTCTGAGTACTCAATAATCCGCATTACATAGTTGGTTTCAGTTTCAGTTTATTGATGCGTTTGAAATGTTTTACAGAAGTAACTAGGAAGTCCCATAGTCAAAGACTGGGGAGGGACCTCCAACAATAAATACATAGAAAAAGTATACTTAATGCGATTGACAACAGCAGTAGCAATCCTAGGAACAGAAAGTATTAACAAAGTTGAGTCATAGTAATAACAATAAAGTATAAACACGAAAAGCAGATCCAAGGAGTATTATTCGACATACAGAAGCGTAAAAAATATACAACACAATCACTTTCCCAAGAAGTGGTGACGAATTTTCCTCTTAAATAAATGAATGGAAGGAGATGATTTAATGGAGGGTGGTAGTGAATTCCATAGTGATGTTGCCAAAAAGTTCGCAGTAAGTTTGCCGTAGTTAGTCCTTGGTGGAGCTGTGCTGGGTAGTACTTCCCCAACCACCCTGGAACTACGTAATCTGACGCTGCCGGCCATCATGCCCGACGACGCCAGCCAAAGAACACCTCTGGCATCACCAGCATTGATTTCTCCTGGCTCAGTGCGTCAACGCGATCCTCTCATCTTCAGCGGTTCCGACGAATACGACGTAAAAAATTGGCTCTCGATATATGAGCGGGTGAGTGGCCACAATAAATGGGATGATGCTGCGAAGCTCAGTTACGTGAACTTCTATCTCACGGGTGTCGCTAGCGTGGTACCACAACCACGAATCCGACCTCAGCAGCTGGCCAGATTTCAAGGCGCGCACTACACAAGTCTTCGGTTGCACTGAGGTGTGGAACCTCCGTGCCGAAGAGCGCTTGCACAGCCGTTCCCAGCAACCCGCTGAAAACTTCAAGTACGCAGAAGACGTTGTGGACCTTTGCAAGCGCGTCGATGGATTGATGACTGAGTCTGACAAGGTTCCGTTCATGTAATGAAGGGCATCGAAGAGGACGCATTCCAAATGCTCCTCTCGAAAAGCCCGCAGACCGTGGTCGGAGTCGCTGAACTTTGTCGAAGCTACGACGAACTCGGGAGGCAATGTCTACTCACTCAACGTTCTTCGATCCCCGATACTTCCATTGAAAGTTTAGCCACTGTGACTAACAACGACCATCTGTTTGGCGAAATCAAGGAATTTATACGCTCCGAAGTCACGCGCCAGCTATCCCTACTCACTGCCGTCCCAGTGCCTACGCCGTCCTTGGCTCCTACGTTACGTATCCGAAGTGTCCGAAGCTATTCAGTCGCCTCGTGCAGCGCCAACCATGGCCTGTAGCTCTAAGCTATGCCGAGGTTGCAGCACGACCACCTCCATCGACTTTTTCAGCACCACCGTTTGCTGCACTGCCACGTCCAAACCCTCCAGTGTACACCACCAGATCACCAGCTAGCATGGGACCCTGGCGTACACCTGACAATCACCTTGTGTGCTTCTGTGGAATCCCTGGTCACGTGGCATGGACCTGTCGCCATCGCTTATGGCTTCAAGGTAATGACCAACCTGTCCGCTCCTACGTTTCGCCAACTTCGTCTTCTCGCCACCAAATGACTCGCACTTGTCTTCTATGAGCAGCGTCATTCCTTCTGCCTGTGATCGTCGCTCGCCATCCCCTCGTCGCCGCTCACTTCCCCCTTGTAGCGGCGTCTGGCCTCATCGGAGCAGGAAAACTAGCTACCGCAGTTCAAGAGGCAAGAACTGCGTTCCAGTCGAACCACACAAAGCCTTGCTCTCTTCCGACAAACGTGATCAAAGTATCTGTAGGAGGAGTCATCGCACTGGCATTATTTGACACAGGCGACGCCGTTTCAGTAGTTACGGAAAAATTTTGCTGCAAGCTTTGAAAAGTAATGACGCCCTTATCTGCGTTGTCACTCCGGACAGCAAGTTACCAGTGCATTACCCCTGTTGCCGCATGTACCGCCCGCATCGTCATTCAAGGATACACGTATACAGTCTAGTTCGTCGTCCTCTCATCCTGTTCATACGACGTCACCTTGGGGTGGGACTTCCTTTCCGATCATCAGGCCATCATTGATTGTTCTCGCGCCGAAGTTGAATTTTCTCCGCTTCCCGATACCCGTTTACATGACCTTGACGATTTTGGTGACAAACTGGCCATTACAGACGACACCACGATCCTTACGCACTCTTCTGTGATTGCAAATGCCTGCTCTACTTTTTCCACTCACACCACTGCCCTGTTTGTCCCATCGGACATTTTTGTTCGCCAACGATGTTTCCTTCCCTTCGCTGTTCTAACTGTCAGCGGTGGCTGCACGCGACTGCTTGTCTCCAATGTCAAGGCCACGCCCCTCGTCTTACGTCGTGGCAAGTGCCTTGGAAATGTTCAGCATCCTGACTCAGTAACCATCTTTGACGCACCTCTTGACAACACCTGTTCAGATGTGAACTCGTTGACTTATAGTTTGCCTTGTTCCCAGCCCATGCAAGACATCTGTCATAGCTCAGTAGATGCCCTCCTGAGCCCTACGGAACATTCGCAGCTTCTCAGCCTTGTACGGAATTACCAATCTATGTTCGACTGTCAACAAGCCCCATTAGGCCACACATCGACTGTACGTCACGAGATCGACACCGGCACCCACGCATCACTGCGCCAGAGGCCTTATCGTGTATCACCCGCGGAGCGCCGTGTTATTGAAAACCAAGTAAGCGAAATGCTTGAGCGTGGAGTGGTTCAACCCTCTAATATTCCCTAGGCGTCACCTGTAGTCCTGGTTAAGAAAAACGGCGGCTCAATTTGATTTTGCGTCGACTATTGCCGTCTTAATAAAATAACTTGCAAAGACGTCTACCCTATACCGCGCATCGATGATGCTCTGGATTGCTTGCAAGGCGCAGAGTATTTTCCTTCGCTCGATTTACGCTCGGGCTATTGGCAAGTGCCTATGAATTCTGCCGATCGCCCGAAGACAGCCTTCGCGACCCCAGACGGTCTATATGAATTCAACATTATGCCGTTTGGGCTTTGCAACTCCCCTGCTACATTCGAACGAATGATGGACAATCTCCTTCGTGGGCTAAAATGGAAGACATGCCTATGTTACCTTGACGATGTCATCGTCTTTTCTCTAGATTTTCCCACACATCTGTGCCGTCTCGAACAAGTCCTGCAGTGCATCACCGAGGCAGGCCCCCAGCTCAACTTGAAGAAATGTCGCTTTGGAGCCAAGCAGCTTGCAATACTCAGACAAGTCGTATCGAAACGTTGCATGCTTGATGCTACCTGATGATGTTACCTGATGCTACCTGATGCTACCTGATGCTTCCAAACTTCGCGCCATCGCCGAATTCCTGAAACCCACGTCCCTGAAAGAACTTCGAAGCTTTATCGGGCTCTGCTCCTACTTTCGTTGTTTTGTCCGGAATTTCGCTTCTATCATTGCTCCCTTGAATCAGCTGCTTCGTGACGACACACGACTTTCTACTTCGACTACAGCTTGCGACGATGCTTTTGAAACAATGTGGCGTTTGCTCACTTCGCCTCCCGTACTGCGCCATTTCGACCCCATGGCCCCCACGGAAGTCCACACCGATGCCAGCGGCGTAGGACTTGGTGCCGTGCTTGCACAGCGAAAAAGTGGGCCTGATGAACACATAGCAGCCTACGCAAGCTGAACACTAATGAAAACGGAATCCAACTACTCCGTCACCGAAAAGGAGTGCCTGGTTATCATCTGGGCCCTTGGAAAATTCTGACCCCACCTTTACAGCATCCCCTTCGATGTCGTTACAGATCACCATGCCCTATGTTGGTTATCGACTTTAAAAGACCCATCTGGCCTTGAGCGATGGGCTCTACGGTTACAAGACTTTGGCATATGCGTCATTTACCGGTCTGGCCATAAACACACCGACGTGGATGCCCTCTCTCGGTCGCCCACACTAAGTGACATGACTTGCATTTCAGTCATTGAATCGGCGTTTTCGTCGCCTGTGCACGTCAACATGCCAATGGAGCAATGCAAAGATCCCTGGATTGCGGCACTTATGGATTGCATTTCTGACATTTCAACAACACACCCTTCACGCGCTATCCGCCGCCAAGCTTCTCCTTTTGAGTCGCGGGATGGTGATCCCTATCGTTGAAATTACGCTTTCGATGGCCGCAGATGGTTATTAGTCGTTCCCCGCCATATGTGCACAGATGTATTCTCCGCTCTCCATTCAGACCCGCAATGCGCCGATGCTGGCCTCTTCAAGACTTACGCCAGGCTTCGCTCCCACTTTTATTAGAGTGGCATGTATACTTTTATATGAAAGTACATTCGTTCGTGCACAGCGGGCCAACGACGCAAGCTTCCTGCCCCTTGTCCTACTGGTCCTTTGCAGCCCATTCCTTTTCTGTCCTGACCATTCGACCGTATCGGCATCGATCTCTAGGGTCCTCTTCCCTGCACATCAGCTGGCAATGGCTGGATTATTGTCGCTGTCGACCACCTCACCCGCTATGCAGAAACTATGGCACTACAAACAGCGACAGCCCGCGACGTAGCGTCCTTCCTCCTGCATCACTTTATACTGCGTCATGGGGCACCGCGGGAACTTCTGAGTGACAGAGGGCGTGCATTTCTTTCCGAAGTTCTTAACGCCCTTCTGACCGCGTGCCATACCATCCATCGCACCCCTGCAGCTTATCATCTGCAAATGAACGGCATAACAGAACGGTTCAAACGTACTCTGACCGACATGCTATCCATGTGCATTACATCGGATCATACCAACTGTGACCTTGTTTTGCCATATGTTACGTATGCCTATAACACCGCTTCACAGGCCACAACGGGATTTTCGCCATTCTTCCTCGTCAAATGCCGTGAACCTACCTGTACGCTTGACACCATTCTCCCCTACCGGTCTGACCCATCAGAGGGCACGCCTCTCTGTCTGAAGCCTCCAAGTATGCCGAGGAATGCCGTCAGCTGGCCCATTCTTTCACGGTAGAAGACGAGAGTCTCCAAAAATTGCGTCGCAATGATGACCGACCTCCCTGCACCTACCAGCCGGACTCACTGGTCTGGCTGTGGATACCTTCAAACACCCCTGGTCTATCCTCTAAACTCCTCGCTCAATATCACGGTCCCTACCGCATCAAACAACAGACGATGCCAGTCAACTACGTCATCAAGCCGCTAACGCCGTCTACTGACATGAGGCGTCGTGGACGCGAGACAGTGCACGTCCAGAGGCTTAAGAACCCTATTACACCCCCTTGTCCTCGCTTCTCCTTGAGTCGCCAGGATGGCTCCTTCTTCTCCAGGGGGCAGTTGTAGCGAAGAAGACTGGCGCGCCCTATGGACTCACTATCATCATCGGCCCGCCGACGAAGAGGGGCTCGCGCTGTCGGTGTCTGACGCTCAACTGAGACGGTTGCATTTCTGAGCACTCAATAAACCGCGTTACAATATATATATATATATAGTTTTAGAAACGAAGGTGCCCAGTTACGAAAATTGCAGCTTTAATGGTTTTAATGTTTCGGCCGTGCCGCGGTCGCAACGTTAAGACCATTAAAGATGCAATTTTCATAAGTGTGCACCTTCGTTTCTAAAACTACCTATGCACCGGATCTACAGAACTTCTCATTGAATATATATATATATATATATATATGTTGGCATTAGAGCGCTCATGTGGATGAAAACCCGTCTAGTATTGGCTTGTGTACGGCCAAAGAGAGAATAGAGAGGAGAAGGGTGCCACGGCTAAATCCGAGAGGAGAAGCGCTCCCCTGGACCTAGGGGAGCACCACCGCACCGCACCAATGAAAGCAAAGAGGGGGTGGCAGCACAGTGCACTGGAGTGCTGCCCACGCAGTTGGCACTCGGTCGTCAGCAGGTGCACTCTGCTACCAAGCAAGTCCAGACACATGTCGTGGGTTGAGATGTGTTCTGTGTGCAATAGTTAAAGGTAACGATAGATGCCGCGCCCTTCAACGAGTGGTATGAGTGGTCCTGTACAAGAGCGTCGACGGAAGAATGCAAGGCTATGCAGCGAACAGTCTGGCACGTCTCGCCATTCTGCGCAAAATGGGAACGTGCAAAAGGGGGCAAAACAGGGGAAAGCTAATGCATTGCCATCACATGAATCCCATTGATTGCCATTGATCCTTTTCTTTTTTTTTTTTACCTAGTGGGCTGCAGTCTATGAAATGCCATGGTTGTCCAGTGGCACAGGGTTAATGCACTTCCACAGTGTTGAATGGGTGCATGCAAATGCCATGCATTAGGCATGGTTATTTGCAGAGCTGGTGGATTGACAACCTAAAGTGACGATGGTTAATATAGCATCTGCTGAAAATTGTTGATGAATACCTCATGGAGAACAGTTAGTTGTGCTTGGACCAAGTTTGGTACATCGAAGTACGAAGAATGGTTTGCAGTGGCATTTTAAACTTTAGAAAATCACAAAATATTCGAAGTGCCATTTATCAGACATGTAATAGAAACCCTTCATTTTCACCAAGTGCTTGAAAAACCCTCGCAGTATAGCTTTTGGGCAAGCTTAGTGGCTGGAGATTTGTCTGGCCTACAAGATTAACGCAATCCAAAAGGTGAGCCAAACCAATTTAGTTAGGCAGTTTGTGGCAGAGAGCTATGCTATTCGGTGTGTCATAGTTAGATTTTTGCTTGCTAAACCTTTTCCTTGTTAGCTTTCTTGCATTGAAGTGTAACAAACGCTCTAGCTCGTTAAACACAAATGTTCCGTTTCAAAGCTGTGGTACCACAATGACGCTTTTGTTGTCAAAAATACGTTGTCAGGACCTCGCAAGTCCTCAAAAAATTCCTGTAATTGTCTTTTTCTTCAAAAGCTGCTACGAACTTTACAGTGTCAAATATGACGCAAAGGCTGTAGCAAAGTCACGTTATGGACTTGTGGTGTTTGTGTGTCTTCATTCTGACGTAGTATATTAAACTTTATTTATTTATTTTTTCTGCCCTGCATTGCCGGTCCTCTAGGGGCACATTGCTTATGTCCGTTTTCACTTGCAATGTTACACAACAGAGTTGCATCTTTTGCTTGCCCTCTTACGTTGCCCTGCCTTATGTTATGCTGCATTATGTTGTGTTGCTCTGTTTCTACTGCAGCGTTGCCCCTTGGAGCTGACTGTGCTGAAGGTGAAGAAGCTGGCGCTGGACGAGCCTCGGGCTATACTGGGCCTCTGTCTGGACCCGCCAGACCTGGGTGACATTGAGCGAGCGATTCTGGTTCTTAAGGAGGTTCGTTTGTTCCGCAGCAAAAACTTCTTAATTCGGATTTCACGGAATGGGAAAGAATATGCGTGTTAACCAAATGTTGAGTTTTCGAGGGTATCAAACAAACAAGTGCGAACTAAATCGGCATGTATTTACAGTAGAACCTAGTCAATGTGATGCAGTTTCGTATGATTTCTAGGCGCCAGTGTTCTTGATTAAGAACGCAAGAAATGACCCTCCGTATTTTAGCGCATATAACCCGCCACCGTGTATAATCCGCACCCCCAATCACAACATCCTGGAAATAAAAAAAATATATCCCTGCTCATTATTCATGGAAGTAACTGCACAGAGCACTGCTCAAATCCTTACAAAAACAGTCTCCATTCGTGGATGTTCGACTTGTCCGCATTTTATCTTTGGCCAGTGGCTCCGTTGCCCCATTCTTCAACGATGCTGACAAAGCTGGATTCACATGCCAGACTTTATTGTGGACGGACAACAAGTCACATGATATCTGACGTGAATAGGATCACTTGGCAGCTAGCACTCACATGACAGTGATTGACAGCGTGGACGGAGAAGCCCTCGCATCAGCAATGGCTACGGAGCAAACCCAACCGAGCTAAAAATCACGACGATTTGGCTTACCGCCACATCGTGAAGTGTATCGCGCAGATTGTTAGACTGCCACAGGAACAGCTGACGTACGAGTTTGCCGGCACCGCATGCACCATTCGCTAACTGCTTAACACAAAATGGCGACCCATAAAGTCGAGGTGAATAGGCTACCGGGAAAGAGGGGAGAAGGGAGCTTCCACATTCAGGTGTGGGGAGGAGGTGGGATTCCCTAGGAGATTGAAACTGAATGGCAGAGAACCTTGCTTTGAGGTGTGGCTTCACAGCAGTGCGAGGTGCGCTGCCGTGAAACACACTTCAAGGTGAAATTTGCATATAATCTGCACCCCCACTCTACTGTTAAATTTTTCTAAATTTTGGTGTGGATTATACATGCAATAGTACAATTTGTTTTATGTTTGAAAACCAGCGTTCAGTGCATCGCCAAACCGCGATCTTATGATGCATTTCCAGCCGCTAGATCCCGTGTAAACCAGAAAAGGTCTGCAGAATGCACGATCGAGAGCATTAGGTGCCAGCAATGGCAGCTTCCCTGCAGTACTTGCCTGCCCGTATCACGTGAAAATGCCACCACGGCACCTACAAATCTCCTCGTAGGTCGTTGTAGGTCACCATTCACAGCTATCGCAGCTAACCCATTGCTTCAAGGATCTTCACCGGTCTATTTCATAGCGCGTGCAGTGTAGGAAGCTTACTGAACCCTTTTATGGGGGGGCACTGCTATTGAAATAATGTTTTTTTTTTTCATCTATATTAATAAAACTTTGCAGTCTTACTGAGATTTTTGGGCCGATTTCAAATATGTTATTATTTTTGTTGTAAATCAATTAGTTCCTGCGATAATTAACATATTAATTCCCTTGTTTAAGACCACAATAAAATATGAATGGCACAATAAAAATTATTTGTAAGCCATGTTTAGATAGCATAAAGAGAAAGGAATAAAGGACAGCAAGCACTTTTTTTTTATCTGATCATTAATAAATATTTCACAGTCCATTGAATACAAGACCACAAAATCTGGCAACTATGTGGCAGGAAATGTAACAGAATAATTGATTTACAAAGTGAAAATAAAAAGAAATTTGCTTGCTATACTTCATAGAGTATACATTAGGCTCCGTTCAGCAAAAAAGAAATTGAGAAAATTGAAAATTGAGAAATTGAGAAAAGTAAAAAAAAAAACGAACAACCATTTTTTTATATTCGCTCTAGACACATGAAACTTTCAGGACGCATCCAATATCGTGTGCTGCTTACAAATATGCAATTAGATTTTTTCTGAGGTCAATAAAAAGAAAAGTTGTTTCGATTCTTGTGTTAGAAATTTGGGATGTGATGTACAAAAATATGTACTGCAACAAGATGGCCAAAATTAAACAGGTATGTCCCTGGGTGTTCAAATACTGCAAGTTAGCATTTGGATGTTTGTATCTACACTTTTGCCAGCATTATGGAATTCTACTGTAGCAGCTTTACAGATGTGAGTTCTTGTTGATGATTTCTACAGGATTTCAAAATATTTCAGTGTCCTTTAAGAAGTAAGATTGAGTGCTCGCCAAACAAACTGCGCCACAATGGCCAAGCTCTTTTTTGCTAATTATGTCGCAACACCCAGTGCGGCTAGCACACCCTATGCCTAAATCGCTTGAAATGCTGTGCAGACTGTCAAACAAAATTTTTCACCTTGGCATGATCCAGCAGCACAGGCGTGCTGTGTCAAAGTGCAGCAGGAAGGCAAAAATAGGCCGAGAGCCCAAGAGACCAGAGCTACATCAAAAAAAGACAAAGGAAACGCTGAACAGGCGAACAATCACATGTGCAGCTGTCCTCGCTTGCTTCGGTGGCATGTCTAGCGCATGGCGCATACATCTGGTGTGTCTGGCGTTTCATTTGCTTGTCGCTAGGCGATGCAAGAAAAATAAGTCGCAAAGCACAACCTCATTTATGCGCTAAGTTTTTTTGTTTTGCATTGCTTTCGGTGCGGGTCGGCACTCAATCGTTGTGGCAGTTCAAAACTTCTGTGTCTCCGCGTCGAATACACCATCGAGCGACACAGGTCTTTTCCACCGCTGCGCATAACTGCACATAAGCGGCAGCTTACTATTGTACTTCTCCACTGAGCTCTCTGTACTGCGACGCACTGCCTGGGCTGGCAGCTGAGCGTGGTCTCCGAGATTGCGTCGGCCCTGGTGCATTCATGTACGCCACGAGCCGGTCGAGCCAAGCCGTCGCGGCGTAGTTCGCCTGCCTCCTCCATGGAGGAAGGAAAATGATAGGAGGGAGCATGCCGCAATGCGATTGAAGCTGAACTTGTCGGCCAAACACGTGATCACACGTCAAAGTGCGTGGTTGGTTTTAGTGTTCCTGCTCTGCAGGCAGAGTCACGGCAAAGCAGCTGAACAAATGCGTACCAAATAATAACTACTGGCATTGGGAACCAAACGTCTTGGCAAATCTCAATTCTTGCTCCACGATCTCGACGCAAGAGGTCACATGTTGGGCCGTCGACGTGGCTTCACGGAGCATTCGCTTGCCAAGGCTGGCAGCGTGACGTAATGCTCCCTCCTATGTTTTTCCTTCCTCCATGGCCTCCTCGACCACAGTGGCGCACTGTGTTGAGTGCCTCATGCTGCTTGACCATGATGAGCCAAGTGGAAGGCGGAAGCGGAAGACTATCACATTGGAACAGTCGTGGCATAAGGAGTTGTGTGTTCTTTTATTAAAATTTATTCACACATGTGGTTATGTAATGGTTCTGCGGGCCACGAAGCAGTCTTCTTATTTCCACGTTTGTGATTGTGCACCCCATTGGCCATATAGTATTGCAATAAATTCACCCGCCATGGTTGCTTAGTGACTTCGGTCTTGCACTGCTAAGCACGAAGTCGCAAAATCAAATCCCGGCCACGGTGGCTGCATTTTGATGGGGCCAAATGCAAAAACACAGTGTATTTACATTTAGGGGCACATTAATCAAACCCTAGGTGGTCGAAATTAAACCAGCATGCCTCATAATCAGATCGTGGTTTTGGCACGTAAAATCTCATAATTTAATTTTTATTTTATTGCAATAAATTGCAGTAATAGATATAATGAAATAATGGATGTAATGAAGTATCTTCAGCTCACCCTTCAACTTTCTTGTAACGAGCTTTGAGTGTATAGAGAGCTTGATAGGCAGGTTTTGCGGACTTTCGCATAACTTCCTTTAACTTTGTAGGTGAGCGCCTTGACGACTGTGATTGGCGGTACCTTCTACCCGTATGATGGAGAGCTGACCTTTGTGGGCAAGGTCATGGCCCAACTGCCCATGGACGTCTGCCTCAGCAAGATGATCCTGTTTGGGTTCGTCTTTGGCGTGATGGATGACTGCATCATCATGGGTGTGTGAGGATTTGATCATCGATTCAAATGTACTCTATTTACTAGTGTCTGATGTGTCCCCGAATGTAACATGCACAGTTTGAATATAATGCACACTAACTCTTTGCTAGCTCATCCAACGAAGCACACAAGTCTCTGGAAGAACAAAAAAATGCAACACTGCTTCATTTTCACTAGCTTAGCACATAAAATCACTTTTTCTTTGAATAAGCTTCTGCTATAGAAGCAGCGTGTTGTCCTCAACCTACGCAAAAGATTTTCTGTCGCCATCGTATAATGAATGCACTGATGCGGCTTAAAATGGCGGGCTGTTGCCAATGCCTCAGATCAGATTTTAGATTCCCCCCTCTCCAGTTGCAACATGCAAGTAATCTTCAGACACCCTTTTTTTGTGTCTTTTTTAATTTATTTATATAAGTGTTAGCAAGCATCAAATGTAATTTCTTGAACTTGCCAGATTTTAGTGTAGCTTTAGCTTACGTTTACATTACTCAGGTTTTATGTCTTCCTATTTATTATCTTTCTTTTTCTGTTTTTTCTCATGTGCAGCGGCTTGCCTCTCAATCCAGTCCATGTTTTCAAGGCCCTTCCAGAAGATGCTTGAGGCGTACAAGTAAGTATTTGCGCACATACAGACTGACAGACCCATGTGCACACACACATAGACATGCAGGTTTCTCGAGTCCGATCACTCGTGTATTATCACCTAATGTTTACAAAAACTTTGTGCTTCGAAACTTTAATGCTTGAAGGTGTGTGCCAAGCATCGGAAAAAAGCTGATCAACTCTGCACAAGCCTTGCGCGATGCAAGTTGCGCCTTCGTATGCACAATGACATGAAAGAAAAAATGGTCGTCTGCCCAACTCTGGCATGAAGTTACAAAAGAAACCCAAACAGCTTTTTTTAGAAAAAAGCGTCGCAGCTGAAGGAAAGCCGCTCCTCCGCTTTCCTGGGCAAAGCTTTCTTTCTGAGAAACTCGTATTGGGTCTCCTTTGTAGCTTCGTGCTAGTCTGTTGCAGTATTGTTTCATGTGTTATCATATGTGGCTTTTTTTTTTTTTTTTTTTCATGTCATGGATACTCTGGTGGCATCCCTGGCGTGTGTATGCAGTAGACCTCTGTCACTTCAACTTCAGTTAGATTTTTTTCCGGTTAATTCGATCCCTACCGAAGGTCTCAGCAGGCACCCATGTGTTTCTACAAGAACCTAAAATTGACCTTAGCCGGATGATTCGAATTTAACCAGTTGGCATGCACATGCCTGATTCCTATGGTGACCCCAGTAGCGACCTTTTTACTGGCAGCGTCTGTCTTGGCAGAGCTTAGGGGACAGTGATTACCGTATTTACTTTATTGTAATGTGAGTTCTTCTAATTATTTTCTTTGCTTGAACGCTACCCTCGTGTTACATTCTAATAACGGCAAAATTCACAGTCTTAAAACAAGTATCCTAAATTCTGCTGTTTTTAGCGTTACGTTGCCAACCTGCACCTTTATGTCTTGAATCAATCCATAGACAAGTCGACCGCAGTCATAAGTTGTTTTTGTTGGAATCGACGCCATTTTCGCTGTACTTGTGACTCATGTTACGGTTACGGTGCTCCAGTAGCCTGTGGTCTTTCGTACTTTGACTCCGCTTATTCAGGAGTTGAAACCATTGATAATGGGCTATTAATGGGCATAGGCGCAGACAGGAAAGTGTTATATATTCTATATATAACACTATATATATAACACCTCTATATTCATTCACTTGGCAGAACAAGTTTTCATTACTTGCGAAGAAAAGGATAGCCAAGCTTCCCTTGTCCTTAATTTCATGCCGAAATATGAGTGCCATTAGCAGCCTGCCTTGAGCGTCGAAACTGTTGTGGGAATTCTCAAGTTGGGCGTGATTTTTTTGTCTGTCCTCCTCCTAGATCTCGCATGGCCTGGGCCGAGGGATCATTCAGCGACTGCTTGGCCATGCTGAAGGCCTACAAGGTACAACTGTGCTTGCATGGGCATCAAATGTGTCATTGAACTTGTTTAGCTGCATCATAGCTTTTTGGGGCAGACAGAAAATGTGCCTGTGGATGTCTGACACCCAGCATACAATTTCATTCGAGGCTGTCAAAAGCCTCAAGGTGGCGGGAGTCTCGATCGGTATGGACGTCGCGAACCAGCTTTCGGTGTGAGCACAGTGAGGCGAGATCTCATTTGACAAGGGCTGTGGAAGCTGCTAGACAACTTTATAAAATCATATTGTAAAAATTCTTGCATCATTCTGCATAGCAGTGGGTGTATAGTTGGAGACTTCATTCAGTAGCCATAAGTCGGGATCGTGTGAGGCCCGCACCCTGTAAGAGTATGCTGAAGAAAAATGTAAGTGCAAGCCTTGCATTACTATATAAAGTAGAACTTGTATTTTAAAGCTTTTTGACACCACTTTTATGATATTTTATTTGTCTGTGTGTGTGTTTTGCTTTGTTTTCCGACTTCTGGCAATTGAAGGCCAACTGCAACGGAATTTCATTTTCCCTAAGGTTGTCATAAATGAGTAACACATAAAATTGAAGCAGTCTCAGTAGAGGTGCTGCATTGGTAGCTAATTTTCTTATCGGAACCATTTAAGTAGCACCTAAGAAGACAGTGCATCCAGCCGGCGGTTAGTGGTTATGAATCAAGGTTCGTACACTTCCTTGAAATCCTTGAAAACCGTTGAATTTGGAAAAACGAGATTGAAGGGCCCTTAGAAATAAAAATGAATGTTAAACAATACTAACCACCATGTCAGTAGGCGATTAACATCATTACACTGGAAAAGTTAACCTAGAAAAGTGACCTGAAGAGATTAAAGCATGTGTTCAACTGAGCAGCTGCTTAGCTGCAAGAAATTGCAGCTAAGAAGATGTCACTATTTTTCAGTGCATGTGTATGAGTAAGATTTCTTTTCCCCCTTTAAATAACTTCCATTGGCATCCGCGGAATCCTTGAATGGTCCTTGCAGCTGCAGTCTCCGCCAAATTTCAAAAATCACGCCACAGAGCTGTGCGTTCTGAGTTGTCTGTCGCTTCTGGTGAGCAGTAATGGTGGCCTTCGTTTTTTTTTTCTTTTTTTTTTCAGTGGTATCAAAATGCTTACTTTTGCAAGCTTTTCGTGATGCATCTGTACATACTTCAAATGTAAAATTTTGCGCAGAGGCTGGTCTATGTCAACGATATCTGGAACTGACCTTTTCACTCAGTCCAAGGTTTTCAAGTTGCAGTTGGTCTTTATTGGGTGTAGTATTCGCAATTAAATCATTGCATTGCTCCTTCACGTCCACCCCTCCTGTCTCCCACGCTCGCAGGTGTGGCAGAACATGCGCCTGCAGGGCGTGTTCTCGAGACGCGATGGCCTAAATGAGCGCGAGTGGGCCTCACGCAACTTCCTCCAGCTTAAGCGCCTCCTCGAGGTGGAGCAGCTGGTCCGGGAGATCCAGATGCGGCTGACCAAGTTCAACATCCACTACCTCGACCGCCCCAACCGGCCCCCACTTGACCCTGACCATCACCTCGTCATTCTCCGGGTGGGCTTACTTATGGATACGCCACATTCAGCTGGTCGTCTTTGAGGTGCTGCACTCCGGCCGTGCACTGTACATTTAGCCGGTCGAAATCAAAAGTTCGGAGCACGTTGAGCTGGTCCTTTCAGAGCGTCATACTGAGGTTCAGTGTTTGGAGGTGCTTTCACCTCCAAAAAGTCCTCATCATACGGCAAGCTTTCTCACCATTCGACACACTTGTGCCCCACTCTCCCATCTCCCTTCCACCTCTCCAAAACTCGACAGCACTGACGACCACCCTCGACAACACCCATTGGGGAGCTGTTGGCACAGCAGACTCGTGTTTCGCAGGGGTGGAAGGTAGACTGGAGGTGCACAAGTGTGCCGATGCGGCTAGAAAGCTGGGCACGTGCAGTGGCATGGTATGTCTCTGGACTTGAACTTAGTTTGCGGGCTTCCCCGGCACGCCTCCTGTGCGCAGATGGTGATCGGCGGCGCATTCTACCCCAACTACTTCTACCAAGAGGACCTGGACGAGGCGACCTGCTGTCGGGGCCTGATGACAGACCCCCTGTGCACAGTCATGGTGCATGGCATTCCGCAGAACCAGGGGGTGCTGTACGACCACGCCCTGCGCTCCCTGCTGGCGCCCTGCAGCAGCCGCATGAAGATAGTGTTCGAGGAGTCGCGCGCTGCCATCGAGTTCCTGCAGAAGGAGCGCCGCGACGGCGTCCTGCCCGCGGTGTACACGGCCGTCAAGATGCGCCAGCTGCGCCTGCCCCTCGAGCTGGCCCTGTTCCGGCCCGAGGACGCCAAGGAGAAGCTGGAGCGACTGCTGAGGTTGCGCAGCCTGGAGAGCAGCGATGGCGATGGCGAGAAGCGGCTCAAGTCCAACCGGTGGGTGGTGCGGTGATTGCAGGCATAGGCCGTAAGAACAAGGCACCAACAAATGGGGCATGGAAAACCGGACAGGCACCGGCGGTTCTCGCAACAACCATTTAATGAAGAGAATGCGTACATACTGCGTTTATTCATGTGAGGGCTGCATTTTATTTTTTCTTCCCTTTTCGCGGGGGTGGCTCTTGCATGAGTTGGGCAACCTACAGTCGAGCCCGGATATATCGAACTCGAAGGCGATAGCAAAATAGCTCGACATGGATATATAATTTTAAAAAATTATGTATGCCTGTCTGAAACCTTGGCAGGCTTTGGCCACTTTTTCTAAGATCAATAAGAGCAATTGTGAATTTATGTGTTTGCTTCTCCAAGGCTGTGTCATTCATGCAAAAGCTTACTCGAGTAAGTTTTTGCACATTAGTGGAGTCGCTCATGCTTCAAAGTGGCCTGCCGATCGCAGCGCTAACTCTAAAAGCCCACGTTGCCCGGATGCGAGACCGCGGGGCACCTTGCACCCATTAAAGTGCCTTTTGTGCATTTTTAGTCGAGGTAAAAAGGAAGTCCTCTGCATGAATTTTTTTTTCTGTCGTCTCCTCCCCCCCCCCTTTTCAAGCAATGAAAAGTAAGTCCTCTGCATGAATTTTTTTTTTTCTGTCGTCTCCTCCCCCCCCCCCCCTTTTCAAGCAATGCCAAAGTTATTGCTGAGGGATGATGTAGCGCGTTTCTTCTTCTGCAGCTTGGTCGTGGTGCCCCGCATGGATACCCTCAAGAAAGTCCCTCTGCCACCAGCGAGTCAGATAACAGTCAACATGTACTGTACTCACGTGAGCACTGCTTTTTGCCTTCTTTCTTCCTTTCTTTTATTTTTGTTTTTTTTTTAATTTTTTGTCATGGTAGCGTTTGGAAGCTCATCAGCCCTCCTGCTCCTTAATGTTGACCGCATGAGACTGGCTACTTTTCAAAATCACGAAGATCTCCTGCGCTGTATTAATGAAACGCCCTCCACACTTACAAACCTTCTAAGGGTGTTGCTGTATGCGGTGATCCTCCTGCAGATCTCAGCCACATCTTGATACCTTGGCGTCGGTTCTGTTAACTTCAACAGGCCCATGAGTTGTGCAGCACAGAACGAAAAAAAAAAATTGGGGTGGAAAGAAACTGCCATTTCTTGTGGCCTCTTTTGTCAGTCCCAGAGCTTATTCGTCCCAGATCAGGAGGTCTTCTGCTTCTACAGCAGTGCCTGAAATGTTTGCCACGTTACTAGGACACGCCTTGGCAAAAGGCGATACCCTTGAGAGCATAGAACAGTGCTTCTTAACAGGCATTTATTAACCGAAGGTTCGGAGAAGACGATTGAAGTTTTCAGCTCGCAACAGGCGCTCGACCTACTCCACTGTTTTTCCTTTTCTTCACTGACGTTAAACTGAATAACTGCGTATTTCTACAACTGTTTTGGCCTGTTGTGGACTGAAACGGTGATAGTGCCATTATTGTTGCCACAACAACTGAGAAACTTGCACAAAGTTTTCGTGCCACTGAGTCGTGCTTCATTCTCCCTCACCTTTCTCTGCACTAGGTATTTTGATCTGTGAGTTGATGACTCCAGTCGAGTTTGTGTTGCCGACGAGGTCCGTATGCTGTCCACAAAGATAGAAATTTTAAGGGACAAGAAAAAAAAGCAATTAGTTGCAACTGAGTGTCACAGCACCATTGAGCATGTCTCCCGCTCATTGCGGCGTTTGGCAGGTGGTGGACTGCGGCCACTTCTATGCCCGATACTCGGACCAGTCATCCCAGCTTGTGGAGCAGCACATGAACGAGATAATCAACCACAACTCTGGCAAGAACTTAAAAGTGAGTTTGTGTGTGTGTGTGTGTGTGTGTGTGTGTGTGTGTGTGTGTGTGTGTGTGTGTGTGTGTGTGTGTGTGTGTGTGTGTGTGTGTGCTTGTGTGTGTGCACATTTTTTTTTCTTTGTGTAACCTGCACCCCTAATTAAAGCTGCCTGGAAAGAAAAAAAGGAATCCATATACAACCCCCGGAAAAAATTGCATACACTAAAGCCTAAGTCTCTCCAATATCTCCGTTCGTGCATGTACGACTTGTCAATGTCGTATCTTTGGCTACCGGCTCTGATTCTCCCCCCCTTTGATGCTGATAACACTGGATTAACACAATGGACATGATTGTGGACTAATCGGCCACATGACAGAGCATGACAGCGTTGACGGAGCAGCCCTCGCATGCACAATGGTGACCAAACAAACACCACAGAGGTGAAAATCCGAACTGCGATTTGGTTCTCCACCAAATCACGAATTGCTTCACATGGACCGAGGGACCACTGCAAGAACAGACAAACGAACACAATAAAATGAACCATAAAGAGGAGGAGAGTAGGCGATCATGAAGGAGGGGAGGAAGAAGGAGCTCCGACATGCAGTGGGGGGAAAGGGGGAGAGGGGGTTGCCTAGAAGATAAGGAAACTGAATGGTGGTGAATCTTGCCTTGAAATGTGGCTTCACGGCACCGTGGCACACGCTGCCGTGAAACCGCACTTGAAGGTGAAATTTGCATGTAACCCCATCTCAACGTTACTGTTACATTTCTTACATTTTTGGTGCTGGTTATGTGCTCAAAAATATGGATGTGCATACATGGACAAAACCTTGCTGATAGAGATTGTGTATTATGCTAAACCACTCCCTCACTGCCATTTTTCTCGCAGAAGCTTACTGTGTGCAGTAAACTCCATTAAACCGTTTGAGGGTCAAAGACAAATATACGGCAGTGCTCTCTGTATGTTTGAAAAAATGCGCCAATTCTTCGACTCTTTGTTGCCCAGCAAGTGCTGCTATCCTGTGTGGATACAAGCATTCTCTCTCTCTCTCTCTCTTTTTGTGTGGCAGGCAGTTGCCAGCATCGCGAGCACGATTTTGGTTTCACATTCGATTTTAAAAGCACACATTATTTTTGTGCCAATTTCCCAGGAGAAACGGCACATGTTAAAATGTAGTCCATATAGCATAAATAAATTTCACTTGCTAGAAGTGTTCAGAAGTGTGCGGAGCTTTTTGTAGTCGAAAACATTGAAACATCACTTTAACGATATTTTCAACATAAGCAATGCACCGAGTCTCCAGATTGTAAGCTGTTCCATGTGCATGGATCTATGAAGTGTGTGCTATTCTACTGCCGTCACTACATGGAGGATTGACAGTGGTTGACTGGACGAATGTCGAATTATCGAGGGTATCAAGAAAAACAATAAACAAATGCTTACTATGTGAGCACGGTCTTATTAACTGAATGGATTAGCAAATCCTGTTGCTATTCTGTACAAAAGTAGTGCAGAAGCTGCAATTCTCATCTCGTGACTCATTGGCGGCCATGGCGCATGCCTTCATTTGAGACACGTTTTTCACTACCACGCTCACATCCCGATTATCTTTTTCCGAACCTAAGGCCCCATCGGCAAAAGCTCTGCCGGACTACAAATAAAGTTGTTACCAACCAAAGTGGGCGGGTTGCAAACCGATCGTCTCTCCATCATGATGTAGCCGGTGCTCTTCATCCTCGACAGCATTGCAAGAAGTCAAAATGAAACTACTGTTTGCCGCAACCGCTGTGGACAAAACCGCGATCGCCATCGGCGCAATCATGGTGGCGACTACGCAGTTGTGAAGGCACGCATCTGACACGCCACCAAGTCAAAACTAAACTAATGTTTGCCGCAACCGCTGCAGACGAAACTGCAGCTACTATCGACACGATCGTGAATGGTGATCTTGCAGTTCTAAAAGCACGCAGAGACATGCTCATGACTATGGTGACGACTTTCCGCTAATGACTATGATAATGTGGCCTTCGCCACTTCGTTTCGGTTTGACACTAGCGCTGTTTTTGTTGTTACGTCGCACATTTGGGGCACTTCGCGCACTCCGAGCTCCGAGAGTTGTCCGAATTAACCGATGAGCAGCTAAATACGTCCGAATTGTGGAGGGTCGAATCAGAGAAGTACTATTAGTGTAGAACCAAAACATTTTTCAAAAGCTGTGCACGTGCAAAACGTGTAAATGCGTGTCCCGAGGTTGAAGCATACGACAGTGACCTGCCCTCACTTTCATTAGTGAGCAGTTCCTCCACTTTCCAAGTGCTGTAAAGCCACTGCGAAACATTTAGTTTATTCTGCTCCAGAGCGCGGCTTCGGCCGCAGACTCTCGACGAGAGGGTGGTGGTTAGGACTAGTCGGCGGGGGTGCCTGGTGGCATGCTATCATGGGAAGCTCGCCCTTGTTGTATGTTCATACCAGTAGACAAATACATAAAAATCTGACGGTAGATCACGTGCACAGGCAGCATGCATGAAGTGGGATTCACGTGTGAATGTTCCGAACTGATGAACTCACCTATCTGTCAAAACTGACAGCGTCGCAGAGTCAAATTTGCAGGTGCAATATCTGCACTTTACGGTGATGTGCATTGTGACGGGTGAACGTGGAACACACTCACGGCCTTGACTGATTTTCCTGCATTGCTCGAGCTGTAAAAAAAACTTATTTTATCGTTTAATTTTTTCTGGCCTGACCGATAATTCACATTTTTGAGACCCCATCCTTCAGGGTGTCTACCAACCAGGAAAACCGGGAATTCTCAGGGATTTTGAGTAGTCTGGAAGTGTGCAGGGAAAACTCGGGGAATTTCTGCTTCTATCAGGGAAAATTACCTGTTATTTTATTGAAAGGGAACGAAAGTCGCGCTAATGCTCGCTCGAGTAACAGAGAGGAATCGTAATGAATCGACTTTGATGCCGTGCCGTCGGTTCGAGGAGTTGACAGTGTACAGTCAACGCCCGCTTTTTGGGACATGCCCGAAATTCGGATGGCTTTGCGTACCTCGTAGAGTCAATGTATAAGAACATCTGAAATTTCAGATGCAAGAACCCTTCGTTGTCCGATTTTGCGGACTTTTTGCCGTGACTGCAAGTCTAAAACGGCATTAATCAAAGCCACCACTGCAGCCATTTTGATTATCTCGATGCCTCGAACCGGTGCTCTCGCACACAGGAATGCTAGGCCTACCTGCTTCCACTTTCTTGCTGTCCAGTGTTGCGTTTTTTATTAAATCAATTTGCCACTGTTAACAATTGCGCCGACTCGGGCTTTGTAATCCTCGCCTATGAATTCGAAGCTCGGAAAGCACGGCGCATTTAAATACCGGATCCCAAAAGTCAGCTTCGCCTCAATACAGCATTGTTATGCTGTGAAGCATACACAAACGCATTTGCGGTGAATTGTAAGTGTGGGAAGGTGCAATTGTCATGGGACACAGTATGTATTCCTTAATTATACACACGTGCACCTGTCATCTGCTGTCACAGTACAAGCACTGATATGCCTAATAAGTGTGCTGGCAGGCCTTCAGAGCTTTTTCGGATGTGCCTTTGGCAATTTGAGCCTTAAGGGTAGTAAAGACGTATTAATTTTCTTAGATGTTTTCGAGGCACCTAGGGAGTCAGAAAAATCGCACGTTGACTGTACAAGAGAATGCTTCAATGGTCCGTGGGGCAAACGCACGGTTGAAAGAGGACGAGAACAGAAAGGACCTACAGGCATTGAGGAATGAACGGGAACTGTGCCGCATTTTCTTTGAAGGAGCTTGAGCTCAAAAAGCAAAGTGATGGCTGACGCCATGATGCAGGCGACCCTCATCCAAACCAAAAATAAAAGTCCTGAAAGTAGTGAAACGCAAAACAAAGGCATTGTGCGCAATGTGAGAGTATGCGAGGACAGTTGAGGCTGACTTTCCAGCTGCTGAGAAAATTTCACTTGTGACAAAGTTCGGGCCTAATACCAATGATCTTGCTATCACTTGATAAAAATAGCTCATTTTCGAAAATAATACTTCTGTACACATCTCTTTATATTAGCACTTGAAGATATGCGATTCACAATAGGCTTTATCATTTTTCTTTTTCGAATACATGTTATTTGCTGTGCATCCTACTAACATGTCCCTTCTGTTTTCTTTTTGAATAAAAAAAACGCTACTCCTTACTATTCAGAGTGGATTACTTCGTTCTTAAAATTTTTTAATATGCGTGTCAGCCCGTCTTGACATAAAACAAAATTCTGTGTCACTCGTGAATTTTGCTAAGGCACTTGGCAAAAAAATGGAAAACTCAGGGAATTCGGAAATGTCAACTTGGTAGACACCCTGATCCTTGTCCAAAGCTATCAGTCGGTGACTATATTTACCTTCCGCACATAAACTGACTATCCAAAGAGCGACAGTGCTCACGCGTTTGGTGCGGAGCATGCACCACTGGTAAGCAGTCAGAGCAAAAGGCATCTCATGTGCGGGCTCTCGAAGCCAGCATGTTCAACCGTGTTTTTCCTTATTCCCCCCGTCTCTTCGTTGTTTATACACTCGCTCCACATCACCTCCTTCTTCGCATCATTCTCATCGCCCTTGCCTAGGCTGGCACACCTCGTTCAGAAGTTGAGAAGCATGCTTGCTGCCTTGCTTGTCTGCGGGATTTTCCAGTAACTGCATTACAATCAGTATTTTGTATCGCACAGCTCCAATATAAGTAGTATGCATATATGTTTAGTTCTATGGGAAGATGAATGGGGGTCAGAAAAGACCACATTACATGTGGTCCTGCAGCATAAGTGGTTACGTCATGGGTGGTCTGAGCTGTATATTGATTTTCTTTGCATGAGGTTTCTTGGTTGAGCATGAGTTGACTGCTCCCATCTGTAACAGTGAAAGCTCGTTACTACAAACACCACATTAACAAACTTTTCAGAAATCCCCTGCTGACTTCTTAAGGTTTCAGTGTGAAAATATTTCAGTGCTACGAACTTCAGAATAACGAAATTTTCAGAATAACGATTGTTACTCAGTTTCTGTGTCATGTTAACAATTCCTGAGTACCACAAAATAATATTCCCAAATCTGTGGATTCTTAGATTTCCATGTATCCTTCACGGCAGCCAGGAGAGTAGGCTGGCAGACGACAAGGCACAGAAAGCTGATGGCGTGGTACACGGGTTCGGAAAACCTGAGGTGGCGCTTAATAAAAAAAAAATGCAGGAGAGAATTTTTTATCTATTGTGGAAGCATCGACGCATCGGGTTTTCCGAGCGCATGCTCATGCCCAAGCATGTGTCACCTAGCAACAGAGGCACGTCTCTTCCTTCTCTTGCCCTTCTTTTTGTGCACGCCTTTTTGCGCTTCTTTCTGTGGTCATACCAGCTATGCGTGCGGAGAAATATAACCTCTGTTCTCGTGGGGATACCACATGGTCGCACTTTGCTCTTTCAGAACGGTGTCGTTTACGCGCGCTTGCGCTTCGGAATAGTTCAGGTGTCAGCCTGGAGTGAGGCAGTTGCGATGTTCATGGCAAGGAATGTAAAAAGCATACAACAAGAAACATTGCGCTTTGGAGGTAACAAGGAGCTTTCTTTTTGTCACTATTTTTCTCGGTGTCAGCATGTGCTTTGTACTCGTCATTCTTATTATATGGTGCTTCGGTAGTGCATGGCAGCGAAATCTATGGAAAATAGCAACAGCGCCAGCTGAGAGCCAACAGCGATGTTTTCGGGGATAGCTCAAACAGTGATAACTTATGAACTGATGGGTTGATGGTAGGGTTGTGCGAATATTTGAAAAGTTAGGATATTATCAAATATTATATTTTTAGTCTTTGTATTCAATTTGAAAAATTTATGTTCAAGAATGTTTGGATATTCGGTTGGATAGGAATGTTCGAATCAGATCGAATACATTGCTGGCTGAGCAGGAGCAAACACGTTTCTTAGCATTTGTTTCTACCTAATCTAAGAATATTGGGGCGATATTGTGCTGAATTTTGTGATAATTTAATGCTGCTAGCGAAATTTCGCTTGTAACGCACACTTAGCCACTAAACGTCCAAAGTGTGCGGAAAAGCCAGCCTCTCAGCAGCAAGGAGCACAGACTTGTTGACACTGAGGGTGCACTTTATTTATTTATTTATTTTCTTTTTTTTGCAGCTCCCTCCTCTCTTATCTCACCCCAATTCTGAGCTTATTGTTTGGCAAGTGCGATAAGTGATGACTGGCACAGGGTCAAATGCCTCCGAGTTTACTGGCATTTGTATTCGAGACAGCTTGGCTGAACTGTTCGGTCACAATATGCGACCTGGCATCTCCTGCGTGCAACACGAGGTCTGCGCATGCCCGTGATTCCATCGGAGGGCACACCAACGTCAAACAGGGAGTGTGTGTGCATCCTATGCTGAGGCAAAGCCTGTCCTCCACCCATACCCGCTGAGAAGCTGTGTATTTGAACATGTGTTTTTCTCAACAGAGACGTCATTTGCGCAGGCATTTCATGTGGTATAATAGGGCACAAGCTTGTGAAGATGGCTGGTGGGAATTACTAAATTTTCCACGTTAACATGAGCCCAATACACGATGTTTCAGTATAACCGCTTACTAGTCGTTATTTAGCATTGACAATGCATTTGAGACGTTCCAACATAACCAATTAACCTAACTTGCTAATAAATGAACGTGCATATCATTATTCAACATTTGATTCGATATATGAAGGTAAGTATTCCTATTCTATTCGTATTCGAGAATATTTATATTCACGCACCCCTAGTTGACGGGCAGAATGGCTAATTTTGGGGCTTTCACCATAACGACCTTTCAGAATAACGAGCTATTTCCGGTGGTCCTGTGTGATTCGTTATATCGGGATTTGACTGTATGATTGCACAGTTTGATGGTTGCTTCTGTGCAGCCCCTGACGACCCAGCCAGCCCCCGATATGCTGGTGCTTGCACCATACCGGGGAGCCTACTTCCGGGCGAGGATCGAGGAGATACTCGCCAACAAATTTGTGAAGGTGAGTGGCCACTTATTTATTTATTTATTTATTTATTTATTTATTTATTTATTTATTATATCTCCCCAACCAGTGTTAGGAAAGGGGGACGCCATTTGAGATTACATGATCTGCACATAATACATGCACAATACAATACATTAGCAATACAGCCGAACCCACTTATAACAATACTCTCGGGGGAGCATGAAGATCAGACAAATCCACTTACTTCCCATCATTCCCATGGTGGGTCAACCATTGCAGCACCAGAATTCCCTCTAGTATATTGTAGGGAACTCTGTGCAACAAACAGAATGGCGATAGCAGGCCATGCACGGGGGTGCCAGAAAAGGATGTGATGATCGCGATGTTGATGCGACCTCACAATTCAGGCAACGCCTCCAAGATTGGCATTTGCAGTTGAAGATCATAGGCATAGAGTGGCGACCAAGGCAAGGCCTCAGAAATAACCATTTAGTCCAATCTCTGAGGCCGTACTTCTTGTCTCATCGAGGTTGCCAGAGAAGATGATGGCGGCCAAGCTGGAATACGCTGCAGCCACGGATGGAGTCCGGATAATTGAATGTGGAGCTAGCGGGGCTGTCTGAAATATTGGTCGTTTTTACACATTAGGTCTATGGGGCCATTGGTGGTGTCGCAAAGCTGTCCGAATTACCAAGCATGTCCGGATTATCGGTGTTCGATTCGTCGGTCGGCGACTGTATATATGCAGGGTGTCCCAGCTAACTTTAGCAGGAGTTTAAAAACATGCAAATGCCACATAGCTGGGCAGAACCAGGGTAGCGTTGTTTGCTGTCGCTTATAGATACTAAGACCGTTTTTTTTATTCTACCTAGTTACATATTTATCCTAATTAGTTAATCAACTTCTAAAATATTATAATTAGATGAGAAGTGTCAATGAGAAAATTGTAGAGCAACATGAAAAACTTTAAATAGAGCTTTCTGTTGCTCAATACGTGCTACATAAGTGTTTTTCTGACCGTGAAATACACACTAAGTGCCTGGAGTGGCCTGTCAAGTAGCAATTCTGCATGCATTTGCGGGCTTATACCACCTCCTACTATTCTAGCACTGTGGTTCAGAGCTGGTGATGTGGCTGCCGATTACTTTTGCATTTTGGTGCAGGTGTGTGGGGTTGAGGTGTGGGTGTGGGTCGAGGTGTGGGTTGTGGGTCGTGTGGGTGTGTGAGTGTTGGTGCCAATGCATGAACAGTGCGTGATGTTGGGCGGCTTCAATTCCTCACAGGTATTTTTCCTCGATTACGGCAATACCGAGAATGTCGGCGTAGCCGCGCTTAGGAACATTGACCCGGATACTCATGTGGATGTTCTCATCACACCAGCTCAGGTGAGGCACGCTGCAGTGCGTGCTTACTCTTGCTTGCCTGCTGTGTCATTCTTTAACACCCTGAGAAACCGTACGCACAATTGTGCATGCCAAGATAGCGCATCAAAAGCAAAAGCTGCGATATCGCAGAATTTCGTATATTATAAAAAAATTAGGTTTAAGATGTGTCGCTCCATCTTGAAGCACTTCTGACTGGACCTGTGCTGGAAATTTGAATAACATGTGTATAAAGTGTTCTAATCAAGTAAATTGGAAGGCAGATGGCTTTGTTTTTACTCTCAGTGCCAGCATGTCGTCACCCAGCTCGTTTACTCCTTTCGTTGCTTTTCAGGCATATTTACAGCTGGCCTTCTTTTTTCAAGTGGCTAGATGGGTGCATGCGAAATATCGAAACGGGATGTAACAAAATAATGGGTGTAACAATGTCAATGGAATTCCCCTTGAAATCTCCATAGAGATCCATGTTGTATTTAAAGCCTCGTTTTAACGAAATGAAATCGTCCGGCCAGTGGATATAATGAACTAGATTTGTTTTCGAAACCAAAAGGTACCCTACCCTTGCACACCGAGTACATTGCTTTCCGCAGGATTCAGCACGGTTTTGCCGCGGCAGTTCATAAGTCCCGTGGAGAATGCATTGTTGAGCAAAGCTGGTCTTGCGCACCACCGCACGAGCAGCAGATCACTATGTACTATCGTACTTCTCCATTGACCTTTCTTGTGCATGCCTGGCTGCGTGGCTACGCGCGGTGGTGCGAAAGATTAGTGCATTCACTTTCCTGCGGCACACCGCGCAGGCAGGTGCAGTTGAGTGTGGCCTTCGAGATCTCCTCGGCGTAATTTGAAGGGTCACGCGCAAGCCTGCGTGAGTTGTGCCATGCTGTGCGGCTACGTGCGGCAGTGCGAAGCACGAGTGCATTCACTTCTCTATTTGTCTAATGCACGCTGCACAGGCAGCTGCGGCTGGGCTGGCCTCAGAGACCAGCCACCCTAACTCAATTTCGTAGGCACACCCAGGCCATGTATTCACTTGTCCCCCTCTCCCGGCAACACATTGCGCAGGCTGGCAGCTGGGCATGGCCTCTTCAGGCCGCAAGGCCGTCTACTTATTTACATGTTTACAAATGTGCACCCCTTTCCACATGTATTGCAGTAAATGGCAATGATGGATATAATAAAGTAACAGAGATTAATTTCAGCTCCCTCTTCAACTTCGTTACAATGAGGTTCGAGTGTACTTGGTGTTCTCATATCTGACGCTCCTGTAAGGAGTTCTCGCATGGAATATCAAGTATCAGAATTTTTCACAGAATTTAATGCTTTCACATATTGGGCAAGAAAATATGGTGCTCCACATGCTCGGGAGTCTCATAGCATTGCATAACAAGAATGTAGCAAGCTATCAGTAACTTAGGTACTTGTAAATTATGGTATACTGTGCGGTCTACTCTTATTAAAGGGAACACCAAATTAGTATGACAGTACTGATTACAGTTCAGTTCTAATATATATATGAAGGTCTGGAAAATATTTTTATAATCCTTAGAATTTGTGTTGACACTAATGAATTGGTGTTCTGATGTACTGAACACCAGTAAGGTGCTCAGTTTAATAGTGGACCTGCATCTTGTGGCAATCTTTTATTTATTGCACGGAGAGAGATTTGCTTTCCAGTTTTTCTCCAGAGTGTAGGAGGGCTACCCGAACTTTATGGGAGGGGGGTTATTGTAAGGCCGATCTGTGCGACAAACGAAAGGCCCGCTCATCATGTGATTCAACCCGCGCTCCGCATGCAGCCGGTGCCGACGGTAAAGAGCAGGCACCGTCCGGAGCCATTTAATTGTCAGGTTCGGCGTAATTTGCCACTTTCCAAGGTTGTGAAATCTCGAGAGCCATGGTAAGCTTGCAGAGTGCATCTAGGCCGTCATTTCCAGTTTAGGCCATCAAGCTGAGGCCATCATTTCCATGCTGGCTGCACCACAGTGCTTGCCGCTCCCATGGACATTGGCGCCAGAGCTCCCTGTAGGAAACTCTGGGGCCCTAACCAAGCTGGCCGTGCCCTTGCTAATCCATAGTGCTGTTGCCGCTGAGAGACACGTCTAAAGAGTCTGGGTGGTCCGAGGAACGAAACGGAGAAAGTCTGAGGCCTTGTCTAAGATTACTAGCCCGAGGTCTACCATCTCGGCTAGGGTTAGACGAGACTTGTGGAAAGCGCACTTTTGTCTTTCACTTACTGTCCTGAAGTCAGACTGCAGAGTAACCAACACAGATATACAAAATTATTGACTATAGCTTAGCACATTAAAAATTTGGTTGTCGAAGTGACCACATCTCTTCGTAATGTGTCTGTGCCCCCATGTTACAACCAGGCGTTTGAGTGCAAGCTGGCGGAAGTGCGGCCTGCAGCCCTGGCCAGCGGGAAGGACCAGTGGACGAAGCCTGCCCTGGAGATGTTCAGCCGTTTGGTCATACAACAGTACCTCGTGGGCCGGGTGAGTTCGTTGTGCGCCCCTGCTCTTGTTGGGTTTCAACATCACCTTTGGTCTGTTTGCCATGGTGGCTTGGTGGACGCAACCAGGCCATGTTGGGATGGGAAATGACATCGACACTTGTGTGCCCTAAGTTTGAGTACGATTCACGCTGCACCATTCATGCTTCATGCCATTCATGCTTAAATGGCATAGAAACTTAATTCTACTTGCAGCGTATTGCATTCTCGTAACTCTTTCTGCTGTCAGGTGCTTACTTCTTGTTCCCGAGTCGGCAATTACGGCTGTTCATGGAAAACACATTTCTTAAGTCATTTGAAATAATTAAACTTTAATAAGCCCAACAATGTTCCTGGTGCCATTTCATTAACTTCTACCTTTTTGGTAATATTACGGTATGCTAATAAACTTGCCACCACCTACCCCATAAAGGCACTATATAAGGGCATCTGTATTTCACATGCTGAAACCCTTTGCCGTTCTATTTTTAAAACTTTTTGTCGTGACCACAGTTCCGGAACTGCATTAATTGAAGCCACCACTGCCGCCGCCATTTTGATTCTGTCTTTGACATCCTCGCCAATGGGGTCGGAGTGCTGAAAGCACTCCAAGGGCCTTGCATAATGCCCTTTTCCGAAAGTCAGCTTCTCCGTAATACGGCGGTGTTATGCAGTCAAACGTGCAATGTATTGTGGTGAAGCATATGCAGAATAGAGTGGTACCACCGTCACGAGACGTAAAATGGGTTCCTTAATTATTCAGAAGAAGCTTGTTAATTCAACCCTCAATAATTCAGAAAAATCTGATAATTCTGACTCATCCTCTGGGCCCCGTAGGCGTATGCATTATTCAATGCAATCAAGCGCTCTTTAATTCGAACTTACTTTGCTGCAAATCGTTAATTTGGACGACTCTTCGAGCTTGGCAAGCGAGGAACGCCATGAAAGACCAAAAACAGCGCTAGTGCCCAACTGAAACTAAGTGATGGAGTCTGCATTTTCTTAGTCATCAGCGGAAATTGTACATGAATGACAGCAGTGCTGGAACATTTCGTGCGTATTTATGCCTTTAAAGCCTTTATTCTTGTATTCACTGCCATGCATAACACTGTGTTGGCGGCATGCCTTCAAAGCTTCCATCCATGATCGTGTCTATAGCGACCACAGTTTCATCCACAGCAGCAAACGCTAGTTTGCTTGGTTTCACTTGGTGTGTGCGCGGCCGCTGTTTCGTCAGCAGTAGTTACGGTGAACAGTAGTTGAGTTCGCTTTGACTCGGCGCAAAGCAAAGCTGTCGAGCATGAAGAGCACCGGACAATCTGTTGGTGACCAGCCCACTTGCGAAAAATAATCGGGATGCATGCGTGGTAGTGAAAAGCATCTCGGATGAATACGCGTGCCGTGGCCATGCTGTGAAGGAAGTCCCAAGGCCTTCGCCACTGGGAACACTAATCAGTCACACCATGATGAGGATTGCAGCTCGTGCACTGCTTTAGTGCAAAATAGAAACAGGACTTGCTGATCCATTCAGCAAACAAAAGCGTGTTGATGTAGTAACCATTCATTTGTTTTCTTTGATACCCTTGAAAATTCGACATTCGGTTAATTTGGCCATTTTTTTCTGTTCTGCGAAATCTGAATAGACCTAAATACCGTACTTACTCGCATAATGATCGCACTTGCGTAATGATCGCACCCCTGAATTTTGTCATCAAAATTTGTTTGTTTTTTGATTTCCCGTGTAATGATCGCACCCTGAACTTGCCGCAGCGATATGTCGTGTGCAAAGTCTAGGTAATAATGATCACGCTATCTGTCGAATGCTACGCGAACGACTCTTCAAGGCAACCTAAGCGGTCTGCACGCGCCAAACATTGTTAAGCAGATGTCCCATTTCATTCCTTTCATCACTTTCCGCACTTCCATGACAAAAAAGAAAAGCTACAACCAAACTTGCCTTTATTATGTGTAGGCTTTATAATGGTTGTGGTCAACAACAACAACAAAAAAGGCGCCTTTTGGTTCTTGTCTGCACTCGTGGGCACGCAACAAATCGTGAGCGGCAACGATAGCAGCCACGTTTACACTGATGCGTTAGAAGTGTACCCTATTCATACACCGATGCTGGTAACACAGCTAAGATATTGGCCCACCCTTAGCGGAAACATGCCTTATTAGGATAGTAGTGAAGAGAGATGCCGCAGTTTCCGCAGCAAGCCTGCCATGTGTTTCTATGTCACTGGCAGCTAAGCGCGCCCATCTCTGTTTCTGTCCCCTCAAAGTGGACATGGCGACGTTATTGCCGCAGAATTGCCGATAGTAACGATAATATTCATTACTGATACGGAAGAAACTGTTTCAGTGCACGTAATGTACACACAAGAAGAAGAAAAAATCTCGTTCGGCGCGTTCGGCTTGCTCTGCCGGCCGCCATTTTTGTTTTGGTGTACCGCACTACATACAGCGCCAGCCGCCTATTTGTTGACCTGTTGTCCTCCTGCATCAAATACTGGTTGAAAAAAATTTTTTTTTGCGGGAAATTTAACTCTCGTAATGATCACACCCCTAAATTTGCATCAATTTTTTTGTCAGAAAAGTGCGATCGTTATGCGAGTAAATACGGTATACACACGTGTGTGCTTCTTTCTGCAGGTTTGTGTCTAGTTTCCTGTGTTACCTTTAGATTCAGTATTGCCAACTAACCTGGTGTGCTGTCACCATCACAAAAAGTTCGGTGACATCAAAATGTATTAGTTTCTTTTTTTTACTCCCAGGTGTACTCGGTCGTTGATAATGTTGTCCGCCTGCATCTGATTGTGGGCAGTGGACCTTCGCAAGTCAACATCAACGACGAGCTAGTGAAACGTGGCTTCGCCGACTACTGCGAGGAGAGCTTCCTTTCCAAGGTGCTTATTTATCCATTCATCCTTATACTTTGCTTGTACAGTCAACTCCCATTAATTCGACCTCTCCTAATTTGACTTTTTGCTTAATTTGAATGCACATGAAAGTCTATGCGAGAAACCATACACTAATAAGGGGGGGCTATTGAAGGGAAATTCATTACTTTGAGCAGGCCACCCCCACCAACACTGCAGTGGTTACTAAAAGCTGGAGACACAAGAAATTCAGCAGGCTGCGCTACTGTTCCCTTGACGCGTAGTTGTTTCATTCTTATATTTTAACAGCCAATGCTCTTCTTGCTTTTGGAACCGTCGGTTCCCACTTGTTTTGTGTCATGTTATGTCCCCATGTTCGGCGTTCAGCCTGGCATCACATGGAAACTACACAGTACTGTCCATTGAGATCAAAGTAATTCTTCAGGCTCTGTTTCTTGATCTTGAAAAAGATGTGAATTTGTTCGTTTTGCTGCCACTAGGTAATTTGACCTTCTGGATAATTCGACCAAATCTAGCGCTCTCACAAGAGACGAATTAATGGCAGTCTTCAAGCATGCACTTAAAATATACTCGGGCATTGCAGAGCTTGTGCAAGAAGCCTTTTAGTAGCGATGCATAGGGGAACAGAAGAGATTGTTTAAAGTTTTGCAGCAGGGGAAAGGCAACTATGTAGCAAATTGCCTCTGGAGTTTTGTCTTGTCACATTATTTATCTAGACCAGATAACCAACTAATGTTAACAGTTAACAGAATGGGTGTCACGGGAAGGCAAGTGCAGTCGTGGGTGGCAGAGAAATAAGTGGTGTGATGAAATTGTAGAATTTCCTAACATAACTCGGAATCGGCTAGCGCAAGATGGGGTAATTGGAGATCACCGGGAGAGCCCTTCTTCCAGCAGTGAATGTGAAGTGCATGGCGTTTCTTACACAACTTACTAGAGGAAACTCTGGCACCATGATGGTTCAGCTAACATGTAATTGATGGTTGCAGTCGACGACCAATAATTCGGACTCCATGGGAAACGTAAAAAAAAACTGAACTATCGAATGACTGAAAAAACTAATGTATCCAAAAAAATATTGTTTTAAGGCCCCTGGATTCTTTCACGACGACAGTGAAACCTCGTTATGTGGAAATTGTGTGTAAACACGTTTGTTATCTTGTTCAATTATGTGGTGTTCTATGGGCAAGAAGTTATGAAAAGTTTCATTATATTGAGAATTTTGTTATACAGTCGAATCTCGTTGATTCGAACACGCTTAATTCGAGCTGTTGGTTTATTCGAATTGACGCTCTTGTCCCGTCAAAGCTATGTTTATTCCAGTGGACGAAAACGCCCGGTTATTTGAACATGCAAGCATTTGCAACAGTTAATTAAAACATACTGCACTCCGTGAATGCTCAGCAGCGCGCCAAATCACGCGGCGTCGCCTCCGACTAGCATTCCTCTGACTCCGCCATAGAGGAAAAGCGTAGGAGAGACTTCTCAACGCCGCGCGCGAAGAAAAAAAAAAAGCCGTGACGGAAATTTGTGCGCAGGCGTGGGCAGGCGAGCATCACCTATTACTTCTGTTTATGACGGGTTAGTGACTTCTGTTTGTGTCGCGGCACCACCATGTAACCCATAGAGTCAATGTATAAGAATGTCTGAAATTTTGGACGCAAAAAATCTTCGCCGTCTGACTTTCCGGACATTTTGCCATGACCGCAGGTCCGAAACAGCATTAATCGAAGCCACCACCGCCGCCATTTTGACTATCGAGCCGGCGCTCTCGCACGCAGATCCTCTGGCAGCCGTAGCCACCACCGCGGCAAACACTAGGCCGAGCTACTTCGACGTTCGCTACCAAGCTTCTTACTGTTCGGCGCCATTTTTTTTTTCATTGAAACAATTCGTGGCTGTTAGCAATGGCGCCCACTCCACCGTTGTGATCCTTGCCAATCTCTTCCGAGCGTGGAAAGCACGGCGCGTTGCATAATGCCGGTTCCCGAAAGTCAACTTCGCCCAAACACAGCAGTTTCACGCGGGGAAGCATACCAATAGTTTGAAGGGGCAATTGTCACGGGACGTGATATGTTTCCTTTTTATTAAACACGCGTGCACCCGCCGCCTCCTATCACAGTACAAGCGCCGATACGCCTAATAACTGGCTGCAATTTGTAAACACATGTGAATAAATCTTGTGGAACTTCCCACTCGTGTGTTAGCTCAGTGCACACCCACCACTGCAGACGAGTCCTCCATTCAATTAGCTTCCTTTAATTCGATCCTCTTTTAATTCGAACCAATTTTCAGGACCCCTTCGAGTTCGAATTATAGAGATTCGACTGTATTGAGGTTTAACTGTATGTGAAGTTTCACTGTATCACAACTTACCACAACCCTATAACAGACCTTGGATATATCCGAACAGACCTTTTTTCACTAGATTATCACAGTCTGTTGTAATGGGCATTGTTTGTACTTGTTATCATTACTTTAAAAGGGCTGGACCAATTTGCAACAAAATTTTTGATGAGCTAAAATGCCCCAGTTTCTGATAAGGGATAGATTCAAAGCAGCTTCTGTACAAAATTTTACTTGGGAAACACAAGCAGGTGCTTTGCGAAAAGCTTGCAAAAAATAGACATTTTCGATACCGAAATGAAGACATAAAAGCTGCCATTATTGATCACCGGAAGTAATGCGGAGCCCGAAACGTTAAATGCACAAAACTTTTGAGATTGGGCCGCACTCGTAGCATTTCTAAACACCAAGGCCATGTTCTGGCACCTTGGTGTTGCACTGCTGAGCTGGTGGTAGGTCATGGGTTCACTCCCAGCCATGGGGGCTGCATTCCGATAGGGACAAAATGCAATAACATTTGTGTGCTTAAACTGAGATGCAAGTTAAAGAACCCCCAGGCGGTTAGAATTAATCTCTAGTCCCCCACCAAGGGGTGCCTCGTACTAAATAGACTTGTGCAAGGACTGCGCTTTTTTTTTCTCTTTCTTTCCCTGCAATTTTGACGAGGTCGACGGGATCATACCTTTAGGTCAAAATGGTGCAGACGCAGCTGGCAACATCCTGGTAATTGAAAATTTGAAAAACCAGACCTACGGCCTTGCCAAGGTTCCTTTGATAGTACTACGCTACCCATTTTAGTCAATTTAGGCAAAGTGAAACTTTGTATGATACTTTAAAATCGACAGTTTTATGATTATTTGCAGAAAGCTGCTGCGTGATGGCCTTGCTGCTTCTCTTGTAAATTTTTCTAAAACTCATTTTGCACAAGGTGGTTTGCAGTGATAACACCATTTTATTAAGTTTGTTTGATTCACCTGCACCACCTGAACCAGCTCATAAGGCGCAGCACCCTGGCATTCATTTGAGCGGGTCAGCATTGGCACCCTCTGAACTGCGTTATTCGTTTAAAAAACTTTAGGAAAGGTGCAGGGCTGGTTTACGATTTTTCTGCACTGTTCCTAGTGACACTGTCAACTTGGCGCGGACGTGCAGGTTCAAAGCAGCAGCAGCACAGCAGATGACGGAGCACAACAGCGTAAGAGCCGTTGAAGCCCCGCTTACATGCGTTTGCCGTGTCTACGCAAGGCGGAATGTGCTTACACCTCAGAAGGCGATCGTACCTGTGGCTGCCAACCTCTGAAACTTACGTAGACGGTGCAAATTAGGCGGACAAAACAATGCCTGCACTACATCTGCATCTCAGCATTTGTTTGAAGTGTCGCGTCGTGACCCTCCACCGCTGAAGTCGAGCTGCACAATTACGTGTAACTGGTTCACAATGCCGCAGTCGACTCAAATGGACCTATTATTTCTTCCCCTGCCTTATGGTCATCTTCATTATTGTTCAGAAGTCTGGATTATTATAAAGGTTAAAACGATTACCAGCTCTGGCTTTGCCGTGACTGCTTATGTACTACAGTCGAACCCGACTATATCGAACCCGTTTACATCGAATTATTCTATATATCGAACAATTTCTGGTCACAGTATAGTTACAATGAGTATGTATAGCAAAAATTACGCTTACATCAAACAAATATTGCAGTGACTCCGGGTATATTGAACGTCAAGTGGCGGAAAAGTGCCCCCAGAAGTTGGCTTTCTCTCGCGGTAGCAGGGAAACCCGGTGGCGCGGCTCCATCCAACCGCTCTCCCTATCGTGACCGCGCTGCCTTGGGCTGTTCGGGCGAGCCGTCGACACTCCCCCTGTCGCGCATAGTGGAGTTTATTAGGCCACATCCTCCCTCTTTCTCTATCATTTTTCACTTCCCACTCCCTCTCCCCTGACGAAGCTTCGCCGTGCTCCCTCACAAGTTGCAGAATCAAGCGTCCTTCCTTTCTTTAGATCATTACCTATCGACACTCCCCAGCAAAATATGATCCTGGCCCGCCTACAGTGCTTGCTCAGACAGCCAATCAGAGGCTCTTGTGCTCTCTTCGTGCAAGATGGCGAAAGTGTGAGTTGTCCGGCTGCTTTTCTGGTTTATCGTGTTTGCGCCTTGCGGGCCTTCTCCCACAGTGTTGCCGTGATGAAGCGGCAGAATTTGCCTTTCGTCGTGAAGCTCGAAATCATAAATCACGTCGAACGCGATGAGAAGCTGGATGTCCCCGCATCGTGCAAGATTCCGAGGAGCACTCTCGGTATGATTAGGGCTAAAGTGGCCAGACTCGCAACCCGGTGCCCATGGCGCCCGACTCGTACGCACGGCCGTGTACGAGGGGTTCTTCATACGTGCCGGTTTCCGCGCGCTCGGTGATGACTGTAAATTCTGGTGAATGTGACGAAGCCGTTGCCGGTGTTGCGAAAGTTTGGAGCGAGCTGTCAAAATTTCCGGGACATTCGAATCAACGGTAGACGAGTTTGTGAGTGCAGATGATGGTGTCGCGACCACGGTAGAGCCCGGAAACGAAGACTACATCGCCGACATCGTACCGAGCACAAATGAAAGTAGGCACATTGAGGAAAGCAACTACGGTCCTTTGCCCACATCCTCTGAAGTGATTGGTGCACTCACATTAGTCCGGTGCTTCTGTGCGAATACGGAAGGTTGCGGCCTCAGCTGCTTCAACTCCTTAGACAACATGGGGAAGTGCGTGCATCGCAGGCAGCAAATTTGCCCAAGCAGAAGAAAATGCAGGACTAATTTACGCGAAACTAAGCTAGTGTCTTCAATAAAGTTATTTTATATAAATGGTATGTGCTTTTATGACATCCAATTATTTAGCAGGCTTATGTCGAATTATGCTCTATATCGAACTGATAGGCGTTTTTTTTTTTTGTGAGTTCGATATAGCCGGGTTTGACTGTACTCATTTTAATGTTAAGTCTTGTTGCAGTTGGCCTTTAACTTTCTCGGCCAGCTCTCTTCCACAAGGCAGCAAATGACTCTCGTTTTTGTTGGTTGTTGCGCAATGACAGAGAAACCACCAACTGCGGGAGAGGGTGGAGTCCTACCACCAGTCGCTGACGTCGGAGGCGGTCGACCCGAGCATCATAGAGACAATGGACGAAGTCGACTCCACCAAGCTGGACATTGGCATGCCGCAGATGTCATCGCGCAAGGTGAGCGCACTGTCGGAAGCGTCAGGCCATCTTTCCTGCATTGCAAGCAAGCACTGGGCTTAGTCTGCATACATACCTGCCAGCTCTCCTAAATTTTCCCTAAATTTCAGATTCCCTAAAGTTCCCTAAAGCTCATACTAACGTGAGGAAACGGTAATGGTCAGGTCGCCAACCTGTTTTGTTTGAGCGAGTGTACCGCTTGCTACTGTGGCCCCACAGAGTGAGGGTGAGCATGTGCAGATGAGGAAGACGAAGTATGTATGCAGCGCTCGCACTACAATTTTACGGATGTTACAGGTTTAAAAAAAAATTTATTCCGGCCGATAAAAATTATCGCTCCTTGGTCTCCAACCATGCCCTTGGAAGTCAGTGAAAGGATGTGAGAGGGGCACTTGCTTTGAGCAAGTTTATTTAGACAAGTTCCTAAAGCAGGTGAAAATGCCAACAGCAAAGTCATCGTGATCAAACACCACTGTGTTGCTCATCAACCTGTGCTGTTCTGAGTTGGCTGCATATAAAGGTGGATTATGGTTAATAATGTGTGTACATATCCCTCAAAAGGTATGTGCTGAAGGTAAATTTTGAAAAATTGCATGTTATTTCCTCCCCCTTTGTTCTCATGTTTGCAGTGTTATATTTTTCACAAATTTTTATTTTGGCAGGTATTTATTTATAATGTGTGCTTGCATGCACTTGCCATGATCATGAATGTGGTGCTGTGGCTTAGTATTTCAGGCCTGCGAAAAGCGATGGCATATTTGAAACTGGTCACAGGTACTGGTATGAATGCGCTGCTTTGAATTGACTGCTTTAAAGCTGTATTACAAGAACAAGTGGGTCTAGTAGCTGATAACCTCGCCTGGCTTTACTATCGACATTGGATCCCACTTACGCTTGGAGTAAAGCATTGTTACTGTTTTACATTACTTTTTTTAGTGCTGCAGGAGGGCACTGAAACAAGCAGGGGCAAAATTCCTGGGTAATCGCTTTCAGGGATACTTTCGATTCTGCGAGATTCCTCATGACTAACACCAGAGGCGCCGGCCCCTACAGACAACAGCATTTCTAGCAATGCACCAACTGTGCTAAAGACAGCATGCATTTTATGTTTGCTTGTCACTCTAAATCTTATGAAAGTAAAGGTATTTTCAAAAGCAATCGCCCAACCCTACCGCTGCAGTTAAATGCACCATTTGAATCCACGATAGAGTGTGCCCCACTTACTCAAATTTAAAGGAGTAGGCGCACGCATTGCTGAAGTTGTAAAATCTGTAATGCACACTTCTTAGACTTAAAGAAGCGACACTTAGCCGGTGTGCTGTACATCAACCATGCCAGTAATCTTGCAAAAAAAATTGTTTTCTCACATCTATGAATTGGACAAAAAAATGCTTTTAGTGACTTATTTAACTGCTTCAATTGATCCTTTGGGATAAGCTGATCTTTAGCAGTGTGAAAGTAATCCGAAGTTTGAGACTTGTAAAAAGCAGCAGTAAAGAACCTAAATCATGTTCTATGAAATGTGTTCCTCGCACTTCTCTTTTCCTCTGGCAGGCAAAGTTGCAGGGACCATTCAGTCCCTTGGAGTCAAGGCTCATTGGCATGTCGAAGCTGTGCTTCCTCAGGTGAGCAGATGTACCGCATTTACTCCCGTAATCCCCGTGCTTTCTTTTTTATTAGGTGCAAGCCTTACGCAAGGCAGGCTTATGACTACTCTGAAGTTTCGAACCGTGGTCGGACTGCTATGCAGAGTAACGCAACCACTGGCGGCCAACTCTGACCACTTCTGTTTCAGTTGCCTCCCCTTGGTTCTGCTGCCCTCGTCGTTTGACGAGCATAGCCTTGTTGGTGCTCTTCTGCTTTGCCATCCATTACTATTTGGGATTCCTGTGACCTTGAAGCTCTCAACGACAGTCTCAAACGAAACCACGTGCTTGTGCATTAAAAATTCACGTGCACACTTCTTGCAGCGAATTCCTTCTTGATGTGCCCGAAAGCACCGTGCAGTTAAACCTGCTAAAACAGCACTCCCCGGAACAACCAATACTGGCGTGATTGCAATTTACTGGGATTATAATGACGGTGATGTTGCCATTGTCGGCGGGGCAGTAATTTCTTTCGTCTAGTAGCGGCTTACGAAAGGGCAGAGTGTGCCTAACCATCAGTGTCACTTGCAAACTATCACATGAAAAGGGTTCATGACACTTGCTGTTAAAAGTATACTCATTTGCAAGTATATGTTTGTCGAACATCGCTTCGCTGCATCGAAGTGTGTAGCCTCGATAGCAGAAAGGGCAGGGATGGTCCCAATTGTGGAACCACTTCTTTATGTGTGATTTCATGTTATAAGTTGGGGTGTGCGAATATTCGAAAAGTTTGAATGTTATCGAATGTTACATTTTTGTATTCGTATTCGATTCGAAAAATTGATGTTCAAAAATTTTGGAATGTTCAGTTGGATATGAATATTTGAATCAAATCGAATATATTGCTGGCTGAGCGGGAGCAAACAACGTTCTTAGCATTTGTTTCTATCTAATCTAAGAATAGTGTGGTGATTTTCTGCTGTGTTTTGTGATAATTTCGTGCTGCTAGCAAAATTGTGCCTGTGAATCACACTTAGCCACTGAACGTGTAAATTTTGTGGAAAAGCCAGCCTCTCAGTAGCAAGGAGCACGGGCTTGCTGACAGCGAGAGAGCACTATTTATTTATTTCCTGCAGCGCCCTCCCACCTCCAATTCTGAGCTTATTGCTTGACAAGTGCAATGGGTGACGATTGATACAGGGTCAAATACCTCCGACTTTGCTTACGGGCATTTGATGCGGTATAATAAGGCACAGGCTGGGTGAGGACAGCTAGTGGGAATTACTAAATTTTCCAAGTTAACTTGAGGAGAGTACACAATGTTTTGGTGTGATGGCTTACTGGTCATCTTTTACCATTGACTGTGCAATTGCAATGTTCCAACATAACGAATTAACCTAACTTGCTGATAAATGAATGTGCACATCGTTATTTGAGATTCGAAGCTAAGTATGCGTATTCAATTCGTATTCAAAAATTTTGATATTCGCACACCCATAGTTATAAGCCCAACTGTACTGCTTGTAGCTATCCGCAATGGAAATTGCCATATTTCCTTACTTGCTTTGGATGCAATGCTGTCTTCAGACGATCGATTGTGTTAACTATAACACAGTGTTATTTTAAATGTTGCCTAAAGTAACAAGTACAGTAGACTTTTGTTAATTCGATTCCGGTTTGTTTGATTTTCTTGCTTAATTCAATCCCACACAAAGGTCCCGGCCAGCCCCCAAGCATTTCTGTGGGCCCAAATTTTTGTTATTTCGATCCTAAAATTATCCTTCACCAGAATGTTTGAACTTGACCAGTCAGCCCGCACCTGCCTTCATTTTTAACGCCAGTAGTGACCCCTTTAGTGGCAGCATATGTCTTGGCAGAGCTTAGGGGGGCAGTAAATGTGTTGAACATGTCATGTCCCATCAGAAACATTAAAAAAATTTTTTTAATGAATATTGGGTTGCAAATTGCCTTCGCAGCATTCGTATGCTTTACCATATAACACGGATACATTGCACCAAAGCTGATTTTACGAAACTGTCCATCAATTTGCAACATACAGTGAACTCTCGTTAAGACGAACTCTGTTAAGCTATATTCTCATGTATAGCGAAAAACATGGGAATGTTTGTTTGGTTTTCCATTGACACAATGCAGAAAAAAAATCCGCATAAGACGAACCGTCTCAGACGTGCTCTTTGGTTAAGATGAACAATTGTAGTGACCGCCACCACTACTGATCCTGGAGGCACGCGCATCCAGGCACACTACTGCTGGCCTGCGGCGCACATCGGCCATGGACAGAGGCGAAAACAAGCGGAGGAAATAAGAGACGGTGACATATCACTTTGTGAATGCAAAACTATCGGCCCTTGGTGCGCCTAGACTGTCCACATCACAGATCGCATTCAAAATAGGGCTCACACGGCCGCGCCCTACGCAGCAGCCGCCGGAGTAGAATGCCTCCTTGTAAACATTCGCTTACTAACTACATTAACAAGCATGGTGTCAAAACGCTGGCGTGAGGAATCGCGACAGCAGCAGCAAAAACACTGCGCACGCAAAGCGACGAGCCATTGACCTATCTAGACTGTGCCTCCAAAGCAGATCGTGTTCAAGATGAAGCCCGCGCTACCAAACTACAACACCCTGCTTCCTCCCCTTTCCTCCTTTGCTCACGCAAGATTGAGCCGCCATCGTTGACTCACTGTCACATGCTTGCACTTGCTCACTCAGCTTAAGGCACTCGAGGACGATGTTATCACGGGACGAACCCAGTACGTCTGTATCACAAACGAAACCTGTAGCAATGGTGTCATCAGTCGCAGCGACAGGATCTGAGCTTCTTATCTGAGAAATTATGTCTTCGTCCATGAGCGCACCACACACCACTGCACTTGCGTTCACGTCGACTTAGTCCGCAAAGCCGACTTCTTCTAAAATGTCTGCCATCGAGGCGGTGACGCCATGTTCGAGCGCAGGTGGCTCGTTAGCTTGCAGAGCTTGCGTGCCGAAGCCGCAGTGGCGATAGCAATTTGCTATCGTAGTTGCCGTCACTTGCTCCAAAGCACACACAAGCATGTGTAGCGCACTTAGGAGCGTAACTTGGTAGTCGTTGCATAAAATTATTCGTTCCAACATGTGGCGCCAATGAAACGATTTAACATTTTTCCTTTTTAACTGGTCCATGGGCTGCAGTGCTGCTGTTGTGTTTGCTGGAAGGAAGGCCAGCTTAAAGGCCTTCATCTCAACCTCCGCCTTATGAGCCGAACTCTTGTCTATAAGAAGCAAGACTCTGCGGCCACAGTGTTCAAGCTTCCTGTCAATATTCGCTAGCCACGGTGCAGACAATTCCCTGTCATTTTCTGTTGGCTGCGTAGTCCTCCGAGTGGGACTGGATGTTCTTGAAGCAACAAGGACTTCTTGATTATCACAAACAGCGGCAGCTTTTCAGTTCCAGTCATGTTTGCTGCAACCATCACGGTTATTCTTTCTTTACTTCTTTTCCCTCCCGTGCACTTGTCGGCTTTATACGTGATGGTTTTGGCGGGTAGCAATTTGAAAAATAAGGCAGTTTCATCCACATTAAATATGTCCTGTGGAGAATACTTCTCTATGTAGCCTTGAAGCACCTCAGAGCACGAAACTTCACACGTTTTCATGTTCACAGCCTTCATTTCTCCTGACACAGCACGGTCATAATGCTCGCGAAAATGGTGCAACCACCCATTTGAAGCAGCGAAGACATTGTAGCCCAGCTGCAGGGCGAAGTCTGCTGCCTCCACCGGTATGACGGTGCCACTCAGTGGCATGTCCTTTGCACGCATTTCCTTAATCCAAATGAGAAGCGCTTTCTCGAGGTCGGGATACTTTGCGGGCCACACCCTTTTTCTTTCGCTGGCAACATCTGTCTCTAAGGCATCTTCAATAGCCCTCCTATTCTTTATGTAAGTGAATAGTGAGTTTTTCGGTATTGCATGCTTCTTTACGATTTCTTGCTTAGACAAGAGTCTGGCATCCACTTCCCGCAGGATGTCACTTTTCTCTTGTAGCGTTTCAGCGCAGTATTTGCTGCGGGCACAAACCATCTTCAAGAGGCAGCCACAGAAGATGCTTCTGACACTGAAAACTGAGGCATACGAGGCTACACCCGAAATGGAGACTGCAGAGGCAAAGGTGCTAAACGTAACATTGGAAGAGACTCCTATTTGTCGGTTCTTGAGTGCAGACAAAGCTGCAACACACCTGGTCACGGTGCTTTTATGTTGGTCGTGCCATCTGTCGCTCAAGAGTAACAGCTACCTAAGATTTGCAAAGCCTCCGAGATCGGCGCTTAAAGAACCAAATCTTGGAGGTCACGTAGGGCGGAGAGGGGGCAGCCGCCACTCTCCTCTGGCTTCCGTGCCAGTTTGGTTTTACCCGATTTTACCTTCTCTCTTTGTTCTCTCCATCCTAGGTCAGTGCAGCCTCGTCACTAGGCAGCCGCCCTATCGCGAGTGCGTTTCTCTGGCCGTGTGCCAGACGCCAAGCTGCTGGTGCGGTGGTGCTTAGTTCAAATTATTCGTGGCGGAACCTACTCGCATTCTAATTAACAGGCTTTTTCATTCATTGACTTGTATGGAGCTTTCCCAGACCAAATCATACAATTCAAACTATCCATAAATTTGAATTATTGAAGTTCGAATTAACGAGCTTTCACTGTAGTACATATTCCTGATGGTCTTTTGTCATCTCTACACTGCGGTGCTTGTTGCTGCTGCTAACTAAAATTTTCAGAAGGTAAGTAGTTTCATGCTAGTCTTTTTCTTGCAAACAAGTTGTTTATGGCATGCTATAGTGGAAACAAGTCATTCACAAAGGGTTGGGAGCCTGCACACACTGCTCAAAGTCTTTGAAATTTCAGTAGAGCTCCACATAACTCCATCCCCTCGGCAGACTATTGACTCGGCAGCCATTTAGTCTGCCTCTGTAAGCATCGGCTGCCTTGAAATTCTCGTGTGGGCCGGTATAATGTTGATCGTTATCCTGCCACTAGCAAGCTTCTTTCTTCTTTTTTTTTTTCTCTCTCTCTCACTTGCAACCAGGGGCGTACACGTCGACCGCAACAGCGTCAACTCCGTGCTGCTGAACGGAGAGCCCCAGAACCGGCACCCCAGACTCCTCGTCGCGGGCACTGTGAGCCAGAGCGCTACGAGCGACCACGTTACGCTGCGTAACACAACCCTCATGCCATCCGTGCCTGGCCTCCACTGCCTCATGCCGTTGCTGTTTGCTCCCTATTGCGAGCTCAGGTATGCGTTCGTCGGCTTTCTTTTCTTGAAGAGATACGAGGAAATGTTTGCCAAGTCGGTTCTGTGGAATCTGGTGTGAACCTAACCAAGCTCATGATTGCAAGTGTGTTAGGGGTGCAGATGCATTCAACAAGGTGACTGTAAAGAGGTGAAAGAGGCCCTCTATGAGTTATTTCTCGGTGTCTGAACTTTGGTATTCAGTTGAGGAGGATGTTTCAGGACTCGCAGAGTTCCTACATGAGGACGACACATTAGAAGCATAAGAACTTCTAACCAATGAGGCAGTCACTGCGAACCATTGTAGTTTTCTGACAACACCCCTGCCATCCCCCTATTTTTCTGTCTTTTTCTTTTTTTCATGCAACCTGGTTATAACAATTGGCAGTTATAACTATGGAATTTTCATGGCACTTGAATATTGTTAGGAGTGATTTTGACTGTAACAATATTCAAGTTCTAGAAAAATTTTGTTGCTATAACTGATAATTGTTATAACCAGGTTGCACAAAAAGTACAGCAGGGACTGACATCAAACATTTTAATTAGGCAGAAAGAAGAGCCTTAAAACCTGTTTAAAGAATTGCTGGTTTTAACAATACTCGGATGTAAGAATGAGTAGGCATAGTGCAAACTTTTTTGAGTGTTTTATGGTAAAATAAATCTGCTTACTATAATGTTTGGTATGCCGCAATATTGGTTATAATAATTGAATCTGGCTACTGACTGCGACTCAGTTTTGAGAGCTTGAGTTGGGACTCTTGCTGTGGTTCACCAAGTTTTCCTAAGCGGTCTTGCGGTCTTTATGGAAGCAACTTCATCGTACTGGATGCAGTTGCAGGGTCAACGAGGTCACTCGGCCATGGACGGTTGTCAAAGAAGGAATGTTGAAAGCCATGGCAGCATTCCCTGAACCATTGCACGGAGAGATTACAAAGCACACTTGGAGAGCATGCTTGATGAAGGGGAGCCGCGGTGGTGGGATCTCGGTTAAGAGGCTAAGAAATTTGTGCTGGGTGCTGCTTTTCAACCTGTGCTGCTGCAGAAGATCGACAACTGATAACTGCTTGCTCAAGCAGGTGTTGACCGGTGGCTACCGGCAGCACGTAGCTTGAAGTGCTTCGAGGTTTGGCAGAACGTTGTGTCGCTCCCACGGGGCGGGAGAAAGCAGGCACAGTCCAATCGAAGGAGTTATACATGTTGGTTGTGGTTGTTATGTGACTCTGCAGGAGGGTGTGGAGATTGACTAGGTGATAGACTGAGCTAGATCAAGCTTTTAAAAACGGGCGCTCAGCTTGGCATAGGGCTTTTTGTCCGAGCGCAGTCTAGGCAGACACTTCGCTTCGGAAATGAACTCTTTCCTCCACCGGATGCTGGCTCCTCCTTTGCGATGACAGCATACACTTGAGCCATCGAGAGGTGCTGTCTCGAACCACCACTAACCACAATCCCTAACTGTTCATGCCAAAAAGAAAAAAATTAAATATCCTTAAAAACAAAACAGCGAGCCATGCAGTGCCAGCCTTCAGATGCGTATTTCAAGAGTGTGGAATGGAGATGCACGCGGGGAGGTGCGGCGGCCCACTAGTTTCTTTTCTTTTCCAGGATTTTCCATTCTTTCTTTCTTCATATTCTTTCTGTGCAGACACCCAGTAGCTAGATCTAATTGCTATAACCGACAATACAGCATGAGAATATTGTAGTAAGCAGTTTATTTTACTATAGAAACACATGGACGTTCATGGCGCTGTGGCTGCTTATTGTTATAGCCAATACGGTCAAGCCTCGATATAACCAATGTTTACCTTCAGAGAAAAACATAATTAAATTGTGAATTTCATTAATTCGGAATTTAAAATTTCAACAGTAGGACATTCCTAGGGGATAGTATCTTGTATTGCAATAGTAGTACCGCAAGAAGGGCAGGCAGTAATGACGTTGTTATGAGCACAAGCATGAGCGGTACAGATAGCACCAAGAGCAGTGCATCAGCGTAGCTCAAGGCATCCAAGACTCGTGAGTATTGTGTCACGTGGCACCGTAAATCTTGGACGCCATGGCAGATCACGGTTACTGCCCACAGCCGTCACCAAATTGCACCCACAAATTAAAACCAAAAGTGGGAAAAAATAGACATTCGTCCTGAAAAACAAAAAGTTGCAGTTTCACCAGGAAGGCTGGGCATTGATAGAAACAGCAGGGGGACAGCTACGCCAAGTAAGGTTTGTAGTTTTATCAGTGTCACGTGTGTTCAGGCAAACATGGACATGTCTCACTCGATGACCGTGAACACTCGCTGTCACAATGTGAGCAAATGCTTCGTGCCATGTCTCGCAATCTTGACATTACCCGACCGCTAACACAGCACACATGGGAACACATTGCGCTTCAAGTCACCAAGCAACTCGGCTGGGTCTTTGCTTTTGCCATAGATTACCTCAAAGATCCGGCGCTTGGCTCAGCTATGGACATGGCCAAGGTAGAGGCGTTTTTGCCGCTAAAGCTTTTCATATGGAAGGACGCTTGCAAGTAGCTTTTGCCTCGACTGACATTTTGATAGTCTTTTACTAGATTTGCCAGCCATACAGGCTCCAAGTACATGCTTGAAATGGCCGAAAACTTTGTTCACTCGAAACTGTCACAAAGTTGCTTTGTTTAATTGCAAAAAAAAGAAATACTGTTCTCTGTGGAACTAAAATCGGGAAATGAAAATAGTTCGCTACATCTTGAGTTTCAGTAACCATCTGAGGGCCGAATTATATTGAAAAAAACTTTCCCAGGTGGTCAGATTACTTTATTGCGGATCTTGAATTTACAAAATGTATAAAGTCGGTAATAAACAGTAAAAAATAATTAGGAACAGTATTTTGGTGTCGGCATCACTCAGAACTGCAAAATGCTCAATAGTATTTCCGGGCGTGCTACTCCTTGAAACACGGGTCCACGCACAGCGCCTTATCGCAGTCTGCACACCTAAAATGCGTACTCTTGGAGCGAGGAGTTGTGTTGGCGCACAAATGACATCTCTGCGTGTGGCTGCCTTGGGCAGAGGTCTGAGGCACCCTCTCGCATAAGCGCGTTGCCGCGGAGAGCGAGAATACCTCGTGAGCGGTGGTGATAAACAAGGTAAGAGCAGTGCCAATCAAGATAGAAATCAACTTCCGCCGCCCCTGCGAGAGCGTGCCGACAAAGAGAAAAACCACGTTTTGCGCGCCTCTGTTGCGATCACGCGGCGGAACCGAAACCGCGAAAGCGCGTTGCCACTGAGAGCTAGAATACCTCGTGAACGTCGCTGATAAGCAAGCTAAGAGTAGCACCAGTCAAGATATAAATCAACTTCCACCACCCTGCAAGAGAGTGCCGACAAAGAAAAAAATGACGTTTCGCGCGCCTCCGTTGCGATCACGCGGCGAAACCGATACCGCCAAAGGGGCGTTGCCGCAGTCTGAGCGACGCGCTGAAGCTAGCAATCAGCTCTGTTTATCTCCCCAAGAAGGTAGCACCAATTTCAAACGCATCTTGTAAGTGCTAAGAGGTGGCAGCACCTCCCGATGAGCACGCATCGTCATTATGGCGCGAAATTTCAAACGGAGGGTCGGGACCGTACCCGTACGGCTAAGACCTTGCGGGACAGAAAACCGCAGCCGTACATGTACGGCAAAAACCTTCGAAGGGTTAAATTGAAGTTTGAATGTATATTCGGTATCGTTATAAGTGGGTTCGTTTATAATTTGCCCTCACATTACGACCTGCAAGCCTCCTAGTTAGCTCAGATGGTAGAATGAATGTACTGTACACAAACTGAAATGCACGTAAAAGTGCCGCCCTTTCTCCTGTTGAGCTGAAGGAGTGTAAGAACTTTGTTGTGTTAGAAATGTCAGTCAACCAGTGGTCTTTATGCAGGGATTCGACTGAGCAGCCTTGTCCCAAACGAACTATGTCTGTCTCATTTGCCATGGGCTGTACTCAACATCCTAGTCTCTTCAACATTCAGTTTTGCTGTTTCACCTCGCAGAATATTCTGTTGCAGGTTTGCCACTTTGGTTTTGCATTTGCACACTTCCCTCTGCTCAGGGTGAATGCGGAGCGGTCCGAGTACACGGGCGCGCTTTGCGGCCTGGGCTATGAATTGTCGTCGAACTTGCCGCTCTACCCAGAGCATGACCTTGAGGTGTCCTTCGACATTGGCTTCACTGACGAAGACCTCTTTATGGTATGTTTCACGGGAATTATGTTAAAGATCATTGCATTCTACAGGTACTACCGTATTTACTCGCATAATGATTGCACTCGCGTAATGATTGCACCCCTGAATTTTGTCGTCAAAATTCGATTTTTTTTATTTCCCGTGTAATGGATCGCACCCCGAACTTGCCGCAGCAATATGTTATGTGCCAAGTCTAGCTAATATTGATCGCGCTTACCATCTGTCAAATGCTAGGCGAACGACTCTTCAAGACAAACCAAGCAGTCGGCACGCACCAAACATTCTTAAGTAGATGCCTCATTTCATTACTTTCATCACTTTCCGCACTTCCATGACTAAAAAGAAGCTGCAACCAAACTTGCCTTTATTTGTGTAGGCTTTATAATGGTTGTGGTCAATAACAACAAAAAAGGCGCCTTTCGATTCTTCTCATCTGCACTCGTGGGCACGCAACAAATCGCGAGCGGCAATGATAGTAGCCATGTTTACAGTGATACGTTAAAAGTGTACCCTATTCATACGCCGACGCTTGTAACACGGCTAAGATATTCACCCACCCTTAGCGGAAATGTGCCGTATTAGGATAGCAGTGAAGACAGATGCCGCAGTTTCCGCAGCATGCCGGCCCTGTGTTTCTATGTCACTGGCAGCTAAGCGCGCCCATCTGTTTCTGTCCCCTCAAAGTGGACATGGCTACGTTATTGCCGCAAACTTGCCGATATTAACATTATTATTCATTACTGATACGGGAAAAATTGTTTAAATGCACATAATGTACTCACGAGAAGAAAAAAATATTGCGTTCGGCGCATTCGGCTTGCTCCGCCGGCCGCCATTTTTGTTTTGGTGTCCCACAGCAAACGCGGAAAAAATTTTTTTTTTTCTTTTCACAAGAAATTTAACCCACGTAATGATTGCACCCCTGATTTGGCTTCAATTTTTCTGACAAAAAAAGTGCGATCATTATGCGAGTAAATACGGTTACCTGTTCAGCTTAAACTTGGTGGCAATAACAAAGAAGCTTAAGAAGCTAGGTACTGCACAAGAAACGATAGGCATAACATTAAAAAACAGGAAGACAGATGTGTTAGGCTAGAGACTAGCGAACGCGGGCAACCGATATCCTAGTTGACATTAAGAGGAGGAAAATGGTTTGGGTGGGCCACGTTATATGTAGACTGGTGGTCTATTAGAGTTACAGAATGGGTGCCAAGAGAAGGGAAGCACAGTCAAGGACGGCAGAGGACTAGGTGGTGCACTGGAATCGAAAAAGTTCGCAGGCGTAGGATGGGGTCGGCTGATTCAAGACGGGGAAATTGGAGATCACTGGGAGGGGGGCCTTCATCCTGCAGTGAACACTAAATAGGCCAATGATGGTGGAACTGATTCATCTCATAGGCCTCGTCTCGTTCACCTCAGCAGCGCCATTAAAACCCATCAATCATCATTCATCTCACTGGCATGGAAATTTACGTGTGGCATAAGCTGCTTGCTCTCGGCTCTTGCAGGTCAACAAGGTGCGCATGATGATCAACATGGTCCTGCGTTCTGACCCTGGCATGTCCGTCGTGAGCTGGAACGGCGCCGGTCTTGCAAACTGCCAGGACAGAGCGCGGCAGTACCTTCTCGAGTGAGTACACGTCGATGTGGCCCCCGCGGCATGTCTTTGCTACAAACGCTGCATCAGCGGCAGCTAGTTTGGCAGCTTCCAAAGTCCTCGAGCTCCACCAAACTTGGAGGCTTCGTGGCTGTCAATGTGTTTCAGTGTTGACAGTCACCGTTCTATAAATGTGGACTCTATACAGGAACTCTGCAGGAATAATCGGGAATTTGAAATATCGGATCTTTAAGAAAATAAGTGACTTTATTTCACAAATGGCCAGAAAAAGCATTCTCAATGCATTACTGTGTTTGCACACACTTGCCTGTGACCTTGACTGTCCGTTTTTCAACCATCGTCATGCTGTCGCTACAGATACACAAAAACACAATCAATGCATGCAACTCGAGTCTCCATTTCCTGGTAAGATAACCGAGGTCAACCATGCTATGATAGCGAAATGATCACTGTTTTGCTCTGCTACAGTCATTGTCGGGCACTTCCCTAACTTAATTACTGCCCTCGTTGGCATGGACATCGAAGGTGGGGCTCGTGCTACTTGAAGCTGCTTGATGATATTGACTGACAAGAATTCAAAATAAGGAAGTTGCCCAGAGCACACAGAATTTGCGTGGCAAACTGCAGATGCAGCCTTTAGGAAAACTTTTACTGTGAGATAACAAACAAGCCGGAGAGTGCCACATCTGGGCTATAGGACGGGTAAGGGAACTGTTTGGATGCTTCAGGAAACAGTAAAAGAAAAGACATTGCTTTAGCATAGATCAAGGTGTACTTAAGACGGTGGAGGCAATGTTTAGGAAGGTGGCAAAAGATGGCTTCACTTCCGTTATCTAGGCTTGGTAGAAATGGCCTCGTATGTTTTGTGTGTGCTTACCTGCTAGGGAGCCTATAGAAAGGGATAAAAGCGCCATTTAATAATTTTCGAAAATAAAGATTTCATAACGTTAGTCTCTTTATTGAGCGAACCTCTTCTTTTTTGTAGTAATCTCTCGTTATAACAAAGTCAACAGGACATTGGAAAATTCGGTGTAACTTGTAATTCGATAAAAGTGGCCACTGTGTAAAGGCTGAACAAAGAGATGAAATAGCGCCACTTCGGTGAAGCCTAATACGGGTGTTGCGTGGCGCAATTTCAGTGGCGATCGAGCCAGATTGGAATCGAACTTTTCCTTTGCACATGCTGTGGGAGGGAGTCAATGTGGTCTTGGTTCAGGTGACTTTGGACGCGCAGAAGGCCAGCGTGAAGTGACGTTTGTCTGTTCTGCTACGCACTACTTCCTCAGCACCGTGGCCACCACAGCCACGATGCCGCCGTCACAACCTTTATTTCATTCACGGGGCTTAGGAATGAAAACATGGAAGAAAAGAGTGTGCAGTTGATGCGGATGGCATAGCTGCCGATGAAGAAGATCACTCGTTCACCCGGCGCAAAAGGCTTCGCTCAGCGTTGAGCGTCGTCGGTGTGCACGGGCCCCTTTACAGTTCGCTTTTAAACGGAGCAGCTTATCAGTTTGCTTTAAGTAATCAAGGTTTAAAATGCATGCATTTGAGCTGGGACTGAGAGAAAGTTCAAATAATGCGATAATTCAAGTGGCTTCTTATTATAACGAGTGGTTACTGTTGTTGCATCTGGAATAAAGTGTTCTGTTATGTATATGCAATAAAAATATGCAATACAAAATTCGTAATTTCTCAGCATGTTTTTTAAATAGAAAAACTGCTGCTTTGAAGGGTTAATGCCGCATGCTAACTACTTCTTCTTTGGGCTTTCTTTTTTCTTTCTTTCTTGACGACTACGGGCATGTGTCTCTGTCACTATCTTCAAACGCACTGCAGATGTGGCTATGTGTGTGTGTTGTGAAGAGCAAATACAACATGAATAAATCAGCCGATCGACGTGTCAGCCTGCGTCACGCGTGGTGTGCACCCTGCTGTTGCACGCAGCCTGATGAGCCGTAAGCGGCAGTCGATCGAGCCCCGGCTGCCCCCACGGCGTCACACGTGGAACCTGCTGCGGGAGGAGTGGCGTGTGCACGCCGTCGTGGACGGCATCATGGCAGTGGAGGCCAACGTGCTGCCCCTGCTGGACGGGGTCACGCTGGAGCCGTCGCTCAACAACCTGCGCGTGCTCCGCAAGAAGCTGCAGGACCTGCACGTGGAAGCCAGCAAGTGAGTGTTGTCATTTCATGTTACTCTCTCCTGAATTTTTCCATAAAGTTTGCGAACTTTTGGCCTGTTTTACATGTGTCAAATCTTGCGTTAAAAAAAAATTATGCACAGCCCACGTACTGTAGAAATCAAAGTTACGAAAAACATAGTCCTTGCGGCGGCGCGCCTTGACCGGCTCCTTGTAGGCGCTCATTGTGCAGCTCGGACATGCTGAAGGTCTGAAAGAATGTGGGCTTGTCTAGCCGCTCAATCATTTCGAACATGTTTGTCTTCCTTTGCGCCCCAGTAGTTTGCCACCCTTAAGCTGCTCAAGTAAACCACTGAGGAACGCGATGTCCAAGTTGACACACTTCTCAACGAAGAGCTTCATTGTGAGCATCAGGAGCCAGTTGGCGTGCACAGGGTGGGAAATTTAATTTTCAATCGCTGTTTGTACACAGGCAACCTGTGTTTTCTGTGTTGTTCCCCATCTTCCCAAGCGCGCCACCTGGCTCAGTGCAAGTTGTGCACGAGAATCGGGGGCGAGAGTCGTAGGATGGAACTCGAATGGCAACAGTGCTGCGACCACGCCAGCAGTGTGAACATAAGCATATACCCAGCGACCCAAGTTGGTGGGCACTACCAGGCTCGCAGCGTAGGCAGCTAAACAGATACACCCGAAGTGCCTTAAGTTCACAAAGAATGTTTCACATTAATAAATCCTGTTAGCAAAAAAAGTTTTGCTTATTGGTCTTCAAACCGTCCGTTGGAGGTCACATGATGGCAAAATGAGTAAGCTTAAGCAAACAAGTTCCTGAAGCAGGGAAAGTCGGCAGCAGCGGCAGAGTTGCTGTTACCTGTTAGTACCTGTTACCAGAAGCCACAACGCTGTGATTGCACTTGCAACAAAAAACGTCTCATACTTCAAGCACAAAGGGGCACGAGTAACGCGTGATTTGACATAACTTGATGTCCACATGTTGTAGTATTATACAAGAGAGTTATTCGATGGGAAGTTTCGTGTATCAATTACACTAGAACCTCGTTCATATGTTTTGCAAGAAGATGCGAGCCAAAATGTACTAGCCAGGGGAAGGTGTGACCCCAAGTCAGAAAAAAAGTTTAGCCAGGCACAAGTACAGTTGACATCTACGTGATGTCATTTGGCGGGACATTTGGCGGGATTTTGGTGGGACACTTTGACATGCCCACTCGGTGAGAATCGTTGCGCCACGAGACGCTGACGTGCGTCGATCTGGTGGGGCTGGAGCAGCCCGGTACGCATGTTGTCCTATTGTGTAGTGTTTTAAGATGGCCACCAGGAACCAAAAAAAAAGTCGAGCTGGCAGGTGGCACCAGAATACGATGCCACCAGAGTGAAACACGGCGCCTGCTATGTGTGCAGTATGCTTCAAATGGCACTACGCCACAGGCGCTTTGAAACAGGTAGGTGACGATGCTCATCGCAATAGGGTTGGCGGTAATAGCTGTGAATGCAATGTGCGACAACCTGCATGGAGATGGTGGCACCAGAAGAGGAAACTGATTCTATGCCGGCATTTTCATGTGACACAAGTGGTGAGTACCGTGGAGAAGCTGCCGTGGCGGGCACCTATTGCTCTCTATCGCACGTAACACGACATGTGCTCTGAAGTTGTTACATTATTAAAGGAGTTCATGTCTCTAAAGCTCACTGTGATGGCCACTGCAAACATTGTCAGCTCTGCAGCAAATTACTTGGAATTGTTACTGGAACATCTGGTTTGTTGAAAAAGTAATGTGTCATGCAAGTCCACCACTTTTTATTTGCTTATGCATCAGTAAAGTGAGAGAAACAACCTTTTTCCAACATTCCTCTTTCCAATGCTTGGAATTGTTACTGGAACACCTGGTCTGTTGAAAAAGTAATGTCATGCAAGTCCACCACTTTTTTTATTCGCTTATGCATCAGTAAAGTGAGAGAAACAACCTTTTTCCAACATTTCTCTTTCCAATGCATACCTTGTTTATTGTCATTCTTAACCTTCAACTATAACAATCTCAATACGGCAAATGAGTTCTGTGGAATCCCACAAGGTATATAAATTTTCATGAAAGGGAAAATTGGTCATCCATCCAAATGTAGCACGAAGCTACATTTGCCCTCACACTGGGGTCTGCTAGCCTCCTGGTTAACTTGGATGTTAGAGTGACCGCCCCGGAAAGGTGCTGGTCCCAAGTTCAAATCCCGGACCAGGGCGAATTTTTCCTTAACTGTGAAGCTTTCTTTCTTAGTAACTCGTACAGGTTTTATATTTAGCTTTGTGTTCAGGCGGATGACAATTTTCCTGTTCAGTAACCAGCTCATCATAAGATAGACCCACCTGCCATGATGGCATAGTGGCTTTTGCATTATGCTGTTAAATTCAATGCCACAGGATCGAATCCCGGCCACAGTGGCTGCAGTTCAATTGGGATGAAATACAAAAAAAAAAAAAAAACATACCGTGCATTGGGTGCAAGCTAAAGAAACCTGGGTGGTCAAAATTAATCTGGAGTCCATGCCTTGCCTCATAATCGTATCATGATTTTGGCATGTAAAACCCCAGAATTTAATGTAATCATAAGATGGACCACATTTACTCGCATAAGACCCACACTTTTCCTTCGAAGTATGGCTCTTGCGAGTCAGACATATGACCACCCACAAAACCATGGATGGATCAGGGACGATGTACAGTGTAACCTTGTTCATACATTTAGAGAAAAAAAAACCGCACTAGCGAGGAAAATGTGTGATCTGAAGCCATTCAAAAATTTGAGACTCAGCTGTAGTTCCCACCTACATAACGTGAAGTGTTGCGCGAAACTCCGTCAATAAATATACACAGTAAATGTAGGCAGAAGGGCACTGATCCAAACACCCTTCTTGATTGACATCAGCTCTTGGCCAATAGCAGCCACATATGAGAATCCGCTATATTATGAAATAACACATCCAGAAAAAAGTGAGGAGCAGGCTTTTGTTGAAAAGAGAGCGTCTGAGAGAAATGTGGCTTAGTGCTCCGCTTGCAAGTTCGACACAACGGGCACGACTTCAAAACTTGGCCCAGATGTTGACAGCAGCGTATGCTATCCTCAGGCTATGTTTTCTCACCAAGCTCGAGAGGTGGTTGAGGGCCACTTTGAGGGTTCATCAGCAGACTTCTTCCCAAAAGTAGTCGTCCTCAGTGCCATCCGCACTCTTACATATTCCAGGAACATTGAAACATTTGTCGACTTTCATCTGATGCTGAACACCATGTGCTGAAAATGCAGTCCTTGGTTAAACTGTTTTTCTTTTTCAACTTTCTGACATCAAAAGTTGGGGGTGCTGGTCTTGCACCATGGAGGGTCTTGTGTGAGTACAGTCAATGTCCGATCTTTTTGGACTGCCGAGGTGCTGTGAAAACATCAGAAAAAATCTGGCTGTCTGAAAAAAAAGTAATAAGTGCTTGCTTTTTACTGCTCCCAAGGGCTCAAATTGCCACAAGCGCGTCCAGAACAGCTATGAAGGCCTACCGGTGTACTTATTGGGTATTGGGGCTCGTACTGTGACAGGAGATGGCAGGTCCACACCTCTATAATTAAAGATGCCCCGTGACAGTGGCCACTCATCATTCTTGGTATGCTTCACCGCAATACATTGGGTATCCTTGACCTCGTAAGACTGCTGTGTTGCGGCAAAGCGGACTTTTGGGAACCGGCATTATGCACCGCTTGACCCTTGCTGTAATTTCTGCACTTCAAAGCTGTCTCTGCGAATGTCAAAGGTGGAATCGGTGCCATTGCTGACAGGAGCAAATTCTGTAAATGAAAAACATGGCACCGAACAGCAGGAAGCTTGAGAGCAAACATCAAAGCAGCTAGGCCTAGCGTTGCTGCCGTGGCTACGGCTGCCAGCGAATGGGCTTGCAAATGTGCTGGTTCAGCACTGCAAGATAATCAATATGGTGGTGGTGGGGCTTCTATAAATGCCATTTCGGCCCAGAGGTCATACCAAAGAGTCTGGAAAATCGGACAGCAAAGGGCTTCGGCATCCGAAATTTCAGATTTGCTTATACATTGGCTCTGGGGGTTACATGGTGGCGCCACTAAGGTTTCCGAATTATCGGGCATGTCCGAAAAATTGGTCATGGGCTGTAAATAGGATGTGATGTTCATAGATCTACTGATCTTTGATGTGGATCATAATTTTCCACAATTAAGTTATTCATAATCTAAGTTTCGCCCTGCAAGACTGTTACATCATGAAACCGTTTCTTTCCTTCTTTTAAAAAAAATTTTCCAGTTGTCGCACCTCAACCGAGCGCATGCTGCGTTGTCCCGTGTGCGACGTGATGTCCCTGAACCCGTACGACCTGCTGCAGCACCTGCGCACCAAGAGCCACTTGGACAAGGAGCGGCAGGTGCTCGAACTCTTCGAACAGTACACTGCAGAGGCGGAACGAGAACCCTTACCGCACAAGTAGGATGAATCGGCATCCCCAGACGGTCTTCAAAGCTGCTGCAGCAGCCAACGTTTAGTTCGCTAGGCAAACTGGCGGACACTTGGAAGTCCCTTAAACGAGCTCTTCTGTGAAGCGCTATGTCGTAGACGGCATTGTATTTCGTGCCACGCGGAGGTGTATGCACAACATTTCTTTTCTGTTACCGCATTGTTTTGATAGTGTAACGGCCTTTGGTTATTACATTAATAATTAAAGCATTGAAGTACAATGCACAAGTTTTCACTGACCCTCAGTCTTTATGGACGTCGACCTATAGTAGTGCAGTTCGTCCTGCCGAGTAAATGAAAATAATTTGGAAATTCTCACTTAAAACTTCCGCATGCGGTGCGGTGTTACTGACAGGAGTAGGCCGCCTTTGTAAGGACAGCGCCCCTCCTTGGAGCTTAATGTTCTAACCTCGTTTGTTTTGGTTTTAGTGTACAGGCGTGTTTGTACTGAAACAATTATGTGCATAAGTTCTGCACATGGTTTGTGCATGTGCGTGCGTATGTGTAGATGTGTTTGTTTGCACCCAAATGTGACCTTTGTGCACAAGTAACGTGCGCATTGACTTTTTTTTTTCACGATTACTTGCTGGCAAGCGCTCACTCGAAAACAATGTGCTTAGCTCATTTTTCTTTCTCGGTGTTTGGCTGCCGAGATCATCGTTGACTCGTGACGCACATTTTGTAATGGGATTCAGCTCGTCTTGTAGAGCAACGCGACAAATCCCAGACAAGCGCACAAAAATAAAGACAGATTGCGGATAGCACTAAATACTTTTTCTTGTTGCCTTGTTTATGCTGTGTTGCTCCACAAGATGAACTTGAAATCAGCTAGCCTGACTTGCCATCTCATTCTAGGACTCGATGTTTGAAATCAACATGTACAGTACCTGAATATTACAAGATTACAAGTGCTTCTTGATTAGCTTTTAATTGAAAGCCGACTGCGGGTTTTTCCAGCGCAAAGGTGTTTCTGAATAATAAAATTCTGCGCAAGCTTTTGTTGCCATCGTACTCGACTCCTATGTTATAGCTTTTATCTTGCGAAATATTCTATGAACAACCCCCTATAAATAAACCCCTTTCCTGAAGTAGCTTTAGCTAGTACATATTAACTATTGGAACATGACTGCATTATGTAGCTCGTTTATCATTTTTTATGGGAAAGAAATGAGTAATGCAGCATAGAGAATACTACACCCAGTACGTGAATTTTCATTTCTTAATGACTGTGCAAGAAACGAGGCAGCTTGGCACTTCAGTGATTTGGAGATCACTTTGTCGCTGGGAGCTATCTAGCTTCAGTTTGTTACGACATATTTTTAGTCTCTGTTTTAGTCCTTTCTTATTTGTTAGTTCAATGCTCTTTTCATCGCATACATGTTACAGTGACATTTGTATCTCCGTTAACTGGCTTTGTTACCAGCTTTTGCTGCTCATCCAAATTAATGCGCATACAGTTAGTCTGAACACAAACTTGGTAGAAAGTCACGGTCGGTTTTAGTTTTGTTGTCATTCCAGTAGTCACAAGCCTGTGATCACTTTAGCCAAGCATCATCATGCTCAGGTATAAATATTCACATTATGCATCGCCATTGCATTTGTTGACACATTTCCAGGCGTCTTGGAATCAGTGTGGAGATCGCATTGGAGTTTGTTAATAAAGAGTTGAACACCAAAGCCCAGATTGTACTATTTCTTGCCTACCTATGTCCCAAGATGAAGTCGATGCTGAAAGGAGTAGTGACATATTTTCTACATTTTATTGTTGTTAAATGGAGCATGTAGACCTTGAAACTTTAGAAAAAAATACTGGCAAGCCTCGCAGCGCCTGGCCGGGCACTGTCCTGGCTTCTGTTGTATGTGCCCATCTCATTTGCATTATGATGGCTTTCCCAAGTATCAATCAACTTGCTCAGTTTGTTTTGATGAGTGCTGCAAGGACTATTTATTTCCGCTATCAGTGAGTCCGCGCATTCTGCTGGCAAAATTAGAAAATGTGGAATGCAATAATGTATCGGGTGCTGTGGTGCGAGTGGTTGAGCTTGTGCGACGTGATGGCCGGGGCTGTATAGGTGTGAGGGTCATGCCACTGTACTGGAAAAGAAAAGAAAAAAAAAACATTGAGAAATACATTCAGAAAGACTTTAATCTTGCACTGCATGGCATTGTCACATTGCAGTAACTGAAGAATAGAACTGCTAAAACCGTTAGTTAAAAATGAAATTATTTATTGAGTGAACCTTTGCCCACCAAAAAAGCAGCATTGTATGGTGAGCAGTCGTCTGTATTCGAAATCTCATCTACGGGTCAAATTTGTTCCCTATTTATACATAGCTCTTCGTACATTAGTGTTATAGCTGGCTCTCGCATACGTTCCAGAATTTGCACCACTTTTCACTTTGCGCACTTAATCTGAAGGCTCTCAAGTTGGCGACAACACCAGAGAAAGTTACGATATAGGAACTTGGTCTTGTACTGAGCGATAACTTTGTAACAGTGGTTAGCCAGTGAAAAATAGTCGCCAGGAAAAGATAAACAGTGAACACATGTTGATGCCCCCCTCTTAAGAAAGCATCGTCCCAATGCTGCAAGCAAAACATGAATGCAGAAAAATAAAAATGTATAAGAAAAGCACACTAACAAAGCAAATAAGAATGTTTCTACAGTGCATCAGCACACTTAGAACAGCTTAGGATGCACTGCGCGGATGACTTCAGGTGGCGTACTGCGCCGCTACGATTGCACGACACCTTCGGGCAGGACCTTGCAGTCCTACAGCAAAACGTCTGGGTATCATGTTCATCCCTAAATAATGTCACAGTATCTTTTCACTGAGTTCGTGCCAGCGTATTGGTGTTGAAGTCCTGATGCTATCGCCAGGCTGGTATTTCAGATACTGTCAAAGAATAAATGTTGTATGTATGTCCTTTGCTGGTTCTTGATGCTTAGGCAGGCCAGTTGCTAGGCTTTTCCAATGCACTGGAGGTAGGCAGCGACGTCAAGATAGTCTTCGACACTGATGTTTGGCAGCATGGTACGTGTCAAGCGTCATTGTCGGCTTGCTTCTGTAAGCCAGCCTGAACGATGTCATCTGCATTGTTTGTTGTACTCCCGTGTTGTAAGCCAATGTTATACGGAAGAACGGCATGCATTATGTTACATTGACCACGTCTTGTGGTTGATTTAATATTTAGCCGTTCTGTAAGGCCACTCTTCTGCGGGTGGTAGGCAGTTGTCCTGAAGTCACTTGTGCGGCCATATTGCAAGCTCACTTGAGCAAACTCTGATGTAGTTGACATTTCTCTGTTGGTGATGAGTACTTCTAGGGCACCATATCATAGCAGGGTGTTCTCAATGAAGAATTCCGCTTTGACTGCAGTACCTTTGGGCAGGACTTTTATTTCAGTGTGGCAGCTAAGGTAGTCGGTAGCCATGATGTGGATGTTGACGTCAAAATTAAGGCGAATAAAGGCACAAAAAAAATTCATCAACGATTGCATACTCCCTAATGTGAAATTTGAACACAGCTCTACTATATGCATTTCGATTTTGCGATGTATTGAGGCAAAGAGACATGTAGCAGAGTCGGCAATCGTCGAAAATCTGATCTGTGGGTCAAGCGTGTCGGCTTTTATACATGACTCGTCCAAGGTCCCAGTGTAATCATTAGTGCCACGGGGCTTCCAGAAAGTAGTGCACAGTTCGCGTCGTGTGTACAATTAGATTGCAAAACAATCGCAAACCATGACAATCAAAACAAGTGGGAGTGAGGCTAAACCAAGCAAACCAAACAAGCATGAGTGGAGCTGACGCGAGCAGGCGATAGTACGAAACGAGCAGTCTGGCTGGAACCAGATGCGAGTATGCATCGAGCGGGTCCGCATAACACCAGTTTTCTGCAAGCGCATCACTGAAGGCACCACTCTTATTGGTCTCCACCGTTCATAGCTCGCATCTTTCATCTCCCACTCAGGGTTCGCCCTTTCATCTTTCCCTGTGCTCGCTCGCTTGGTTACACCACCAACGCTCGCCGCAGGATCACGCACCTAAGAGCTGTGCTCTAAAAGCGCAGTAAATAAAGCCGTAAGAATGTTTGAAGCTACAAGCATGAAGGTTGGACGTATCCATGTGCAAACCTCCATTCCCTTTGCCAACTGAAAACAATAGCAGCGCCAGAGTTGATTCCCTCTAGTAACGAGCAAAAAGCAGTGCTAAACGACAGGACGAAGAGAAGGATGCAGACCACTTCATCCTGTCGTTCGGAGAGAGGAGGTTGTCAAAGAGAAGGTTCAGACAGCCTTCTCTGCGTCCTGTCATTTAGCGCTGTTTTCTGCTCGTAATCATGAACAAACCAGCCCAAATGCGTTCCCTTCTGTAGCCCTCTAGTAATTTTAGTAGGAGACTCTATGGTACCTCTACTCTCCAAAAGTATTCGCGATGAACGTCTGTATTGGAAGAAGCTCGCCTCTGCCGGGACCTCATGGAATGGAGGGAAAGTAAATGGGTGGCGCATCTATACAGATTCCCTTTGCCATTGTCATCACCTGTAGTCCAAAGTTCGGTGTCAGCCTCTTCATTCTTATATTATTTTTATTTATTTATTTTCTTATTTATTTATTTACTTATTTATTTATTTCATCTGCAAGGAATATTCGTTCATGCAGCACCACCTGATTTCTTAGAAAGGTGCTACGCTGTGAAAAAATTGGCAGTTTTGCCCAAAGGTTGAAGCACTGACAGCGATGGAAAGGGTTAACTTTGCGTTTGAACTACGCAGTGTTCTCACTATGCGCCAGTGTGACTATATGGGGATGTGACATACGCACATACGCCAAAATTTCGCACCCTTGAAAGCTTTGACATGCTGTGTAGGGTCTGTAATGACATCGCACGGGCACCATTGTGCTGCTCGTGAAGAGCGAATTCAGGGCAATTGCATTGCTTTCAGAGTGTGAGCATTAGCATTGTATTGCACTTTCTAATAGTGTGAGAAGATTTAAAATAAAGGGCCTGAGCTTTGAATGAAATGTTTCTTCACTTCGTTTGCCTGTTGCAATTCCAGAAAGATTCTTGGAAAAATTTCTGTGAAAAACTTAAGACCTGGTATGAGTAACTCTGGCAGTGAATTTACATATCTCGCCCGAGGAAGTAACTGGTGTGGTAGCAACCTTGGATGTTTTTACCTTGCATACAAATATCTTAACCTACAATTCAAGTGTTTTTCTTCAGGCAAAAGATAAATCAGGTTAAATTCTGTGAGGTGTACATTTGGCACAAAACATCCTTTTATCTTGGAAAGCATATTTAGTGCCAGCGAACAAGGACAGAAGGGAGAGGACACCACAATGCGCTATCGCTGTCGTCTCCCTTCTGTCCTTGTTCGCTGGCGCTAAATATGCTTTCCAAGTCAGTTTGCCAACATGCGCAACAAATGGCAACCCTTTTATCACCCCAAAATTAAATATTGCACTAAGGGTGTTCTGCTAGTGACTATCCCCATTTGCGTAATTTTCAGAGAAACCATGAATGCAAAAAGGGTGTTCCGACACCGAATTCACCCTAGAGGGTGTAAATTTCCTTAGTTTAATGGTGAGGTCCTATTTCCCATGAGAATTTCCTTTGTTTTTATGACTAGGCTTCGAAGCTGTTGCACAATAGTTATTTCTCCTCTTATCTCCGAGACCGATGCCTGAGATTCTAGCTTATCAAACGCGGCGCACTTGCCGCGTACCACCACGCTGCGAGATGAAACGTCTGCAAGGCAGACGTTTCAGGATTAAGTGCTGATCTGGACAAGTTGGGACTTGCGAGTCCACAGTGGCCTTCAGTGCGAAATACACACGGGAAAAAAAATATTAAGCATGGTAAACGCAGACGGAGTGTTGAAAGCAACACTAAAGCATCATTTACACCTTTAAAACTGAATAAGGTGTAAATCTGTCTATAGTACACCCCATTCGAACCCAGAAATGGTGTAAGCGTGCGAGTTGTAGACCAATTGACGCCCTTTTTAGTTTGTAAGGGTGTGAATTACAGTGTTTACTGCATATTTTTTTAATGTTTCTAGAAAGTGGGGAATCTAGATGACCGGACTTAATACGAACGCTTTGCTAAATGTGCGCGACACATCCGGGTGATTCTTTTCTTTCTGAAAAGAATGCTTGTATACTAACCACGAAGACGTTGTCCAATTGGAAGTTGCGGCTGATGCCGATGGCTCTGACCTGCCCCTTATCATTCGGATTGACTGTGCCGTCGTCGTTCTTGATGAAGCGCGAGATGACCCAGGGTGCCTGGCATGTCGAATCGGCCAGGGAGATGGTGATCCTGGTGCCGTAGAATTTAAGCACCAGCCAACCCTGGCGGTCGAACGGCGCACCCTCCAGTTCGGCAGCCAGCTTGCCACCGTAGAACACGGCAATCCTGCAAAGCATTCATCATAATCATCGAAACATGTCGGATCCACAGCGTTTCCTGCAAAAAGAAATCACTGGAGGGAACAGTCCATGGCACTATGTCTATGGAAGCTGCAAGCCTGCTGGTTCGACCTGAAGGGGAACGACTGTATAAGGTCCTTACAAATTTGTAGCGACCGTATGTAGGCATTGATTTGCCTAAGCTTTACCCTTATTGCTTCGAAAAGTCTCGAGTTAAAAAAAACTGTGATAATTTTCAACGAAATCTCGCGTTATAAATGCAGCAACTCTCAATGACTATGCAAGTGGACGGATATTTCTATAGCCTTCGTCTTTAGAAAAAAAAAATTCGGGGCGAACCATTTATATCTGGAGGCGGAATGGCCAGCGAAGCTGTTTAAGCCATTAGGTTTCCCCATTATAGATCATACAGTCACACAAACATATACATAGAACTTCTTATTTATCTTATTTCGAAACTATTCTGATCACAGCTGGTTCTCCGGCCGTGCGCACAATACGTGGTCTTCCCACTTTTCCCAAGTTCGTTGGAGTTGCGTTCTTGATGAAGCGCGAGATGGCCCAGGGCGCCTGCCATCTCGAATCGTGCGGTGAAATCGCGTGTCCTTTCTTCCTTCTGTGCCGTGCTGTTGTTCGTTATCTTTTTTGTTAAGCGGTGTAACTCTGCAATGCACAATCCGGTTCTTACACACCGCGGCGCACATCTCCGTGTTTTCCCGCCACAACTGCCGCGCTGTTGTATTGAAGGCCGAAGACAGCAGACTTAGGCGGCGGCCAGCACAGGTGCACTCCCCCACTGTGTAGGTGCGGTGCGCGGTGAAATCACGTGTCCTTTCTTTCTTCTGCGCCGTACTGTCGTTCGTTATCTTTTTTTGTTCACTTTACGGACGTTAGCCGGCCCAGATAACGCCCTCCCCTCCCCCCTTCGAGACTACGCATACGGCTCATTCATACAGGGTCCGTCAGGTAAACAGCTTCGCCGTAAACCAGGATTTGCTTCGAAATTCAGGCAAAGCAGACGAAACGTACTAAATAAAGCCACGAGAGCTTCCGCATCTACAGCCATGAAGATCGGACAAATCTGTATACTAACCGTAATTGCGTGAAACGTCATGTGCGTGCCGCTGACGGTGTATATGCGCATTGTGTGCAGAAATGACGTAACCAGATTAAAATCTCTTGATAATTTGACAGTTCCGCACCTCTTTGAACTGTGCTGCCACCGCGCGACCTCCTCGGCCGTGGCGCGTCTTCAAGTTCCCTCCACGGTAACCGGTTTTGCGCCCGTTTTCTGCACTACGATTGGTCTCCCTGCCGTTGCCCTTGGAAACGCGCGGATCTTGCGTATCGCTTGTGTTTTGTGGGGATGCGCGACTGTGATATGTTGTTTTCCCGCATAGCTCACGTCTCCTGTAATCTGGCTTCGCTGCGTGGCTTGGTGCCAACGGCGGTCGGTCTGCTTGAAGCGCATTGCGAGAGATGGCGCGATTGTGGCTCTGCTAACGCCACTTAACGGTGGGGTTACTTGGGCGCAAAAAGGAGAAGGCTCTTCCTCTTTGGCTTGCGATCGGCAAGCGGCGCAGCCGTTCTGTGCGCGCGCCGATCCATGCTTCTGCGAGACCGTATCGCGGGGCCTACCCCGGAATGGACGAACACGATCGTTCGAACGCGCCACCGTTCGCGTGACCGTACGCGCGAACGACCAGGCGTTGGTGTCCAGCACGGGGCGATCATATTCGCTTGTTATGCGTTCGCGTTGAGTCGGACTTACGCGATTTGTCGCGCGCCCATCGGCATGTTTTGTGGGTAGCAACTCGGCTAGCAGGCATTAGTCTATGAAACTTGCAATAAATGCCCTTGTGATTGTTTGCACTACTGTGTTGTTGTTCCTTTGTCTCAAGAGCACGGATGAGAACCCCACAGTTTTAAGCATGAAATGCTTTTAGCTCCCGTTGTCGGCGGCCTTCATGAGACCTTGAGCCAAAAGCCAGAGCCGTTATCCGGGCACCCAAGGTGAGAACGGAGCGAGAACATCCGGGCATCGTTGCGCCGTTGTCAGATGGGAAGATGGCTTGGCACCCGGAGGTGCTGCGTCCCAGAGCTTACATGTACTCAACCCAACATCATTCGGTACATTGACCTCGGCGCTCCCCCTCTACCCGGGTTGATTGGGCAGGGGTCTTTGTTTCAAGCCAACGGTCCTCCCCGGGTAAGGGGCTGCTGTGGTGCAGCACAACTGAGCCATTGCACTCAAGACAGTCATGTCGGTCTTACAGGACACGAGTCTGACGACCCTCGGATTGCCTTAACACAAAACAGGTCAAGACATACAACCATGGAGACCACCAAAGGCATCCGCGGAGCAGCGTGACCACACGAGGGTGCGCCACGACCGGTTCCGGATCTCGGTTCCACTGAGCCAAACAAAACCCCGTGGATCGACTGGCACACACGGCAAAGTCGAGCGGCCTTAAGAGCATGCATCATAACCTAATGGAGAGCTTTCCAACTGACTCATCAAAAATCACGGCAGGACGAGTCCACACTTCCAGAAACTTGTTGCCCGAGTGATGCCACTCCCGGGTGAGATGAAACAGACCTCCTTCCGTGCTTTCGCAAGCACTTCGTGAAGGACCGAGGCCCGCCCCCCGAAAACCGCTTCACAGCATGCCAACCAAACTTGGTATGAGCACTCGACAAGGAGAAGCACGAACTGGTTAATCGCCTGCTTAGGCGAAGGGTGCAAAATCTAACAGGCTGATATGGAACACCTGGGAGACTAGAAAAGACTAGCAGTCCGCTGGAGAAGATCTGCGGGGAGGAAACATTGCGTAAAGATATGAACCGAATCCTCACGACCGCCACAAAAAGGGCACACTCCACGAGCCGGGATGGCTGTGAAGGAACTCATCGGCAAGCACCCTCGCGCCAGGTGGTACACGAACGTAGCTCGCCTGGCGTCGAGGAAACTGGCCGTAATGAGCTTCCAGCTTGGCGCGTGGATGGACATATCGTATCTTTGGCAATGCGGCGGGAGACCTGGGGTGAGGATATCGACTAGTTCTTGGAGTTGAAACTACTCCGGTGCCGGGGTGAACCTTGCGGAGGCGTACCAGAGCGTTGGCAGCCGCCGCATAAATGGTGGACGGGGGACCTGCGCAAGGCACACGGTGGGAAAATGTGCTTTGCGAAAATAAACGGAGTCGAGTACTGAGAAAAAAAGAAAGTAAAGCTTCGAGTCATTAGCATATCCGAGTAAAGAGCGACCTGGTTCCCCCTGACGTGTAGTGCAGTAGCCACGATGCCCAGGTCGGGAATTCCGAGTGCTCCCTTATCCTTGGCAACTTTAGCACCTGCCGAGCTACACAATCAGCTGTCCCTTTCCAGAGGAAACGAACGAGGATCCTCCCCAAGATAAGCTTCGTTCTGGTTGGAACAGGAGACACACGCGCCACGTACGTAAGGAAGGAAAGCAGAAGTGAGCGAAGAATTGTCGCTCGAGCCGTCAATGGACATGACAAAGCGCTGAATTCCTGAATCCTGGTGCCCACACTACCGAATTTTTCATTTAGTTTACGAGTTCGCGCTCGCTTTACGAACATTGCGGCACGTTTTACGAAATAAAATTATGTTCGCGGAAAAATTTAATTCGACTAGTCTTCAGACGACGACATGACGCCTCATTCGCGACTCCAGCAATTCATGCGACATCTAGCGGCGAGTGCAGGAAATATCGCACGAAAGTCGGAGAAGCGAAATTTCGAAAGCGAAAGCATTAGTGGCCGCGAACTTGCGATTTCGCCGAGTCGGCGCTCCGAGGAAGCACATGACGTCACAACGCGCGCCTCGCCGCGGATATTTCTCTCTCTCTCTCTCGCTCCCTAGTCACTACTGCGCATGCGCCACTAGTAGCACCGAGCCACAGGTGTACCGCCGCTGCGCAGCGCCGCGCCTTTCCGCTGCCGCCGCCGTTTGGTGTGACGTCACACCGCGTTCCTCGTCGTTGCGCTCGCCCCCGCTCGCTTCGCCAGCTGCGTCGCATGCCTGATAACATGTCGGAGGATTGAAAGGGAGAGCTCGCGTGCGCCGCAACCACAGCTGAGGCGGCAGTATGGACGGCGACAATTCTGATAAGCAGGAGGAGGCCTGGAATCGACATGGGAACGAGATCAAGAGGAAACTAATCGCCCAGGAAACAGACGAACAGCGCGCCCAACGACTGGCTGAACGCCGCAACATAGCTAGACAACCAGACTAAACTGGACTTGCAATCAAGATTAACCAAGGCTAACCGTGTTATATGCCTTAGATTTCGCTACGTATATCCTGGCATAGCTGACCTAAGCCACTGCCATTTTTTTTTCTAGTGACTCTAGTCGCGCTACGCCGCTTGCGCTCTGCGCCGGCCGAAACACCATTATTGACCCCTTTTCGCGGAGCAGATTGTTCTAGAGAAACGAGATGGCACTTTCGGCGGCGCTCCGCCACGTGACCTCAGTGACAGCGCACGAATGCGAAAGCACTACTGCTTCCACCTTGCTTCTCTGCGATCAGCCGCGGCGATGCAACTGAGTTTTCGTTAACGCACTGTGCTCCAATCGTGCCGGATTGAATGACGCGGAACGAAGACGCGTGTGCGGCAGTTGGCTGCAAAAATAGTGGCTGGCGTGTTAAGGAACGGGATGAGCCTGTGTGGCCAAGTTCGCGGACGGCTGCTGCAACTGTCCCGGTACGTGTTACCGGCACTTCCGAGACGTGTACTGCTTCCCTCGAGGATACGGAACTTCGCTCATCCTCCAGCGATGTATCGCTAACCCTCAAAGGAAGCGCTTCTGCCCCGGAATGTCGGCAAAAGTGAGTACGTGCGGCTCGTTAAACAGTGACAGAAGGAGTGGCGCCGCTTCCCGCCACAGTAAGTTTCGCGCACAATATCTACACACATCTATGCTCCAACTGGCACGGAAATTCACTCCCACTCTATCGCCAACGTGTCGATAAGTGAATGGGGGCACACTTGATGGATGGATGTGTGTTGTTTAGTGGCGCAAGGGCCAGGTATGGCCAAAGAGCGCCGCCATGACTGATAATGTGTTAAGCGCTGATTTGTGAGTTGCGATGGTGGGGCGCACACTTGAATGTATGCGCGCTGTATACGCAGAATAAATGAGTGACTACATCGATAGCGCACGAGCGGTCGAAGCTGAGTGTTTCGTGACGGTCCACAAGAGTAAGCGAGTTACTGGCGATAATACATCTTTGCTACGAGGTGTTACTGCGTACAACGCGTCCGGTGACACTGCACTGCGCTTGTAAGTGCTCTCAGCACGCAGTGCTCGAGGTAGGGCCCGGTCTTGGGAACACAGCGGACGCGTACGGCCCGTAGAAATTCTCAAACCCGGTGAAACGTGAAAAGTGAATGACAGCCAATGGGACAAAGTTGAGTTCCTTTCAACGGGTTTCCAAAATTTAACGAGGGCTTCCTTTCGGCAAAGTCGGTTGTATCAGTGTAAATGCATCAGTTGTAAACGAATTGAACCAGTTGTAATGGAATAAGTGTGCACAGTGTCGGAACGCAGACTAGCTGTTCGCAGGTCGAACGCTACAAAGCTTGAACGAGTGCTGTTTACACTTGCTTCTAAATTTCTTGCGAGCAAATAAACCGACAACTCGCCGCGTTGAATGAGGAAACAGCATCTTCTGTTTGTACCGCCAAACTAAATCGTGCTATGAAAACGGTGTGTCGCTTCGCGGGGTAACATGAGTCGTGATCTGCTTGAGACGTTCCGAGGCAGTTGTAATTCCTGCTACCGAGCGCGCAGGCAAAAGTACATCAGCGAGAATAACCCTGCTGCGCCTAAAGGATTAGCGACACTAATGCTGGGGCAGAAAACTATAAATGAACAAAAGCCAAATGAAACTCAAGCGTACACCGCTATAACTTATCAAAGCGTCTGCCTAAACAAAGTACATATTCTGTGATTTGAAATGCCAGCGAGATATTTGAATTAAACAAAAAAAGCAATGACCTACTCGTCGGGAATAAAGAACTCGACCCGAGTGAGGTGTTTCGATAACGGTATAGTATCAGTTACCTTTTCCCAATGCGAAAGTTTCTCATCCAAGACACTCTTCGATGCGCGTCGTTTGCTTCTTTTTAGAAACAATGAAATCATACATTGCTGTCTTTCCACCGCAATGGCACGCATGATAGTGCAAAACAAAAGTATTTCGACATCAGTCTTTTTTCACTTCGGGCTTGTATACACGGCGGTATCACGATGATTTGAGAACTACCAGGAGTGCAGCGCATGCCGTGATTGAAACCCGTTAAACTTTGTAAAGTAGCGCCATGCTTTAAAGAATGCCGCCTCCTCCTCGCGCGCTCCGGCCGAGGTCAACGCCGCGTCGCTATTGGCCTAATAGCATCACGTGGGCTCTCGCGCCGTGCTTCAGCGCCATTTTGGCTCGAGAAGCGTCTACGGAGTGGCGAGGAGCACATATTGGCGCCGTTGCTGCGCTCGAGCGGTGTAGACGGCGCCACGGTCGAGGAGGGAACGGGAAAGAGAGGAGAAACGAGGAGGAGTGAAGGCGGAGGAGGAGAGCGTCGCTACTTTACGAAGTTCAAGAGGTTTTAGCCGTGATGGGACACCCTCTTTCGCTTCAAACCTGAACCTGGATCGGCTGTTTCTCGGCGTGGCCGCTAGGTAGCGGGCATTTATTTGAAGTCGCGAATTGGTACACAACGTCAGCAATTTTTTGCTCGGTGTCATGACGTCGTGGTAATGCCGCTGACGTCAGGTCCGACATATTGAAACCAGCTCTAACTCTATTGACGTAGCCCAAGGTGTAATTTTTATGTGCCAAGTTTGACAAGTCCAAACCCTTGATTTATGCGCGGAATAATTAATTTAATGCGAAGGGTTCTTGATATCTTGGGACGTAACTTCTTCTTGGGCTTGTTGGTGGATACTTGATGAAGCCGGTGTAGCTCAAATAAAAACAAACACAAAGAACTCAAAACTGGACACCATGTTCTTCATGTTTTTTTTATATGCTGAAGGAAGCTTTTAGTTGTGAGTAGTTCACTAAACATTTATGAACTACTATACCAATTATTTCTTTGCCCTAGAAATATTGTTCTTTGTGTGTTTGCGACTGTATAGAATGGCTAGGAATAAGGTGAAATTACTTGTCCAAATCTTTTTGCGCAAGGAAACCTGTTTAAGCTTTCTGGGGGCTAATATCAATTTCAAATAACTTGCAAGTTCTCTTGACGTTCATACATACCAAGTGTCAATATTTCATTGGCGGGAAGAGCGCGGCAGAGCGTCCACAACTTCGAGAATGTGTATGGGTAGGACACTCTTGGTAAAGCGTGTTCTTTCATTACTCTACATTTATTTAGAGGAAAAATATACCTTACTACACATGTGTAACCTTTTCCTGGAAAAGAAAAAGAATGTGCTTACTTGTCGGTGGCGTCAGAGCGTCCGTGGAATCTTCCGCTGAAGATGACCTCGCCGCCTGTCCCAAGAAACACGAACGGTGGTAGAGTGTAATTATCGCCCTGCATTAAAAAGAAGAAAGAAAAAAAGTGACGATTTTGGCGGCAAATGCAAGAGAAATGGGTTAGGGCGTTACGTCGCACATCTTTGTGGCTCCGCGAATGCATGATTTAAACCGCGTTCAACACACTGCCACCGTTTGTTAGGGAGCTCGCTCGACACATATCTCGACACATAACAGATCATCGCCAGCTGCACTATCAATATGTGTAATGCGTAGGGCAGATATCTGGCGGACCATTAGAGTTACAGAATGTGTCCCGAGGGAAGGGGATGAGTGCAGCCGAGGACGGCAGAAAATTAGTTGGGGCGATGAAACGAGGAAATTTCAAACGAAAGTTGGAATCAGCTAGCGCAAGACAGGGTCACCCCTGTCTAGAGGTCGCTGGAAGAGGCCTTCGTCCTCGCACTGGACATAAATATAGGCTGATGATGGTGATGGTAGTAACGACGATGATGATCATTATCTCGTAACACCCGGCGCCGAATATATATGACCGTGAAGAAAGGAAACTGAGGGTTCCGATTTAGTCATATCATAAGAAGCCTACAAGCAAAGACACCGAGGACATCATACGGAAAATTACTCGTGCCTATCAATTGAATAAAAGAAATTATAAATTTATGGAAAATGAAAATGGGTGAGAAGACAACTGGCCGCAGGTAGAGCGCGAACCCACGTCTCGCATTGCGCGTGCGATACTCTTACCATGGATGGATGGATGTTATGGGCTTCCCCTTTGGAACGGGGTGGCGGGTTGCGCCACCAAGATCTTGCTATTATACTGCCTAGCGTCCTGCCTAGGTTAAAGAAGAAAAAAGAAACACTATGAATTCTCACAACCAAATTTTCTGACCCCCTATTGCGAACTTTGCTATTGTACGTCTCCGCCTTTTGTCGTTTCCCTACTTTTCTTCCACCAATCTTCCAATCACCTCTTACTAATCTCTATTGCGGACACGTTTACTTTTCCACTGCTCTCGTTGAACCCAAGGTCTTCAAGGAAGCCAGTGGTGCCTAAATCGACCACTCGGCAGACGTCTTCACATTCTAATAAAGCATGCTCCATCGTTTCCTCAGCTTTACTGCAGCAAGCACATGCTTCTTCCTCCTTCTTATATCTCGCTTTAAGTGATGTTTGAAACAATGGGCTGTAAGTGATGTTTGAAACAATGCAACACCAACTAGCCCGTACCCAAACCCTGTTCATGTATATAGATAGGAGCCTAGAAGTTAAAGCTCGCTCTTAACTTGAAGCCCATGCTTGACTAGTGTTCCCGTATACAGGGACACTATGCTTGATTAGATCTAGCTAGACGATGCCTGGCGTGAACGTATTCGTGACGCTTATTGAGTCTCCTTCGGCGCGTTTAACGTACTTAGGCGCTGTTTTGACTGAGTAACGCATGGGGCATCAAGTAGAGATAAAGAAAGGAGCATAGACATGCAATCACAGTCGGTCACTGTCGCGCATGCCCGAGCACGTCACCGCGGCATTGAGTGACCGTGCGCAATTTCGCGAGCAGACTGTTCGTGCCGCTACAACACAGCCCTTCTCTCTACGCACAAATGTCGAGCGAGTTTCAAGTGTCGCTGCGGATGTCATCACAAGAAAACGTCGGAAGATTGCAGAAGTTTTGGAACGCAATTCTTAGTGATCGTCGACCACGTGTGAAGTTCTACAGTGGACTCATTGAAAGAGCCTGGACAACTCGTTCTATTTACTGTATTCGTACAATTTTGATGAAAGGGGGAAGAAAGTAATCAATTACATTTTTAGGAATTGCAGAGTTACTTTTGTGAGACTGTAGTCGGTAACTCTAATCAATTACATTATCCAAAGAAGTAATTTTGTTCGTAATCGGTTAGTTTCTTTTTTCTGTAACATACCTGACCAGGACGCAGTTCTTTCATAGCATTCATCATCGTCGCCAGCCTTAATTTCTTTTTATTTCTGTCCACTGCAGGACGAAGGCATCTCCCAGCGACCTCCAATTACCCCTGTTTTATACTAGCCCATTCCCCAACCTGCGCTTACAGATTTCCTAATTTCTTCATTCCACCTAATTTTCTGCCGTGCTCGACTGCGCTTCCCTTCCCTTCACAGCCATTCTGTAGCTCTAATTATCCACCGGTTATCTGTCCTACGCATTCCATGGTCTGCCCAGCTCCATTTTTTTTCTCTTAATATCAACTAGAATATCGGCTATATCGCCGTTTGCTATCTGATCCACATCGCTCTCTTCCTGTCTCTCAACGTGACGCCTAACATTTTCCACTCCATCGATCTTTGCACGGCCCTTAACTTGTTCTCGAGCTTCTTTGTTAATCTCCAAGATTCTGCCCCATATGTTAGCACCGGTAGAACACAATGCTTCTACACTTTTCAGCGACAGGGGTAAGCCACCAGTCAGGATTTGGTGATGCCTGCCGTATGCACTCCAATCCATTCTTATTCATCTGTACATTTCCTCCTCGTGGTCGGAGACTTCTGTGAGCAGTTGACCTATATAAACGTGCTACTGTACAGACTGTAGAGACTGAGTGGCAATCCTGAATTCTTGTTCCCTTGCCAGGCTATTGAACATTATCCTTGTCTTCTGCATATTAATCTTCAACCCCACTCTTACACTTTCTCGGTTAAGGGCCTCAATCATTTGTTGTAATTCGTCCCCACTGTTGCTGAACTTGACATCATCTGCCAACAGAAGGTTACTGAGATATTCACCGTTGATCCTCACTCCTCTGCCTTCACAGTCTAATAACTTGGATACTTCTTCTAAGCATGCAGTGAATAGCATTGGAGGGATTGTGATTGTGTCTCGTCGCCTGACCCCCCCTTTTTTATAGGTATCTTTCTAGTTATGGAGAACCAAGGTAGCTGTGGAATCTTTTGCACGTGTTGATTGAAGATATACATACATATATACATACATGCATATGCAGGGTGTTTTTTTAGCGGCACCGCATTTTTTAAACATCGCCTCTGGCAGTTGCCACAGTTTTAATCCATGATATAAAATTATAGACCGATCAGCTTACTGTCCGTTGCCTACAAAGTATTTACTAAGGTAATCGCAAATAGAATCAGGAACACCTTAGACTTCTGTCAACCAAAGGACCTGGCAGGATTCCGTAAAGGCTACTCAACAATAGACCATATTCACACTGTCAATCAAGTGATAGAGAAATGTGCAGAATATAACCAACCCTTATATATAGCTTTCATTGATTACGAGAAAGCGTTTGATTCAGTCGAAACCACAGCAGTCATGGAGACATTACGGAATCAGGGTGTAGATGAGCCATATTTAAAAATACTGGAAGATATCTATAGCGGCTCCACAGCCACCGTAGTCCTCCACAAAGAAAGTAACAAAATCCCTATAAAGAAAGGCGTCAGACAGGGAGATACGATATCTCCAATGCTATTCACAGCATGTTTACAGGAGGTATTCAGAGGCCTGGAGTGGGAAGAATTGGGGATAAAAGTTGATGGAGAATACCTTAGCAACTTGCGATTCGCTGATGATATTGCCTTGCTTAGTAACTCAGGAGACCAATTGCAATGCATGCTCACTGACCTGGAGAGGCAAAGCAGAAGGGTGGGTCTGAAAATTAATTTGCAGAAAACTAAAGTATTGTTTAACAGTCTCTATAGAGAACAGCAGTTTACGATAGGTAGCGAAGCACTGAAAGTGGTAAGGGAATACATCTACTTAGGGCAGGTAGTGACCACGGATCCGGATCATGAGACTGAAATAACCAGAAGAATAAGAATGGGCTGGGGTGCGTTTGGCAGGCATTCTCAAATCACGAACAGCAGGTTGCCACTATCCCTCAAAAGGAAAGTGTATAACAGCTGTGTGTTACCAGTACTCACATATGGGGCAGAAACCTGGAGGCTTACGAAAAAGGTTCTGCTGAAATTGAGGACGACGCAACGAGCTATGGAAAGAAGAATGACGGGTGTAACGTTAAGGGATAAGAAAAGAGCAGATTGGGTGAGGCAACAAACGCGGGTAAACGACATCTTAGTTGAAATCAAGAAAAAGAAATGGGCATGGGCAGGACATGTAATGAGGAGGGAAGATAACCGATGGTTATTAAGGGTTACGGACTGGATTCCAAGGGAAGGGAAGCGTAGCAGGGGGCGGCAGAAAGTTAGGTGGGCGGATGAAATTAAGACGTTTGCAGGGACAACATGGCCACAATTAGTACATGACCGGGGTAGTTGGAGAAGTATGGGAGAGGCCTTTGCCCTGCAGTGGGCGTAACTAGGCTGATGATGATGATGATGATGATGATGATGATGATGATAAATTACTCGATGAGATGGCCATTACTTCTGCGAAGAATGGCAGTTGCCACAGTTTTAGCCCTTGATATAAATTACTCGATGAGATGGCCATTACTTCTGCGAAGAATCAAAATGGTTAATTGATTAATTAACATAATTATGCGAAATAACTTTTTAATCACATTACGGCACCTGTTTCAATCTACGAGTTGTTTCTGGTTCAACCTACGAGTACGCAATTGCATATCGACATGAAACAAATTCTCAGGACTCCACCGATTTCGAAAGAATAATTTTCACAGTGTCCGACAAAATGCACTGGCGTTCCAGTTACTCTAGTACTTCAATGCATAAAACAATGTTTTCTTTTAAAAAAGTAAGTTGAACAACAGCGCGTTTTTACCGCACTTTGCCGGCGCATATGTCAAAACCAGTGCCATCCTCAGAATTCGTTCAAAGTTTTTATGTCTTGCAAGCTCACTAGCTACAATTCGTAGATTGACATATATGTGCCTTAAAGTAATTAAATAAAAGTTAAGTAACCCAGTCGTGTTAATTATTCAACTAGAAATTTGGTTTCTTGTAGAAGTAGTGGCTGCTTCATCGCAGTTTAGCTCGAAGGTTATAATTGTGTTATCTGCCACAGGCAATTTTTTATAGCTTGGTGGAGCTGAAAAAAACACCTTATGTAAGAACAAATTATGGCATAACGAACTCCACAGCTCCTACGGCTGTAGCGCCATGTAGATTGTATTGAATTACGACAATGTTTGGTGACCATGACGATATCGTCTCACTATCGTAACATTGATTTGTTACTCGCTTCTAACGCGTATGTTGCTTTCTAGCAATTCTTACTCTTGAAAAAGTGCGCGTTAGAACCGGGTAAATTCGGCATGTGGTATTTCTTTTGGGGAGCCTATCAACGCTGTTTACCCGAATTCGGGGCTGGTCACCCATGACAAGGACATACAGGGAGAAGCGAGCAAGTTGGCCGCTCACCTTGTTTTTGGAGATCTGTTCAAACATAACCTTAGGATCGTCGGAGACGTGGTGGAGCTCGTAAACCTTGAAGTTCATCATTTCGGTCGAGTTTGGGTCGTCGAATAATGGCACGCCGTGCCTGACCCGGGAGCACTCGACCATTGGTGAGCAGGGGACCTGCTCGTCTACCAGGTCTGAATTACCGTCAATGAACGCCTGCGACCATTTGCGAGGTGTTCGAAATACGCTGGCTTCCCAGTGAATGTTTCCAAAGACGATACCTCTATAGCAGCGCGGGGCAAAATGAACTGAATGGAATGGGAAAACGAATGGCACCCAACCTGGACTGCGACACGACGCTACAAAGAAACCACTTACACTAGTTACCGTTGCAACCTTATGGATCGTTGTTATCCTCGTATCTCTGGGTCGCTGACCACGCGGGAAACTTAGCGTTGGGCAGGCAGGTGCGTGGCAGACGTGAGTTCCGTGCGACATCGCTAGAGTCTCTGAGGTCATGCGGTGAGCGCGGAAGTCTGCGCTGGCGCTCCTGTTTTTCCCTCACGTGGTTTAGCCAACAACGTTTCTACCGTGGCAAGTTTCTGCTGTGCCCGCACCTCAGCCGGTAGGTAAGTCGGAAATCCCCCTTTACCTAGCGTATTCTCTTCGAGGTATCCCTCAGGGATGTTTACTATGGCTAGCTGGCCTGCTAGAGGCATTAGTTGCAAGCGTAAAAGTCGCAGTTTAGCCCTAAAGGCGATAGCATCGATGGCGATAGCAAATTAGTGGACAGCTATGCGAAGTAAGGATAGTAGTTTTATAGGCCGTATAAATAACTCGCACAACTTCGCTTAGTAACGAAATAACAAGTATGGTGTCACGCACGCACAAGCAAACATGAACACATCTCGCTCGATAACCGCGGAAACTCGCTGTCAAAACGCTCGAGTGAGGAAGTACGGCAGCAGGAGCGAGCGAATTGGCCTCCGAGCTGCCTCTCGCTTCAACGCGAACTAAGTGGCGAAAACACAGCGCACACGAAGCTATCGGCTCTCGGTGCGCCTAGACGCCTAGGCTCTGTCCCTGCCTTCTACTAATTTGCTATCGCAATCGATGCTTCGCCTTCCGGGCGAAACCATGACTTTTTTAACGAGCATACAACAGTTTCTTTGCCTTAAGTTAACGCCCGAGGCTTAGAACTGTGCAAGGTCCCGAGCGTTAAAAAGGTGCAAAAAGAAGTCACCGTTTCGCCCGAAAGGTGGAGCACCGACTGCGATAGCAAATTAGTAGATAGCTATACGAAGTAAGGGTAATAGTCTTACCGGCCGTGCAAACTTGTAAACATTCGCTTACTAAATAAATTAACGAGCACGTTGTCACGCGCGCACACTGCAGGTAAAAATTAACACATCTCGCTCGATGACCGCGGAAACTCGCTGTCAAGACGCTGGAGTGAGGAATCGCGGCAGCAGCAGCGACCGAATTGACTTTTGTGCATCTCTCGCTTCAACGCGAACGAAACGTCGAAAGCACAGCGCATACGACGCTACCGGCACTACGCGCACTCTGCAAACATCGCAGATCGCTTTGAAGATGAGGCCCACGCGGGCGCACTTTTTGGCCACGTCATAGATAGCTTTCGTTATTTGGCGCCCGCACGTAAGCAGCACCCATCGGAGAAGAACGCACCCTCTTCCTCTCCTCACCCCCGTGTCTCGCGCGTGGCAGTAGAGACGCTCTTCCGCCCCGCTTTCCTCGCTCGCGCACACGAGATTGAACCGCGTTCGCCGGCTCACACTCGCACGTTTTCACTCGCACGTAGAGCATACGGCGCGCGGTGACGATTTTATCGCCCGTGGACTTTACACGGAACCTCACGGCGACGGCGACGGCAGAAGTGCGCTTGGA